>NW_027507787.1:35551273-36023773 GCF_037356315.1 Lithobates pipiens | reverse complement strand
TGCATAAGCCGAGGGTGAGACATGCCTGTCCATCCCTATGTGTCCGTCCATCCCTGTGTGTGTGTCCATCCATCCCTGTGTGTGTGTCCGTCCATCCCTGTGTGTGTGTCCGTCCATCCCTGTGTGTGTGTCCGTCCATCCCTGTGTGTGTGTCCGTCCATCCCTGTGTGTCCATCCATCCATCCCTGTGTGTGTGTCCATCCATCCATCCCTGTGTGTGTGTCCATCCATCCATCCCTGTGTGTGTGTCCATCCATCCATCCATCCCTGTGTGTGTGTGTCCATCCATCCATCCCTGTGTGTGTGTCCATCCATCCATCCATCCATCCATCCCTGTGTGTGTGTGTCCATCCATCCCTGTGTGTGTGTGTCCATCCATCCCTGTGTGTGTGTCCATCCATCCCTGTGTGTGTGTCCATGCAGCCTTGTGTGTCCAGCCTACCTGTGTCCCGAGCCTCCGTCCTGAGCCTCCGTCGTCCCGAGCCTCCGTCGTCCCGAGCCTCCGTCGTCCCGTGCCTCCGTCCCGTGCCTCCGTCGTCCCGTGCCTCCATCGTCCCGTGCCTCCGTCCCGTGCCTCCGTCCCGTGCCGAGCCTCCGTCCTTCTGCCATGCCAGGATCGCCGCTCTTCGTCGGCGCCTCGGCGGCCATTCCTCTGTTCAAAAGCCGCGCCTCCGTCTGTGATAGGCGGAACACTCAATTTCCCAGCAGTCTGTGTTCCGCCTATCACGGACATCCTCTCATCCTCGTCCGTAGTATGAGGATGAGCGGATGTCCGTGATAGGCTGAACACTGACTGCTGGGAAATTGAGTGTTCCGCCTATCACAGACGGAGGCGCGGCTTTTGAATAGTAGAATGTCCGCCGTCTGTCTGCTCGACACGCTGATCGGGCAAGCAGACGGCGATGACTCGAGTATAAGCCGAGGGGGGCACTTTCAGCCTCAAAAAAGAGGCTGAAAATCTCGGCTTATACTCGAGTATATACGGTATATTAATTTTGAGCAACAAAGTATGCAGTATACTGTATGCAGCCCCTGAAGGGAACACATTGCAGACCTCCAGGCCTTCTAACCAATTTCTGTTCTGTTATATAAAATGAAATAGTTCAACTCACCATAATGCAAAATCAGTGGGATCCCTGAGCGTGTCACTTGCCATCATCGCCTGCCACCAGATGCAGATTGTAACTTGTCACACGTTGCGGAATGTCACCTACCACATGTTGCGGATTGTCCACTTGCCACATCCCAGATTGTCACTTGCCAAGTCACCTGCCACACATTATGGATTGTCACTTGCCACGTCCTGGATTGTCACTTGCCACACATTATGGATTGTCACTTGCCACGTCCTGGATTGTCACTTGCCACGTCACTTGTCACACATTATGGATTGTCACTTGCCACGTCCTGGATTGTCATTTGCCACACATTAAGGATTGTCACTTGTCACATCACCTGCTACACATTGCGGATTGTCCACTTGCCACGTCGCCTGCCACCAGATGCAGATTGTCACTTGTCATACGTTGCAGAATGTCACCTGCCACATGTTGCGGATTGTCCACTTGCCACATCCCGGATTGTCACTTGCCACGTTACCTGCCACACATTACGGATTGTCACTTGCCACGTCCTAGATTGTCACTTGCCATGTCACCTGCCACACATTACGGATTTTCACTTGCCACGTCACCTGCCACATGTTATGGATTGTCACTTGCACATCCAGGTTGTCACTTGCCATGTCACCTGCCACACGTTATGGATTGTCACTTGCCACGTCCCTGGTTGTCACTTGCCACGTCGCCTGCCACACATTATGGATTGTCATTTGCCACGTCATGGATTTTCACTTGCCACGTCACCTGCCACACGTTACGGATTGTCACTTGCCACGTCCCGGGTTGTCACTTGCCATGTCGCCTGCCACACATTATGGATTGTCACTTGCTCTGCCACTTTCCTGCTGTGTCACAGAGTCAGGCAGCAGATTATCAGTCAGGCAGCAGAGAGATAATGTCATCTCTCTGCTTCCTGGCTGCCGGCACAGTGAGGGGGGAACTGCACTGCAGGGATGTAGGGCGGCGAGAGATGATGTCATCTCTATGCTCCCCGCCCGTCAGCTCCCTGATTGGCCAGCCCGCTCATGCCCACTCTCTCACCAGCTGACCGGCCACTCTCATCTGCCTCCCACTACCCCCAGCGGAGCCTCTGACCGCCCGCTCTCACCCGCGGAGCCGCCCGAAGACCGCCCGCTCTCACCCGCGGAGCCGCCCGCGGACCACCCGCGGAGCCGCGGACTACCCACGGACCGCCCGCTCTCACCCGCGGACCGCCTGCTCTCACCCGCGGAGCCGCCCGCTATCTCCCGCGGAGCCGCAGCGCCTGTCCTCACTGGGCCCCACTTGACTGCGGGCCCCATAGTGCCCGCATGTGTTGCTATGGCAGTAGTTCCGCCACTGTGTGCAGTCCTGGTCCGGAGCTGGCCCAGGCCATCTGAGTGCCTGCTACAGTGTGTTTGGACACTGCCAGCAGGGGGCAGGTCTGGTGGAGGTGGTACCTGAGTGTGTCTTGTGATGTCATGGTTCAGCAGAAATGAGCGGAGTGGCCGGAGCCTCCTGTGCGGGTCTGCGGGATGGGAGCAAGGCAAGCCAGGATTCGGACTGTCAGTGCTGTTTGGATTTGAGTGAACTGATGGGACCGCCTGGCGTGGAGAGAGAGACTGTCAATGTGACTCAGGAGGGGATGTGTCATGTCAGTGAGGTGTCATTATCACCTGCACTGTCAGTGTCACTGTAAGGCCGCGTACACACGGGCGGACTGTTCGCTCAACTTTGTCCGCTGAACAGTGTTTCAGCGGACAGTCCGCTCGTGTGTGGGGCTTCAGCAGACAGTTTCAGCGGACAGTTTGACGAACAAAGTTTTTCGGAAATTCCGAAAAACTGTCCGCTGAAACTTGGTTTGAGCGGACAGTCCGCCCGTGTGTAGGCCACTTTCGAAATGAGCAAACTGTTCCCGCTCGGAGGAAAGTCTGCTCATTTCGAGCGCGTCTCCAGGTAGGCGGGGCCCGCGAAGGAGACGTCGCGGGCCCCGCCACCTGGTATGGACTTAAAGGGCAACCCCAACGCCGAAAAAAATCGGCGTGGGGGTCCCCCCAAAGTCCACAACAGACCCTTGTCCGAGCACGCTACCGGCCGGCCAGGAAAGGGGGGCGAGCGAGCGCGCCCCCCCTCCCGAGCCGTACCAGGCCGCGTGCCCTCAACATGGGGGGTGCCTTGGGGAAGGGGGGGTCGCGCGGCCCCCCCACCCCAAAGCACCTTGTCCCCATGTTGATGAGGACAAGGGCCTCTTCCCGACAACCCTGGCCGTTGGTTGTCGGGGTCTGCGGGCGGGGGGCTTATCGGAATCCGGGAGCCCCCTTTAATAAGGGGGCCCCCGGACACCGGCCCCCCACCCTATGTGAATGAGTATGGGGTACAATGTACCCCTACCCATTCACCTGTAAAATAAAAGTACCCAAAAAAAAACACAACACACGAGATAAAATATTTTATTGCACAGCTCCGGGGGTCTTCCGTCTTCGGGGGTCTTCTCGCCGGACTCCTCCGCTATCTTCTTGTAGCTCTTTTGCTAGCGGAGGAGTCCGGCTTTCTTCCTCCCCGCCGCCGGCCTCTTCTCCCGACTTCGGGGGTCTTGTCCCCCTCTTCGGTTCTTCTGCCGGGCCACCGCGCCTTCTTATAGCTCTTTTGCAGGCGGTGGCCCGGTCTTCTGTCGCCGCTGTCGCCTTCCGTTCTTCTGCCGGGCCACCGCGCCTTCTTATAGCTCTTTTAGAGGCGGTGGCCCGGTCTTCTGTCGCCGCTGTCGCCTTCCGGTCGCCTTCCGTTCTTCTTCTTGTTCTTCTTCTTCTTCTTCTCCAGGAGATGTTGACACGTCGCTCTCTCCGGCCGGAATGCCAGAGCCGTGCTGTGCGGCCACTTATATAGTGACAATGGGGCGGTGTCAAATGGTATATGTCACATGGGTTGGTCACATGGTGACCCCGCCCCCTTACGATGTCATAGTCCCCATGTGACATCAACCCATGTGACCAACCCATGTGACATATACCATGTGACACCGCCCCATTGTCACTATATAAGTGGCCGCACAGCGCGGCTCTGGCATTCCGGCCGGAGAGAGCGACGTGTCAACATCTCCTGGAGAAGAAGAAGAACAAGAAGAAGAACGGAAGGTGACCGGAAGGCGACAGCGGCGACAGAAGACCGGGCCACCGCCTGTATAAGAAGGCGCGGTGGCCCGGCAGAAGAACCGAAGAGGGGGACAAGACCCCCGAAGTCGGGAGAAGAGGCCGGCGGCGGGGAGGAAGAAAGCCGGACTCCTCCGCTAGCAAAAGAGCTACAAGAAGATAGCGGAGGAGTCCGGCGAGAAGACCCCCGAAGACGGAAGACCCCCGGAGCTGTGCAATAAAATATTTTATCTCGTGTGTTGTGTTTTTTTTTTGGGTACTTTTATTTTACAGGTGAATGGGTAGGGGTACATTGTACCCCATACTCATTCACATAGGGTGGGGGGCCGGTATCCGGGGGCCCCCTTATTAAAGGGGGCTCCCGGATTCCGATAAGCCCCCCGCCCGCAGACCCCGACAACCAACGGCCAGGGTTGTCGGGAAGAGGCCCTTGTCCTCATCAACATGGGGACAAGGTGCTTTGGGGTGGGGGGGCCGCGCGGCCCCCCCTTCCCCAAGGCACCCCCCATGTTGAGGGCACGCAGCCTGGTACGGCTCGGGAGGGGGGGCGCGCTCGCTCTCCCCCCTTTCCTGGCCGGCCGGGTAGCGTGCTCGGACAAGGGTCTGTTGTGGACTTTGGGGGGACCCCCACGCCGATTTTTTTCGGCGTTGGGGTTCCCCTTTAAGTACATTCCAGGCGGCGGAGCCCGCGACGTCTCCGTCGCGGGCCCCGCCTACCTGCACACGCGCTCGAAATGAGCGGACTGTTGCCTCGTGTGTGGGCGAGTCCGTTCATTTCAAAAGTTGCGCGGACTTAGTACGACGAACAAAGTTTGCCGTATTTGTCCGCTCAAAAAGTGCCGTGTGTGGGCGTGTTCGTTCATTCAAAAGTTTGAGCGGACTGTTTGACGAACTTAGTTTCGGCAGACAGTCCCCGCGTGTGTACGCGGCCTAAGAGTCAATTTCATGTGTGTATGCTCATGGGCATCCGCAGGTAGGGGCAAGGGGGGTCAAGTGCCTCCCCCCCCCCCGAAATTAGGGATCAGATCAGCACTGTTAAATTCAGCACAGTGGTGTCGCTATATGGGTCCAGGCAGCTCGCACCCCGGTGCCACCTGCCAGTAGGGTGACACCATCAAGGTGCTGTCAAGCCCCCCAAATCAGTGTAGTGTGACTGTGGGCTCTTTTCCTTGCTCAGTCCAGCAGAGAACTCAGCGGCACTGTGACAGGAGAAAGGCGAGCTGCGGGCTGTCAGAGGTTCCCCCGATCGCCCCCTTTCTCCTGTCAAGGAGAAGAGACAGCGGCTCTCATTAGGTTCCCCGCCCATGTAGTCCCAAAGATTGGTGGTCCCATTTTCCACAGGGAGGAGGCTACAGCTCGATTTTCTACACTTTCCACATTTTCCGCTCGATCAAGAGAGAGATTGAGAGAATGTAGCTTGGAAAAAAGCTGAGGGAGAGAGTGCTACAGGACAAAGAACGAGAAGTGTGCTAAGCAGAAGCCAGAGAGAGAGAGTCACGCTGCACAGCACCAACAGAGAGAGAGCCACGCTGCCCAGCACCACCAGAGAGAGAGAGACACACTTCCCAGCGCCACCAGAGAGGAAGCCACACTGCCCTCCCACATAACAGCAGTCTGCCTTGTTTACATAGGCAGACTGGCGTTCTGCTTGTGTCCAGAACGATCGGTGGGTCCCGGCGGACATCGAGTGGACCCGCTGATTGACTTCCGCTATGCCCAAACACAGTGGGAATGGGTTGCTGGCAACATGCGCCCCAGACCCGCAAGGGTCAGATCACGTGACCTGGCACAGATCGGCCACCCTGCTGCAGTATATGTGCATGGGGTGGTCTGTAAGCGGTTAAAAATACAATACAATTATTATTAGTGGACACATACACAACAAAATTGCTGCCAAACCTGAAAGATAACTGTATTGATTTAATAAATCAAGTTCTGTGTGTGAATGAAGTTGTCCGGCTCATTCACATGGGCACTGTTTCCCATACAGTGTGAATCAGCAGTTTGTTTATATGGCATGAGCTGCCAGTGCCTGGAGCTGCGTGCCGACAGCATATGTTATGGGGATGCAACAGCTACACAAACACAGCCGCAGGTCAAAATTTGACAGTGGTTTGGGTGCAGGTGTGCTGCAGCTAACATAGCCACTGTGCATTCGGTGCTACTCACCCACAGCTGCACACTTATAAAATTAGGACCTGTGGCTGTGTCCGTACTGCTTTTGCCTTACTTTCGAACAACAGGCGGTTCCAAAGGTATGAACAATCCACACATTAACAAGGCCAGAGTACCCATTTGAATGACTCCTTAGGGCTCATTAAAAATGTGAGGTTGGGGGGCAGTAGAACCCCACAGCTGAGCTGTTCGTTTACCACCCAACAATCGCTACCCCCTTTAGCAGCAGAGGCAGTGGATAGGGGTGTACACATGCCACTGCTGAGATGCTATGCATCACAGCCATAGTAGAAATGATACCCCCATCATACAAGACCTATTCAAGTGAAGAGTGCTGCTCTGCAGGCATCCCACAACCACAGCACACTAGTGGGGGATTAAAGTAGGCAGTGAGGAGGCAGTATGCCTCCTCACCACCTGTCAAATTCTCTCTGAAAAGCGATCCAAATGCTGACCGCTCTTCAGAGATCAAAGAGCATGTGAACGAGCCAAACAGACCCCTAATGTCTCACTTTTGGGAGAGAGAAAGGGAATGAGGACACAAATTCCTCCATCCCCTTCTCTACATCCTCAACTGCACAGATGAATTAATAGAAAGTGTTCAGAGGTTTTTTTGTTCATTCAAAAACGGAAGCATAGTAAACACTGTTTACTATGCTTCAATGATGAGTGAGCACGTCAGTTATTGGTACAGATTGCTCAGTTTGCTCCTTCAGGAAAGGAGGAGCCAGTAAGGAGTAGCCCTCCTCTATCCTGAAATGACCCCCCCCCCACCCCCCTCCCCCATGTGCTCTCAGCAGCTGCCAGAGGGAGGGAGAGGAGAGGAGGGAAACCACAGCTCTACAAGGGAAAACTTGCACAGGGGGTCCCAAACAGCAGGGGGTAGGGTGGGGGTGAGCTGAGTGGTGGAAGAGGGAGGTGCAGATACTAGAATCAATCCCCCTGCAGCACAGCTGTAGGAAGAGGGAGGATAGGAAACTGGAAGGACTGCATGGGGAGCCACAAGAGGATCAGTGTCAGCAATAAGGCAGTATAATGGGCCATCCTGCTTGCCAGGTACCTGGGCCCCCATTTTAAACAGATCGGGCCCAAGCCTGGTACAGGAGAACCGGCTGTACTACTATCAGCTTCTGGGAGTCGATAAATTGCCATCACTGGTCTTATCTCAATGGGAAAGAGTAAAGGACCCCTTGCCAGTTCACCTGATACAAAGTAAAGCTCCGTTCACATCTATACAGGAGTGAATGGTGCATGCGCGTTTTTGCACAAAAAGTGTGTTACAGTTAGGGCAGCCTATTCTTTTCAATGGATTTCCCTAAGCACAACAGTTGCAAGAAAGTGCTTTTTTTTAAAGTGGTTGTAAACCCTTACAAACCACTTTGACCTACAAGTAAGCCTAGATTAAGGCTTACCTGTAGGTCCAAGAAATATCTCCTAAACCTATATGGTTTAAGAGATATTTGCCCGAAGACAGGCACCGCTGTCTACGGCGCATGCGCCGTAGATAGCGGCGAGCAGGTGCACTGAGCGCGGCATCGTCAATGACGAAGATGCCGCGCGTGTCGGCTCCCATCCGCATGCGCGGGAGTGACGTCATCGCGGCTTCGCCGAATGACAGCCGCGGAGCTGCGAGACCCCACCGAGAAGATGGACGTGCCAGACTACAGGGGACAGCGGTGACTTCGCTGGCTCCTGTGTCAGGTAAGTGACACATAATGGACTACTATGCGATGCATAGTAGTCCATTATGCTTTGCCTTTGCAGGGAATCAAAGAGGAAGTAAACCCATCAGGGTTTACTTCCTCTTTAAGTATCACTTTACAAAGCGTAGCAATAAGTACTCCTGCTCTACAGTGTGATTTATTGAACGTGTTTGGTGTGGCATCATTATGAATGGCATCCTACCGGCCAGAATGTTTTCATGCACTGCCGGAATGTGTTCTCTCATCGAATAAGTGTGATCCAGGCCTAAAGTAAAGGGAAAACGAGAGCACCATTTTTTTTTTACCACATAAAAAAAAAAAAAAGCTTTTGCCATCATTTACAAAATATGAAAATTAATCCTATCCATTGAAAGTGATTCCCTTCATTAGGATGCTCTGTCTTTATTTAGACATTGAGGAGCAAAAGATACTCACAGCTTCCTTCAGTGGCAATTACTGTATACTTGACTTTCATCAAAATAGTAGATTTATTATATTATATTAATGTAGAGGCGGCTCCTGCAGAGCACGCACTATGCGTTTTTGAAAGTTAATGTTACACCTGAACTATAGTTTGGTTTGGGTACAATTGTTCTAAATTTGGACCTCAGCATCAGTCTGACTGGACTACAGGATGTTCAGCCTGGCCACAAGGGGCACTGTCTCTTCTGGCAGGCATGGAACCACAGTCTAGTTGGGTGCTTTAAGTTTACTCTCTCTCAGAGCCCGCCCCGTGGGAGTGTCACTCTTGCTGTGCTTTCTGGGAGAGGGTACTTAAGATGCGGATGTCACGTGGTTCGGGGGTTCCGGTCCAGAAGTACGTTCTGACTCCATGGTCCTGGTCCTCCTGACCAGCCTCCAGGAAGGCTATGGCCTGGGGTGCGGATCCACCCAGCTTGTTATCTCGGGGCTGGCTAGCCTGAGGCAAGGAAACGAAAGAAGGATTCCAAGGTGGTCCGGTGCCGTATCCGGTAGTTGGAGAGGCCCAGTAACTTCGCAGCTATCCAGGGGAGGACTCTTGAGAAGAAGGCCATGTACGGGTTGGCTTCTTAGCAAGAGCCTGGAGGGGCTGAAGTACCTAAGTGAATCCCGTCTCGTGGGTATCGCCAAGCTGGCTGAAAGATCCAGGTATCACACGAGTGTTTTTGCAAGTTTTAGTTTCCTGAAGTTCTACAACAACGTCTGTGGCAGAGACTTGTTCCTGAGTAAAGCATCTTGTTGGCTGCTAGGACTTGTGAGAGAGGGAGTATCCAACCTGAGTGAACATCCAGTTGTGAATGGCTATTCTCTGGATCTAGTCTAAGTAAGCAAGTCCTTCATTATTGACTTGGACACTAAGAGTACCTGAACTTCCTTCCTAACCCTCTGATCCTATTTTAATTTTTTTGATAAATTATTTTTATTGAGGTATTTAAAGACAAACATATAAACAATGACAAAGGAGTGACCCTGACAACCGCCAGGCCACTCAGCGACCAACATGGTCAACACTGACACAACAGTACAATCTAACTAACATAGTCATCTGACTATGTGTGAAGCCCTTACCCCACCCCCCTCCCCCAGCAGCCCCCAACTCAGTTCACTACCAACCTCCAATATAGAAAGTTTACCCTGCACCTGCAAGGGAGTACCCAGGATTTACACAAAGGCCATATTATAGTGGCCAAGGCCATGGCCAGTTACTGCACCTCTAGTACTGACAGTCTAGTTTAGCACCCAGAGAGCTTAGTCGCCATTCTGCAGACCTATTTCTAGCATAGCAGGAATGCATCAAAGGACTTTAGACACGGTTTTCAATTGTTAAGAACCAGAGATGAGACAGCAAACATTTCTATCCAACCGTCGTATATGAATTAAACCATGCTTGCCATACTTTGTTGAACTTTTTCCCATATCCCCTGGACTGGAATGTTGCCTTATAAAAGGGTATCATGGAGTTCACAATCCCCTTCCAAAAAGGTATGACAGGAGGCGTGGAGGACCTCCATTTCAATAGAATGGCCTTCCTCCCATAGAAAAATAGAATGTTCAGTAGCATTCTAAGAGCCGCCGAGGGAACCACCTCCTCAACCAGGCTCAATAGACATACCCTGATTGATATTGGAATAGGCACCTTCAAAATATCTTCAATGCATAAGACCACCCCCTCTCAAAAGATCTTTATTTGAGGACAGTCCCAGAAGATGTGTTTATTTAGCATCAGCCGGAGAATAGCCATATCTCCAACAGTCTGGGGAGACCTTCAGGTAGATTGCTGCAAGTCTGGCAGGAGTGAAATAAATTCTATGCAAAAATTTGAATTGAATTAATCTATCTCGTGCAGAGACCAAATGTTTGAAGGGATGGTTCCACATGTCGTCCCATTCCTCCCCATATATGTCAGGGACTTCCCCCTCCCAGCGCTCTCTACACCTTATCAGTGCTGCCGGACTCTTCATAAACATTTCTTTGTACGTCACCGACAGCGGTTTAGGAAGGTCGACCCCCATAAGCATGTCTTCTATATTTGATGGGAAGGATTCTACCCCTGGGGCACCAAATTGAGCTTGGAAGGTGTGGCGAAGTTGTATGAATCTGAAAAAGTAAGAGTTAGGAAGATCACGCCTAAATTGGTCAAATGTCAGGAGAGTCCCTTCCCTGGTAATGTCCTTCAGAAGCTTTATGCCCTTGACCACCCACACCATTGGATCAGGGAATGAGTAGGTGGGGCAGCTTAGGATTTCCCCACAGCGGGGTCTGTGGTGAGAAGCCCAAATAACTTGGACAGGCTAACTGTACCACCTCCTTCCATGCCCTAATAGTGGCCTTCATAGCCATCGTGAGAGGTAGGTCAGACCTGGTGCCTCTGTGGATGGCCAAGCGAAGGGACTCATACGACTCCAGCTGAGCCGCTTCCAAAACTGTGGCAGAATCCCCTTTATCCGAAGTCAACCATTTGAGGGCAAAGACCATTTGGCCAGCTAAGTAATACTTCCTCCAGTCAGGTAGGGCCAACCCACCTTGTCCCAAGGGTTCCTGAAGTACTTTGAGCCCTATGCGTGGTGGTTTTGGAGCCCAGAGGAACGAGCTAGTGATACTGTCTATAAATATTCAAAGGGCTCCTGCGCTTAAATGGGATTTGTGAGGAATGTTCTTATTTGGTGGATGCCACAAGCACTTTCATGAGACACCAGCTCATGTATATAGACTAAAAGAAAAAAAGGTGGTGCTGCGCTTCCAGAAAAATGGAACCTTACAAGAAAATGCTAGAGAGCTAATTGTTTAAATGGAAATATATAAGATGGTATATATTCAAACTAATATGGTAGAGGAGGACTCTTCTCCCGGTGTGAAAATTATTCGGGAGTGCTCGCAGCAGTGTGTACACAATAATAACTGTCACAATACAAGGTGCAATTTATACCTCTACAGCATAACAATAGTGCTGAGTGCAGTAACACATATAAAACCACATACAGTGGTCTGACTATAAATTAGACTAAGGGCCGGTTCACACTGCAGGCGCGGCGAGGCGTCTCCGACTTGCCTCGCCGCGACCTGCGGCGACCTCAGCGGCGACTTGCAGAGGACTTCTGTATAGAAGTCAATGCAAGTCGCCCCCGAAGTCGCCCAGAAGTAGTACAGGAACCTTTTTTCTGAGTCGGAGCGACTCGAGTCGCTCCTCTCAGAACGGTTCCATTGTACAGAACGGGGGCGACTTGCGGGAGCGAGGCGAGGCGAGTCGTGTCGCCTCGCATCGCCCGCTGTGTGAACCGGCCCTTATACGGCAAAAGTGCTGAGTGCATCAAAACAAAACCAAAGTGACTGAAATATAAACAATTACTGACTAAGTAGGCACAAACTAGTGACAATAATTGAGTGCAAAAAATGAAAGCAAAGTGCTAGGTGTAACACAAAAAAAACATATACAATAATCGGACTATAGATCAAAACTCTATAAACAGAAAGTGCTGAGTGCATAAAATAGCAAAACAATTGGACTATATACAGCTGTTAGCGACATGAACACAGTCCCGTGAAAATGCCACATATACATATAAAGTGATTCTGTGCTGAAAAAATGCATCAGAGGCTCTTCCTCCATATAGGTGATTCCACGCATAAGTGTGCACACTGGGTAATTACCTTCCCGCTATATAAAGTATAGCGTATATGCAGCCTCCTCATAGATGTACCAGGAGTCCCGGGGCTGCCTCAATGAGAGGAGACAAGTATACATCACTTAGCTGCAGAACCTCCAAAAAAATGGCCGCCGCCATAATAGGAGACACTTATATTTCGCCCCGAGATAATGGCTATGGTTAACAAATTCGATCTAACATAATGTGTTATGGCACATTCAATATATCATAGTAAGCAATGGCACGGCAGTAAATACAAATGGACGTACCTGTACGTCAATTTGCCTGCCCATGCCATTCTGCCAACGTACATCGTCATGCGCTGGTCGGGAAGTGGTTAAGGGTTAAGTATGCAGTACTGTCTGCTGTAATGTTCATGTTATGGAAGATACCCATTTCAGCGGGAGACTACGGTCAGCCTTTTCCTTGGCCCCCTCATCAAGCGGTAGGATGGAGGATTTACTCCAATTAATCTTTAAGACATTCCGGGCATGAAACCATAGTGTAGTATTTAAAATCAATGATTTTATTAAAACATAACTTATCTACTCACCGGAAGTGATGTTTACATCCGAGCAAGACGCTCATCGGTCTGTTGTCAGCTGTGTGCCTTATTCGTTTTCCTCTTGTGAGTAGATAAGTTATGTTTTAATAAAATCATTGATTTTAAATACTACACTATGGTGGATGCTTTTTACCTGTCCCCTTGAGCCTTTTCGCTGGTAACAACCACGAGGAAATCGGATGAGTCTCTGGCACCGTCAGAAGTCCTCTCTGCAGTTATCCCCCTGATCCTTCCAAGTACTCCCTGCAATATAGCTGTCTTTTTTGCTGCACACCTCGCAGCTGTGAGGTAATTATTTAGTGTAACCAGCACTGGCACGGAATACCACTGAAAGAGAGTTGGCTTGGCACATTGCACTTTATTTTTGATTGTGATACTGCATCTAAATTGCACGATTGGACTATGTATGGGACACTCTATTGAGATTCACTGATTTGCTGCTATCAATTTTTGTTGGAATTTTTTTATTAAATTTTTTGTGTTTATATCACAGATATATATATATATATATATATATATATATATATATATATATATATATATATTTTTTTTTTACACTGCATTTTTTAGTTGCTATATGCACTGTATGTATTTAGCACATGTATTCTAGATTTTGACACTTGAGTGATGCACAGAGACACTTTTAATCAGTTGTTTTATGCAATGCACAGATGCACTTTTAATGCAATTCCATAAGCACTAATCTAGTAGTTGCCCCTCATTCCTATCTCAAAAATTGGGGGGGGGGGGGGGGGGGGGGGTATGGCATAGAGTTTTGCCTCATCGCCCCAATCTGGATCAGGAATAGGTCAGAAGTAAGCATTGCATACTGTATGTGCTGCAGACTGTGTAAACTAATAAGAAAAACAGGTTTTGGGGGTGGGGGGGATTTTTTTAAGCAGAAGAGATATGCAAAATCATAAAAAGATATCTACCGCCTAGCAATTATTTTGACTAAAATTCAAATTTAAAGCAAAACTTTTTTTTTCATTTTTTCATCTTTCCATCTATCAAATACTCTCCCTTTGTTGTTTTAACTTTGGATAGTAAAACATTTTTTTTCTGCTAGTAAATACCTTATACAGACCACTTATCTTGTCTGTAAAAATGCCTAGGCATTTGATATCATGCAGAGCTCTCTCTCTCACTCTGGTGAGAGTATGCCATAAAGGGAGGGGGGATGAGTCATACAAGGACCAATCAGAGTTGCAGAGCTGGAGGTGTGCTTCCGCTACCCACGGTTAAAATGATTGCAGCCAGACTCAGTGGAGGGAGATTTCTGTAGCATATTTGGCAAGTACAGAATCACAATATATATAAAATAATATGCAAAGATGTTGGATGGAAGCTTCAGAATGGCAAAGATGATTTTAAATTATGTGAGCAGACTGCAATTTCTCTTTAAGGGTTTCTGGGATTCGGACATGTTGCTGTACCTATCAAAGACCAATCAAAGTGTTACTAAACCCACATAAAAAAATAACTAAATCAATAAATTCATATTTATTTATGTATTTTTCATTTACAGTATGTACAGTGTATATGTGTGTGGGTGTATATATGTATGGTAAATATGCTGTAGTCTCAGTTTAAGTGCTCATACTGTATCATCTGCCAGGGACCACAGCTTACAGAAGTGCCTTGCCACTGCAATGTAGCATCACATTTTATGTGCAAACGTATGCAACAAATATCTCCAGATTTTTAATTTAAATGTTATTAGTGGTTCATAATTAAAATTTCTGTGCTAACTATCAAATCCAGCCCTGGGTTATTTCTGTTAATGTCCTTATAGTATCTAAAGTTTTAAATCATGGTACATATTAATGCTGCACGTCCCACGCCATCATTCTGGAAAATATATTGTTAGGACTATTGGGGTTAAAAATAATTAATTCCTAAGGCCTTTGCATTATGTACCGTATTTTTCGAACCATAAGACACACTTTTTTCCCCCAGAAATATGAGGGAAAATGTCTCTGCGTCTTATAGTGCTAATATACGAAAGGCACCGCCCCCCCATCGCTACTGACACTGCCCCCTATCGCAGCCGGCACCGCTACCCCCACCACCCCCGGAAGAGAGGCAGAAGAGCAGGGACAGACATTTAAGCCCCCTGTGGGTGCCGGGCAATCCCCCTGCTCTGCTAGACATTCAAACCCCCCGTGGGTGCCAGGCTATCCCCCTGCTCTGCCAGACACAGAAAACATAGCATTCGGCTGTTCGGACTGCTCTGTCAGCGGAGGGTATAACATCAGGTAAGGCTGTGTTTGTGGCAATGGTCACTCTGCATTAAGGGTTACTCTGCAATAATGATCACTCTGCAATAATGGTCACTCTGCATTTATTGTAATGGTCAGTTTGCGTTTATGGTAATGGTCAGACTGCGTTTATGGCAATGGTCAGGCTTCATTTCATTGGCACTGGAAAATATTTTAGTACACCATTTGGTTCAGAATATTTTTTTTCTTGTTTTCCTTCTCTAAAGCCTAGGTGCATCTTATGGCCAGGTGCGTCGAATGGAGCAAAAAATACGGTATTTTTTGCATATATATTTTGTGAACATGACAGAAGCCATTTTGCTTAGATTTTTTTTACAGGGTCTGTAAGAGAATCTTAGACTCCTTGTATATCAGTTTAGATCTTAAATTAACCACTTGAGACCCGCACTACGTCTATTGACGTCATGGGGTTTCGCTGGTTATATCTAAATGATGCCTGAGGCCACAGACATCATTCAGATATTGCCGTTTTCAGCCGGCGATTCCCTACACCATAAGAATGATCATAGCGGCTGTTCCGCCGCTTGATCGTTCTTACGGGTGGCGGGAGGGGACGCCCCCCCCTCCCGCCGCCCTCCGGTGCTTCTACCGACTCACCGTTTCCATTGGTGAGTCGGTCACAGGATCCGCCGGCCCCAGCAAGTGATCATAGAGATTTCCGGTGGACTAGATTGTCCCCGGAGTCTCTATGATCGTTCGGAGGCCGGGCGGATGTTATGACGTCACGCCCGGCCTCGGTATTCAAATTAACGACGCCGATCTGACTAGGAAGCCATGATCGTTTTTTTTTGTTTTTTTTTATTCTTCCCAGCCTAGAGGTGAGATATGGGGTCTTATTGACCCCATATTTCACTGTAAATAGGTCCGATCGTGCCATATTCCTATTACAAGGGATGTTTACATTCCTTGTAATAGGAATAAAAGTCATCAATTTTTTTAAAAAAATTTTTAAGTGTAAAACTAAAAAAATAAAAATAAAATTAACAATAAAAAAAAAAAAAAAAATTTAAAGCGCCCCTGTCCCCGTGAGCTTGCACACAGAAGCGAACGCATACGTAAGTCCCGCCCACATATGAAAACGGTGTTCAAACCACACATGTGAGGTATCGCCGTGAACGTTAGAGCGAGAGCAATAATTCTTTTAAGATTTGTGATTCAGTTTGCTACTGCTCTTCAGTTTCTGCTTGTCTTTGCATATCTGATAATCAGTGCGTGTAGTCAGTAAGTATTTGTTTCTCATTGTGGACTAAATCTTGGTATAGTACGCTTTGATTTGCATTGCTTATTGTCTGCTTGCTTTTGCTATTCAGTTCGTTCTTTCGGGCATTGCTGTTTATCGGTGCTTTCTGTTGTCCGTTCTGACCAGCCGACCGTTTTCAAACCATGTTTCGTCTACGTACTCGTCGTAGAGTTTGTGCTGTGCAGGGGCTTCGTGTTGGGGTTCTTACTTTGACACAAGCCCGGTCCATGAACAGGGAGGCGTTTGTGGACCAAGAATTGGTTGCGCCAGCGTGACCAGTTCTCGCACATGCCTTTGCTTCGTGAGATTCGGGAGAATAATCCTGATGATTTCAGGAATTATCCCCTTATGACGGACCCCGTTTTTCACCGTCTGTTGGCTTTGCTGACTCCTTATATCAGCAGGCAGGATACCTGCATGCGGCAAGCCATCACTCCAGAGTAGAGGCTCATCGCCATGTTGCGCTACTTGGTGACAGGGAGAAGCCTTCAGGACCTCAAGTTCTCTACAGGCATCTCCCCCCAGGCTCTGGGGATCATTATTCCAGAGACCTGTTCTGCCATCATTCAGGTCCTGCAGAAGGACTATATGAAGGTAAGTTTTATCCTTTAACATCACATTCTATGTATTTCATGATTGCTAATGTCTTGCATTTCTTTCCTCATTCCCTAATTACCATCATTGCAATATGCTCTAATTCATATGCTCTGCCCCTTTGTCCTCATGCATATTTGCCTCACTAACTTCCCCTCCATGCTCTTCTTGGCCCATAAAACTATAGTCTAGTCACTTACCAATGTCTTTTGTCAGCTCCATAGTATTGCTTTCCCCTAAACACCCCCTAAAATGTCTACAAATGTTATGTGTGTGCTTCAATTCATGCAGAGTGAAATTTTTTTTTTGGTTGTGCCAAACTCATTAGGAACCCCTCTCCCCCCAACTTCTAGCTCAGCTGCTAGCAATCCTCTCTGCTGACTTTACCAAACCCAATACACACTATATCTACCTTTTTGATGGTCACATTTATGGACAAATTCACCAAAGCATGTAGTGCAAGGGCCTGCCTCAATACTTTCAAATGCTATCTTTTTTTTGTTTTTCCTCTATTATTATCTTGATATGTAATAGCAGAATGTCAAAATGTGCCTCCATTTTGTTTTCTTTTTGTTATTATGACACTTATTACCTGTCCGGTGGGCTGCCAATAGTGTAAGTAAGGAGGGGCTTCCCAAAGTATCACACATTATTTAGGCATTCAGCTCTCAATCAAGTGGAGAGGGTTACCTGTCCAAATATCCCCCCCTCATTTTTTAGCAAGGGCCCATCAGATGGGGGGGATGGGGGGTGGGGGAGGGATGGGGAGGGGGTGATGACTCTGATAAGGGGACCTTATACTTCAGGCTTTAAATACTCAGTTCCCAAAATGTTATACTGATCTTGGCCAAAAATGTTGGTGTCTAATCTGCTTGCAATGTTGGTTTGCAAAATTACAAATTTTTGGTCTTGTTTCACTCCACAGTGTCCTTCAACGCCACAGAAATGGCAGACTGTGGCCTCCCACTTTGTCAGTCGTTGGGACTTTCCCAATTGTGGAGGTGCAATTGATGGGAAGCATGTCCGTATCGCCCCACCACCCAACTCGGGGTCGTACTATTTTAACTACAGGGGGTTTCATAGTATCATGATGTTGGCGGTGGTGTCTGCGACCTATGACTTCTTGTATGTGGACGTGGGGCAAAATGGCCGGATGTCGGATGGTGGAGTGCTTGCACGGACGGAGTTCTACTGGCATCTCCAGAGTGGCAGTCTGGGCTTGCCACCCGCAGAAGAGAATCAGGAAGGACTCCCATTCGTCTTCGTCGCAGATGAGGCGTTTGCCCTGGCAAACCATATGATGCGGCCTTTCCCGATGAAGAACCTCATCCCGGACCAGAGGATTTTTAATTTCCGCCTGTCCAGAGCCCGAAGAGTGGTGGAGAACACTTTTGCTATACTGGTCAGCCGGTTCCGCCTTTTTTTAACGCCTATCCACATGGCGGAATACAAACTAAATCACATTGCGCTGGCGTGCTGTGTTCTTCACAATTTCCTAAAAAGACATTCTGCAAACTATGCAATCTCAGTTGTCCAAGAAGCAGACTTGCTGGAAAATGAGAACCTCACGGGCCTTGAAGCTGCTCGTCCTGGCTTGGCCCCCCCCCCCCAAAGTGCCCGTGAGGTTAGAAACCAATACATGGAATACTTTGTGGGTAGGGGGGCCATTGATATGCCAGACAATGTCTGAGCGGCATTTTAGGAATACATTTTTCTTTGAAACTCCAATATTTGTTTTAATTTACTGCTTGGCTTGGTTTTAGGTGTCTCCTAGGTAAATTTATGTTTTTCCTTATTGTGCCTTTTTCTACAACAGTGCAAACCCAAGTTCTGAGCGAGATGAGGGGACAGTCTCTTCTTCAGATAAGCTTATTATGTTGTGGGTCTGCTACACACACACCTTGTTTTTGTTAACTAATGTATGTAGTGCATTACTGACCAAAATCTTGCTCATTTTCAGCATCATGGCAGGAAAATGGCATGATTGTGAAAATTAACACATCACTGTGGGTGTTATTTACTAAAGGCACATCCACTATGCACTACAAGTGCAGTGCAAAAGTATACCTGAAACTGCACTTGGATTGCAAAGTGGAGTTGCCTTTAGTAAATAACACCCATTGTCACAGAAAACAACAATTTTACTCCAAATACTGCTTTTGCACAATGAAAAAGGAAGCCACACATTGTTGATAATTTAACTTTTTAATCAAAGCACATTCACATGTGCGTTTAGAAAAGGGTTTTACAACAAACCAACATATTGGGTGTATCAAAAACATTATTTCAGGTAATTTTTTTGTAACTTGGTGTTTTTGTGTAAACAGGCATGTATCAAAGCGTAACATACAGAACACAGGAACTTACAAAGTTCAACTTTGAAAAGTGAAGACAATATCAGACATGAGTATGGTCAAACTGGGCTGATATTGCCTTCATCACATGGGGTGTCACCTCTGGAAAAGCCAAATTTGGAAGATGCACACAGTGTGCCAACATGTGCTATCTCCCATCATGGGGGATCAATGTACATGTTTTGGGGCTGCAACCCGTTCATCTCAGCCACTTTCCACAAAATGCGTACATTGATCCCACATGATGGGAGATAGCACATGTTGACACACTGTGTTCATCTTCCAAATTTAGATTTTTTGAAAAGACAAAAGTTGTTGTTTAAAAGCAAAAAAATAAAACACGAGCTAGTTTGTGTAGTTTCACACTCTCCCCAAAACATCAATGATGTTCTTTATTTTATTTTTAACATCATTGATGTTTTTCCTGTATATTTTCTAAATCCCGATTGCACCCTATTATCTCCCCAATCAGGATCTGGACACTTTCACTGGTAAAATGTGAATCTTCTTCCACATCACCTACAAAACAAAGCAAAAAAACACACCATGTATTATAAATATGCCGACATACATTGATGAGCTTACCGGAAGCTGTGTTCTCCGACACTCACCTGTTGTGGTGACAATTTGTCCAACTTCAATGATCTCTCCTTCCTCCTCCAGCTCCTCTGCTTCTGGTTTTGGAATTTTGCCTTCTTTGGGAGGGGTGGGGTCCCTGGTGTCCTTATACTTGCCGAGTCTTCTCTCCCCTATGAGAATGCAAAAAAGGAATAATTAGCACACAGAGGGCAGAAATAGGAATATGAAACATTGCTTGAAAGTGTTGTACAATTGTGTTTGTTGGCCGAGTTCAAAGGTGAGAACATTATTGTGGACACTTTGTTAAGCTGGAATACTTACCTGCAGAACAATGTTTCTTACGAACGAATGAAACCATGAACTTGAAAGTGGCCATTTTAAAATGCACAACATGAAATCAAAGCAAATGGAGCAGTATGCAAGCAAGAATAATCATATGAACACATGACAACTACTTACTTTTTTCAAGAACACGCTTGATCCTTCTGTACTGATCGTGCTCCCTCAGTTTCAGGTCTGACCATTGTTTTCTCAGTTGATCCATGGATCGGCGTACCCCAAAATTCTTCTGAAGACTCTTCACAACTTTATTCATGATCTTGGCCTTTCTGATATTTGGGTTTGGGTAAGGTCCATACTTCCCATCATAGTCGGTCCTGTTCAATATGTCCACCATCTCCAACATCTCTACAAAAGACATATTTGAGGCCTTAAATCTTCTCTTCCTGGATCGGGATGTTTCAAGGCTCCGGGCTTTCCTCGCCCTCCTCCTCCTTAGTGGAACTCTGATTGCGCACCTGCGTTCTCTCCGCCATGTGCTCTCCCCCCTGCGCCAAAAGCGAAGGGGCGGGCAGAGTTTCACCCATGCGCACTGTATATAAAACGCAACACGCGTGTGTCATCTGTACGATCTGTGAACAGAGGGAGAAGCTAATGCGACGATCGTGCAAACAAAGGTAACATTTTGAACTTGGTACATCACTAGGCCATACTGCTTCTAGATTGAGGCCTGCATTAGTGGAGTTTAGCCTGACATTAGGGTTTGTCTTGTGTTGTGTCTTGCAGACATTATGGACGGTTTCAATGATCATAGCTTCCTCCCTCTGTTCATCGATAAATACAGGGAGCTTCCCTGCCTGTGGCAAGCGACGCACCCTCATTATAGTAACAGACAAAAGAGGCAGGCAGCAATGGAGAAACTGGTTGAGTTTGTGAAGCTGGTGGTCCCCAAGGCAGACGTAAACTATTTAAAAGTGAAAATCGGTGGCCTGAGGAGTACTTATCTGAAGGAGAGGAAGAAGGTGCTGCAGTCCATGCAATCTGGTGCTTCAGCAGATGACGTTTATGTCCCCAGGCTGTGGTATTATAACAGGATGCAGTTTCTGTCAGACCAGGCTGAGGCCAGGGAATCACTCTCTACTCGTCCTTCCATGTGTCCTATGCTACATTCCACACCCGCTATGTCTTCCGACACCCAACCTGGGCCTTCCACTCAGGAAGAACTGGGGGAGCCCAGCTTGAGCCAGGTATAGTATTTTTGTACATATTTTGGGAGTATAAATTAATGATGTTAACTTGATTTTTGCTCACTAATTGCTGATTTTAGAAAGTGTTTCACATATCAATAGACAGTAGTGGCCAAAACCTTTGGGACAAGAAAGAAAAATGCTGGGCTCAGAATGATAGTCTTTTGTATTGCTTAACAATTTGCAACAATTTGCAACAGTCTTGATGTGAAAATTGTGTGTGTTTGATGACCCAAAAAACTAAAACTATGTCCCTTTTTCATACATAGGAAGACATGTAGAATGCAGCAGCCAGGAGGTGGCTGTGGAAAGTGGCAGCCAGGAGGAGGCGGAGGTAAGCGGCAGCCAGGCGGTGGGCGGGCAAAGGAGCCTGACAGAATGCCAGGTCCCTCCCCTCCGCCTTCCACACAAAAGGGCGAGAAAGGGGGGGAATGTGGAGGAGTCAGCTCTGAGGCTGATCGGGGAGGCTTCAGCGGCCCTCCAAGCCAAACCCACCTATCAAGAAGCCTTTGCCACCTTGGCTGCATGCAAACTGGAGAAAATGGAGGAGGGGCAACAGCTCTTGTGTGAGGAGATAATTATACACACCCTCAACAAGGGTCTGTTGGGCCAAATGACACAAACAAAACACTTGTGTGATCTGGCCCATGCCCCTCCTCCTCCTCCTTCTGCGACACCTCCAGCACCACAGCCACAGCCTGGAAGGAAGCGTGGAAGGAAGACCAGAGTGTGATGACCTGGGTTCAGTCTGGTCTGACAGAAGATGCAGCCTCTTGTAGTACCACAGCCTGGGAACATAGATGTCATCTGCTGCTGTTCCAGGTTTCTTGGACTTCAGGACCAGACTTCTCTCCCTCAGATATGTACTCCTCAGGCCACCAAGTTTTGCGTTTAAATAGTTGATATGTGCCCTGGGGGCCAAAGGCTTCACTAATCTCCCCAGTTTCTCCATCGCTGCCTCCCTCTTTATCTGTTACTGACAAACTTTTTTTGTTTGAAGAAATACTTGCGTATGTGTTTGACTTCAAAAAGGACAGTTTAATTGTGAGCAGGCAGGTACATTTCAAAAATACAAAGTGACATGAATAACAAGGGGTACCAACACTAAACAACCTCCTGTAGATTAAAAAACAAAATATAAAAAAGATAATAATGTTGTTGTGGTAAGTTTACACACAAAACACACCCCAAAAAATGGAAAGAAGAGCAAACTGTAAAAAAAGGAGATGTTTATGAAAAAAAACAAACATAAAAATCACTCAAAAACAATAAACAAAAAATAAAATTGTGTAGATGTGACGATTTCAAAAATTGTATTGCTTAAATGAGTAAAAAAGAGTCAGGAAATACTTTTGGGAGAAGTGTGTGTGACTATGAGCATCAAAAGAAGTTCCTTCTTGCAGCATTGTAAAGAATAAGAGAATGCGCTTCATGAAAGAATTTTTAACATTGCAACGTGACGAATGTTCTATATCGATTACAAGCAGTACTTTTACCCGAGCGAGCGCTTCCGAGTTGGAATTTGATTGTGAGCATGTGTGGCACCTTGTCCGTCTGAGTAGGCTACACATGATCGGAGTATGTCCGATCGGAGCATTTTGTCGGAAAATTTTACCGGCAAGTTGGAAAAGTTGGTCCGTCGGATATTCCGAAGGAAACAGTCCGATGCAGACCACACACAGTTGGAATATCCGACAAAACGCTCCGATAGGAAATATTCAGTTGGGATCTCCGACCGTGTGTACAAGGGCTAAATCTTAACACTCCCGCTACTTCTAAGCTGCTGAGCCTAATGTAAGGGTAGGGAGAGTTACCCTTTAAGCTTATGCTAGACATATGTAAGGATAAGGAGCTTCAGGAGTTAAAAATGCATTTTTATTATATAGGAACTACTTGCAAGTATATACAAGGTTTTGCCTCTCTGCAAAATCTTGTGCAAGATATTTTTTGGAGAGTAGAACAGGATGTATTCTGTGGTCAGAGCTAGCTGTTAGAACTTATAGGAAGTAGGAAATATTCATAAGGTGAAACGAAAACATGTGGTTTAATTGTAGACGATTTTTAAGGTAATGAAATATATTTTTATAAATGTATGTCTGGGGACCTTTATCAAAAATTCCCCTAAAAAATCTCCTTAATGTAGGACGCACTAAATGTCAATGCTTTATGATTGGTTATGTCTTGAATGTCTTGTCTAATCCTGATTGGCTGACAATACAATGTTTGAAGCACATAAAAATGGTAACAGGAAATAAAGAAGTGTGTATTCAGAATCAAACCTGTTTCCAAAGCGTTTGGTTTTTTGAATTACCGTGCCAATCGATGGAAGAGAGCTTTCCAGTGAAAGTCCAGCTCGAGCTAAGGAGGGGCGCGCCTAACACCTAACCTCCTCTTTTGACCTAAAAGAATGGACAAGCGCCTCTACTCACTCTGTTGGCAACTGCCTTGACCTCATATTCTTCTACCTATGCACTCCACGCACCCTCTCCAATATTCCTTTTCCTCTCTCTGATCACCAACTTATTAGTTTCACTCTACCCTTGTCTGCCTCCTCTTTGCCTTCCAACTACCAAACTATTACCCGTAGAAACCTTTGCCATCTTAACCCTTATCTTCTTTATTCTGCTATAGATTGTCTCTACGGCAAAATCTCATCCTTGTCCTGCCCCAACTTGGCCACTTCTGTCTACAACAGTTCACTGTCATCCACCCTGGATACCTTCGCCCCCTTCACTACACACAGAATCAGGCCTGACCAACCTTGGCAGACAGACAATACCAGAAGCCTCAAAAAACATAGCCGCACTCTTGAGCGTCTGTGACGTAAAACGAATGCCGCGTACACACGATCAAACAATCGGGTGGAAAAGTCCGGCAAACTGAAGTCCGCCGGACAATCCCCCCGTGTGTAGCCTCCGGCATACTTCTTTGACCCGAAAGGACGGCGGACTTAGAAAGTAGTTTTGCACTCCAATCTTCCCACCGAACTCGCATTTCGGTGGACAATCTGGCCGTGTGTATGCCAGTCCATCGTACTTTTGAAATGAGCGGACTTTTCCCACCCGGAGAAAAGTCCACTCATTTCGAGTGGGTCTCCAGGTAGGCAGGGCCCGCGAAGGAAACGTTGCTGGCCCCGCCACCTGGTATGAACTTAAAGGGGAACCCCAACGCCGAAAAAAAAAATCGGCGTGGGGGTCCCCCAGGTCCACATCAGACCCTTGTCCGAGCACGCTACCCGGCCGGCCAAGAAAGGGGGGACGAGCGAGCGCCCCCCTCCTGAGCCGTACCAACATGGGGGGTGCCTTGGGGAAGGGGGGCCGCGCGGCCAACCCTGGCCGTTGGTTGTCGGGGTCTGCGGGCGGGGGGCTTATCGGAATCCGGGAGCCCCCTTTAATAAGGGGGCCCCCGGATACCGGCCCCCCATCCTATGTGAATGAGTATGGGGTACAATGTACCCTTACCCATTCACCTGTAAAATAAAGTACAAAATAAAAACACAACACACAAGATAAAATAGTTTATTGCACAGCTCCGGGGGTCTTCCATCTTTAGGGGGGTCTTCTCGCCGGACTCCTCCGCTATCTTCTTGTAGCTCTTTTGCTAGAAGAGGAGCCCGGCTTTCTTCCTCGCCACCGGCCTCTTCTTCCGACTTCGGGGGTCTTGTCCCCCTCTTCGGTTCTTCTGCCGAGCCACCGCGCCTTCTTATAGCTCTTTTACAGGCAGTGACCCGGTCTTCTGTCGCCGCCGCCGCCGCATTCTGTTCTTCTCTTCTCTTCTTCAGTCCAAATTATGCCGCCATAGCCGCTGAAACATTTCCAGAATACGCCCCTTTTTAACTAATGACACCACCAAGCTTCTAATTCACTCCCTGGTCATCTCTCGCCTCAACTACTGCAAGTCCCTCCTCATTAGATTACCTTTACATAGACTATCCCCCCTTCAGTCCATAATGAATGCCCCGGCAAGACTCATCCACCTTACCAACCATTCAGTGTCCTCCACCCCTCTCTGCCAAACCCTCCACTGGCTTCCATTCACCCAACAAATAAAATTCAAAGTACTAAAAATAATTTACAAACCCATCCATAACTCTGACCCCAGCTACATCACTAACCTAGTCCCAAAATACCAACCAAGCCTCTCTCTTTGGTCATCCCAAGACCTCCTGCTCTCTAGCTAATCTATCCATCTTTAGGTGATTTCTGAAAACCCTTCTCTTCAAAGAAGCCTATCCTGCTTCTAACACTGTTTTACTTACTCCATCAGCTCATCCCCCCACAGCTATTACCTTTTGTATCAATTGACCCTTCCCTTTTAGATTGTAAGCTCTCTCTCAGGGCCCTTTGATTCCTCTTGTGCCAAATTATAATGTAACTGTAATGTCTGCCCTCATGTTGTAAAGCACTGCCCAAACTGTTGACGCTATATAAAACCTGTATAATAATAATAATAATAATAATAATAATAATCTGTAATGGTAAAATAATATACAGGGTTACATTCCAGTGATCTAAGTCTCAAGATTAAGTCAAAAGGCTATTCCAGTAATAAATTAAGTCAAATATTTATACGCTACTGCCCCCTTTGGCCAATGTTAATAAAGGGAAATACAATTTCCCTAGAAGGGTTGTACAGGAAATGACATGTGTTTTTACGTCTCTAATGATGTGAAAGGCATTTCCACACCCACATTCTAAGGGCAATATAGACAGAGACTGAAAGGATTTTTGAGGGGGAAAGAATCTGGGAGAGACGGGAGGCTGAAAGATCTTGAGACTGATACTTCTCAAAACAAAAGTTTCTTAGACCACCGGTAAAGTATTATTTTTTTCTATTTTATCAATTGATATTTGAATTATTTAGCATATACATTACTAAAACCATTTAAACTTTGTAATATATTTGGAATTGTTTTGGTTTCTAACTGCAGTACAAAATTATTATTTTTCAAATATAGAGAAATACACATTACAGTACAGTATATCTGAACTAAAACTGACTTTAATAGTCTTATCAATGTTTTTTGTGATGATATATGTTTAAAGGTAAAACTCATTAGAGAATAAATATTACCGTAAATAAGTCTTGATTAAATGATCAAACTCTATGCACAGTATAACATTTTGCCCATGCATTTTTAAAATGTAAGCTTGGAGGTTTCTTTGTTTTGAGAAGGAATTACAAGAGTTAAAATCAACACCTACTCACCTGTTACCAAGTCTAAATTTACCAAGTCATCATTGAAGTATTGAAATATGGTATTTTGTAATAAGAGCTTGTGGTAAAAATGTATTATCATCTGTATTCCAAAATATATTTGAAGTTATGGTTCAGAGCCCTATGACCGATACGTATAACGATGACAAACAGGGTTAACATAAACTTACCACTTGAAATAGACCTGAAGGTGTGCCCTGGTCTAACGTACGGTATACCAAAATAAGGGGGCATACCCTAGATAAGAAATGAGGATTAAATGAAATGAACATGAAATGAAGTGAAATGAGTACTCTGTGAGGAGTATGATGCCTTGAGAAATGCTCTAAAAAGGGGATGGGAGGGTGGGTATTGCCCACAGGAACCGACGAGGAACACAGCAGAATGGGCTGATCAATTACTCCTCCGGGCTCCTCCCATAAATACAGGCCACCATACTGGCCTTTCAACTTATGGTTCAGAGCCCTATGACCGATACGTATAACGATGACAAACAGGGTTAACATAAACTTACCACTTGAAATAGACCTGAAGGTGTGCCCTGGTCTAACGTACGGTATACCAAAATAAGGGGGCAAAAACATACTGGTAGGGAATTGCTCTTTATCGATTGAGTTTGACCACTGAGTGAGTTTAACAGATGCCTGAGCTATTTCCACCTGAGGATTGTGGCTGTACTGGGTGAAGCAGGCAGACTCCTACCTGCCTAGCTATTCAATGACATTGTCTGGGGACCCGCTGTTACCAATTCTGTAAAAGTGATCTTTGTATCAGGCTAAGTAGCGTCTACATAGCTCTCGGCCTGCTGGATTACCGCAGGTGAACTCTCCAGGTCACAGGAACCTGTAGTAGGCCAACACCTGGCTGCTTGTAGGACCATGCTAGGGGAGAGAACAACGAGGTGATAGTCAGGGTGGTCGGAATACCCTTAAGGATGTCGCCCGTTTGGGTAAGCATTTGTCACCGACCATCGGTTGGATTTCCTGGACTTCACAAAGCACGGTTCAACCAGCGTGGGACATGAATAAAGAAGGTTTGCGGGGTCCGGCAAGGACAAGAAATGTTGCCTGCCGGCTAGGTATGGCCGAACAGTGTTATGGGATAGGCAGCTGGGTATGACAGTATGACGGAAAGGCCAGTAACTGCCAGATGTAGGAGGTTTCATAGGAGTGGTGTGTCCGGAATTTCTGAAGGCCCTCCAGGCCGTCTGGTAGTTTGAGCATGTTGCGAGAAAGTGAGATGTTTACGAGTTTGGTCGCTGTTTGTAGATATCGTACTACACCGGGGTTTAGGTGAGACCGACCAAGGACAATGGCTGACACTGGATCGGCTCCAGTCAGATACGACAGCGCATCTGCTACGAGATTGCTCTAGGCCAGGAACAACGTATAGTCAACTTTAAACTGAATTACAACGACAGCTGTACCAGCCTACCCAGGCAGGACATGACTGCTAGGGATTTAGACCTATCTTGCAATAATCTCTGCTGGTTGCCTGATGGTGGCCAAAAATTGCAGCGACGCCTGTGATGGTCGCTTACATCTGTCCCTAGCTGGGGTGATAGGGGTGAGATAGACAGTATAAACATGATATACCGATCTACGTAGTACGGAACCTCTGAAATTGAAAGATCCGTGGCATCCAGATTAAGGGTCTGACAGGGGCCCTGAATCTGGGAGGGGAAGACGAGGATGCATGACATAAAGACCAACCCTGGGGAATGAACATATGCAGAACTGAGCATACCCGAAACAGACTGAAGCTGCTTCTAGGTATACCCCTGTGTGTGGGTGAAGTGTTTGAAAAACTGACCTGATAGGGTCAGCTTGTCAAGGGGGAAACTGGCGTGCGAGGATGTTCTACATGTCCCTAAAGATGGCAGTTGTGATGGGCAAGCGTCTAGCGTTGGCTACGGGCCGATGTTTCTGGATACCCGTTAGAGGGGATCTTACTGTATGGGCCATCAACAGACGGCTCACCGGGGTCCTGTAAGGATAGAAATGTCGGGTGCTGGCTAGATATAGCCTGACCGTGTTATGAGAAGAAGCCAGCTGCATGTGGCAACTCGACCTCTGGTGTAGGACGGAAGCTGAACTCAACTGCCCAAGGGGAGGAATGAGCGTCAGGAGTGGCGTAGTCACTGGGGCTAAGTGGCCGAATGAGTACCGCTGAAAAAGATGTGTGGCTGAGTGCCAACAAAATGCTTGCAACGATCACAAGTTATGCTAAGTTGCACGCCTAGCCGTGATAGCAAGTGTTGCGCTTAAATGTGTGCACACAATGATAGCAAGGGAGTTAACGTCACTGGAAATGTGTTTGTGGTGGCTGGACTCGGTGGTGTCGCAGACGTCCGGACACCGGGCTGTGGGCAGTAAGACCTGAAAAGGCTGGATAAGTTATGCCAAGATGCGTGCTTGCTGCGATTGCAAGAAGTTATGCTAGGATGCGTAGTTAGCTAGGTTGAAAAGACAAAGTCCACCCAGCCCACGACAAAATCAACAATTTAGACAAACATTGCACAACCCGACACACCCAATGCTAACCCCACAGCTGATCCAGAGGAAGGCAAAAAAAACCCGCAGAGCATGCTCTAATTAGCTACAGCAGGGGAAAAAAATTCCTTCCTGACCCCTCGAGTGGCAATCAGATTTCTCCCTGGATCAACCTACCTATGATATAGCACCACATTATACTACGTACGTTAGGAAGATATCCAGGCCTTACCCAGTAATGCACTGAGCCAGCCAGAACTGCCTGCCAGCAAAGATAGTACTACATTTGTGCCTGGGGCTTGCTAGCGACAACTGCAAAGTTTGTGCTAGGATGTGTGCTAGCAACTATTGCCAGAAGTCTATGCTTGGATGCGTGTTTGCAACGATTGCAAGAAGTTTATGCTTGGATGTGAGTCTGCCACGATTGCAGGGAGTTATGCCTAGATGTGCTTGTGGTGACTGCAGGATGTTTGTGATTGGATGCGTGCTAGCAACGAGCTTGCACAGAGTTGTACTTGGATGCGTGCGAAATGAATCCGATATGAACCGGATGTAGGTGTGAAATGAATCCTATGAATTGGTTATGTGATAATCCGACCCAAACGATCGTGGAGTAGATGACAATGAATCCGATATGAATTGCTGAGTTATACCCATAAGGCTAACAAGACGGGTGCGGATTAATGCGTTGCTGGTTTGAGGGATTTGAGTTGGTAAGCGATGAATATGTGGAATGAAATAAATGAAAACGTTTGCCGTGATATAGACAAGAATTGGTATGTTTATGATTAATGATGAGTTGGAACTGCGGAGCACAGAACGAAATGAGGTCAAGACACCTGGGGCATGCCTAGATGAATCAGTGCATGGAGGGTGCTACTGGACTTGACTGAGCTGTAAACACAAAGGCAAAACCAGTTGAGGATTCCATACCTGTCATAGACAACTGGCCAAATGGTGACTCCTAATGGGAGTGGTGAGCTTTGAAATGAAACGAAATGACATAAAATAAAATGAAACGAGACAAACAAACAACAAAATGTTTTTTTTTTTTTTTTTAAGATATACATTTTTTTTTCCTTTTTCCTATTATTATTATTTCTTCTTCCCCCCCCCCCCCTTTTTTTTTTTTTTTTTTTTTGAAATGAAATGAAATGAAATGAGACGAACAAACATAAACGAAATGTTGCTTTTGATGAGAAACTGCCATGGCAGAAGCGCAGCTCGGTCGTGTCACAGGCGCCACTGACAGCGAGCCGGACTCTGGAGCATGTACTGAAATGAGGCAATTAGTGAAATGAGGCCAAATGAGCATGGCCCCCTGTCCAGAACCCGAATTTGTAAAACAACTGGGTTTGAACCGAGGTGCAGGAGGTGACAGTGAGATGAGTGAAATGAGTGAATCCGCCATGACAGAGGCCCGAATCGCCATGCCGTAACTTTGCGACTGAGCACGAAACGGACTCTGGAGCATGTACTGAAATGAGGCCAGTCCTGGGGCACGCCAAAACGAATTAGCACATAGGTGTGACTATTCGTGTCAGAGCGTGATAGGTGAAACGAAATGATACCCATGACAAAGACAGGGATCAACGGCTGCGCTCAAGAATCGACAGTGACCCTGTTCTCTGGAGCATGTACTGAAATGAGGCCAGTCCTGGGGCACGCCGAAACGAATTAGAACATAGGTGTGACTATTCGTGTCGGAGCGTGATAGGTGAAACGAAATGATACCCACGACAAAGACAGGGATCAACGGCTGCGCTCAAGAATCAATGGTGAACCCTGTCTCTGGAGCATGTACTGAAATGAGGCGAAGCAGCTGGGCACACCGGAACGAATCGGTGCATATAACTGCGACAGGATTCGAATCGGAGCGTAATAAGTGACATACCATGACAGAGACCGGAATCAACGAGTGGCCCACCGATTCGGTAAAGAATCCGTCTCTGGAGCATGTATAGAAATGAGGCCAAACAACTGGGCGTACCGAGGCGAATCGGTGCATCAATATAATGCGACTGGATTCGTAACGGGGTGTGATAGGTGACCAGAAATGATATGTCATGACAATGACAAGAATCGAAAACCGTGGCTGAACCTGCAAATGATTCTGTCACTGGAGCATGTATTGAAATGAGGCCGACAACTGGGGCACACCGGAGCGAATCGGTGCATCGGAGATGCGACTAGATTCGAATCGGAGCGCGACTCGTGATCGAAATGAAATGAAATTATTGAAATGATCGAAAATGATTGAAATGATCGAAACGACTGAAATTATTGAAATGATTGAAATGATTGAAACGATTGAAACGATTGAAATGATTGAAATGATTGAAACGATTGAAATGATTGAAACGATTGAAATGATTGAAACTCTCCGGTTAGTTAGAATTTAGGACGTCTGATTGGGAATTTCCGAAATGATCCGAACGATTCGGACGTAGGGACCCGTGATTTGGTCGGTATGCGGAAGGTTTGAAAAATGAAACGCTCGATGTGGTGTCATGAACGAGTGACCACGACTTCTTTCGAGAAGAATGAAATGAAATGCCATGATTAAAATGATTAAAATGAGCCGGTTAATTAGAATTTAGAACATCTGATTGGGAATTTCGAAATGAACCGAACGATTCGGACGTTTCAGTAGAGACCAGTGATTTGGTCGGTATAGCGGGTTTGTGAAATGAAATGCTCGATGTGGTGTCACGAACGGATGACCACGACTTCTTTCGAGAAGCAAGGAGCACAAATGTTTAGAGGTAACGGACGCGTGAACGATATCGGAAAAATACGAAGGTGATATTTCAGTGAGTGGTTCGTGAGTTCAACAGATCACAGTTTAGTGACATGAAATAACATGAAATGAGAAATGGGAGCCGAAGCCCTACCCGTGACCGCCGAACCAGATGCGTTGCACGATACCGGCAAGTTTTCGAGTGTTGCGCCTCAGACAATACACGAACGCTCACGACGGCAAAACCGACTGTAACACGAGGATGAAGACAGGACTTCAATGAAGACGGAACTCACGAACACTGCACTCATTCTATCAAACGGTCTCGAATAGTCGGCCCTAGATCTGTGGCGTAGCTAGTATTGCCCACAGGAACCGACGAGGAACACAGCAGAATGGGCTGATCAATTACTCCTCCGGGCTCCTCCCATAAATACAGGCCACCATACTGGCCTTTCAACTTATATAATTTTTTAGTATTATCACCAAATATATTTGACATTATTTTACACCAAATTCTTAGTTAATAAATATATATATTTTAACACATCATTGTAATCTCTTGTCTTCAAAATAGCACGGATAAATGAACTTGAATTAATTGGTTGTATTTGTGGAAAAATGTGAAAATCTCCTAAACCACAAATATTTGCATAATTCCTTAAATATAATATTGTTTTTATATTTCAGTATAAACATTTTGACATATTTGGAGGCACTGCTGAGATCTGTCAAAGTTTGAAACAAGAGATATAATTGTGCAAATTATATATATTTTATTGTCTTTTTTTTTTTTCCGAATTTTGCCATTGTTAGTTGCAATATTGAAAATGACTGACACTAAAGTTATTTCTAGTGTAGCTGGTCCTGCTGATGCAGAAAATGAAGGAAGAATGGGAAATAAAGGCAGAACTTGGTCCCTATAAGTCAGCTATTGCTGCCAGAAGGACCTTTTATACTTTGAAATGTAGGTCAAATCAAAGTTCCAGCAAATTTTTAATAGTTCTCAACAATGCATATAACTTGCCTCAGAAAAACTATTTTATGAGGCTTTGCCAAATAAAATAAAAGTTATTTTGGCCAGGGAGTACAATCCCACAAACGGTCTAGATTGGTTAATAACAGAGAGTACCTCCTTTTTTACTGTTTTACAAAACAGTGGAAAGCCTCAGGATACATTTATAAAGCCCGCTCAGATAATAGCTGAGGCTCAGTTTAAAAAGAAACAGGGACACTTTGAGGCTCCAAAAAGTATCTACACTGAAGTTGTTAAAAATGCCGGTCCTCCCAATCAAACACAAGATAAAACCTAAGTGATAAAAAGGTTCTAGTAATTTCTGAAAAGTCTCGAGCTTCTGATTTCCAAAATACAGCCACAAGGGTTCATTGGAAAAATAGAAGTAGTTTACATGACAGGTTGGATCAGATGCATCTCAGTTTGGGGTATTGGCAGAACAGATGGAAAAATTATCAAAATTTCTCATTGTTCAATCAAAAAATTCCTTTATAGAAGGAGGGACTCCTAGCCAAAGCCCGGTTCAAAAATAATAATCTGAAAAAGATGTCAAATCATGTAAATGTATGTGATTTACCTGTCAGGAAAAATTAGTAAATTCGCTCAACTATTTAAATGTCTATAATTGACAAAAAAAATATGAGCAAAGCAACTCTAATGTTTATATATTTTTTTTTTTTGCTGAAGGGAAGTTAACCTCTCCTTTGCAAAAGGGTATGGGGGGGGATTTGTTTGTGATTTTATTATGCAGCCAAACTCTTGCCGTATAGAAAGAAAAAAAAACCGACAGTCTTTTGGGAATGTGCCCGTGTAAAAAAAAGGTGGGGGCAAACCTCCTCAGTGTGTGAGTAAGTTACACAGCAGGCAAAAAGCCAAATGTTACATGCCATTCCAAGTATTTTTTGTTATATATATATTGTTCCTTACAGATATTTCATAAAAGCAGGATGCCATAATGAAGTTATTGGATAAATATCCAAGCAACTATTTTGTCTCAAAAATATTTCCTACAAATATAGAATTTGTTTTCTGAAAATCATAGGCTCATAAAGTTTCACAACTGATCTTGTAATTTTTTTTAGGCACTGTCCTGAAGTCAAAGGAAGGCCTAGTGGGCCTTCCTTTGAACTCATCTTAGGGAATAAAACTGAAAATTTATATCAAATACTTACGGAAATTTTCCTTTCCTGATGGACTCCATGGCAGCCTACGTGTGGGTTATTCACACCCCCTCATACCTCATAGGAACCTTATCCCATAAATCTTTTCTTTGGGCCAGAGGACGTGTTCCTTTTTTGTCCTCCTCCTAGGACCAAGGTGAAGTCTTACTTTTTCATGAAGTTTTCTGTAATCCAGGTCTGGCGGTGTGCACAGCGATACGTTGGTGGTTAGCGGTAATCCTCTCTGAAGTCCAGCAATCCTAGCTATTAACAGGTGGACATGGGCGATATGATGTGATACCATGAAGAGCTTACTAACCTGGCTATTGGCAGGCAAGCGGCAATATGGCCAAACGTTCCAGCTATTAGCGGGAGGTCTCGTAAACGCCCGATCGTGCTGTGGGTCGAGCGAACAGCACCCCAGTCCCAGGTTATGGTCCAGATCATGCCGTGCTGGTGGTAATGTACAAAGATATTCGTTTTATATGGCAGCCGTAGCTCTGTGTTTTGCGTGTCTCCTTATTTTCTATCAAGCTCCAGTGAGTGGCCATGGCGGCTGGAGTGCAGCTGCGTTCCAGCTTGCCATTTCAGGAAGTCGTAGGACCTGTCTGTGCATCTGCAAGCCGCGAACAAAGATTCTGTGCTTGGTTCATGCACTCATGGTTTTCCAAAAATAGCAGCGACGGTCGCATAAGCGATTGGCCGGCAACAGGTGGCAATGTTTTTCCGGTGCATGTAACGCTGTGGGGAGGTTACATCATTAATGGCGGCAGATTTAAATAGTTGTCAAAGCAGCTATTCCTTGGGAGGACTTGAAGGCACTGGTCTCTGGTTTACAAGATAAATTGTTTGCTGCAGGCTGCAGGTAGAATTTAGTCATTTTCTGCCTGTGATGCTTGGGTTCACTCATTCAGGAGCTCTTGACCCTTTCTTTTTCACTCAGCCCTTCTAGGTCTGAACACCAAAGCATGTCAAAGACCATCCTAGGTCTCAAAGTCATCACTCCTCTTCAAGCTCCAGACGTCATAGATCTCCCTTTAGATCTAGGCACCACAGAGAGGAATCTAAAACCACCTCTGGGCGACACTCTCACTGTCAAGGCAAATCGCTCTGTGAGAGATGCTTTTCTAAAGCCGCAAGAGAAAGAGAGGGTGGAGACCAACAAGTGGAAGCACTGGTCAGAAAGGTGGTCCGTGAGACCCTGAGTAAAGCGGATTCTGGTCATACCCATAACCCTGCTGGCGACACTGTCAGTCCCTATTAGGGATGATTTTGAGGCTCCAGGCCCTTCACAGCCGAGCCATTCCTCAATTGAAGCCTCAGACAGTGAGGTGGAGGTAGATGACCCTGGTTCAGGTTTTGAATTTGCCCTAGTACCACAGCTGGTCAAAGCTGCCAAAGAAGCTTTGAGATGGGAAGAGCCAGTGGAGGCACCCTCCAAATAGAGGAAATATTTTAAACACCTCAAAAAAGAATGCCCCAATTTCCCCTTTTTGGGTGTACTCGGCGCAATAATTACTGATGAATGGGGTGGTGTTGAAAGAACGAATTGCCTGTTAACGAAGGTATCAAAAATGTATCCATTTAAAAGCAAAGATTTAAAACACCTGGAGTCGCCTCCTCTCATTGATGCAGCCCTAATGAGCTTGGTGAGGCACGTCACACTTCCATTGGAAGAGAAAAAGCTCATTCTCCTATCCTATGCAGACTCCCTTGTGGCTCAAGACACTGCAATTCCAGTTCCAGCCCGAGTAAAGGTTTTAAGGGGTCTACTCATCCCTCTTCATGATGTTGAAGAAAAAACAGCTCCTGGAGGCCAGTTATAGACGTAACTCACTTGAATTCTTTTATCAAGAAGAAGTTCAAGATGGAGACACTACTCACGATCAGTCAAGCAATCCAACCAGGCAATTGGCTTGTGTCTATAGACCTGAAGGATGCCTACTTCCATGTTCCGAATTCCAGAAATACCTTCGCTTTACTATCGATAAAATCCATCTGCAGTTCACCTGTGTCCCCTTCGAGCTTATGACATCGCCTTGTGTGTTTTCAAAACTATTGTTGGCTGTCGTGGCTCTGATCAGGACCAGAGGTATCCATCAGTATAACTATCTAGACGACCTGCTGTTATCTCGGGACAGTGAGCAGTTTCTGATCCCAGGTCATCTCCACTCTACTCGAGTTCAGTTGGCTTCTGAATTTGGAAAAGAGCCATCTGGATCCTACAAAGTCCCTGGTATTCCACGGGGCACACTTCAACACTATCAAGAGCACCATCTCGTTACCCCTGGAAAAATTCCAGTAACCTGGGACAGAGTTTGGCTTGCAATGTCATCCTCTCATCTCCGAGCCTCTCAATGCCTAAAGATCGTCGGCAACAACACCCATGGTAAAGTGAGCTCAGTGGAAAATGCGGCCCTTTCAGAAGGGCTTCCTCCAGCAGTGGAACCCAGGGCTTCGGGATCACGCTATCTGAATAACCTCATCCATGCGGGAGAGCTTTCCTTGGTGGCTACAGCAGAGGAACCTCCTCAATTGTCACTCCATCGCACCTTTGTCTTGGGTCACCATCACTATAGATGCCAGAAACAGGGGCTGGGGCACTCTCTGCCTGACAGAAGTAGCCCAAGACATATGGAATTTTCCCACTCACAGCATAGTCTCCAATGTTCTGGAACTCCGGGCAGTGTTCTGCACTCTACAGGCCTTTTACCACTTAACAGCAGGAGTCTCAGTCCTCCTAAGACTAGACAACACGGCGGCAGTCGCAAACATCAAGAGACGGGGGTACTCGCAATCTCTCCCTGTCAAAAGTAGTAGAGCCCATCATGATTTGGGCCCAGAAATACCTGGCCGACCTGACAGCTGTCTATCTCCCTGGAGTACAGAATGTTCAGGCAGATTTTCTGTCAAGAGTTTCTCTGGACAATGAGTGGACTTTCCCCTCTAAAGTCTTCAGGTGGGTCCTATACTCCTGTCCCTGGGAGTCATTCTGGAAGTAGACTTGTTTGTCTCCCAATGCAACTTCAGACTAGAGAGATACTACACGAGGTCTCTGTGTCCCCAGACTTTCAGATAGATGCTCTGACAGACCATTGGCGGTTCCACAGGGCCTATGCCTTTTCCCCAGTTTCTGTCATTCTCTGGTTTCTGTCGAGGCTCAGGATGGAAGAAGCAGAGATAGTCCCATACTTTGCAGACAGGCCATGGTTTCCACTGCTGATGCAACTCCAGCCCAGTTCCTCTACCCTCCAGACCAGATCTCCTATCACAAGGGGCAATTCTACATCCATGCCCGGACAATCTACATCTGATCTGGTTCTTGAGAGGGGAAGGTTGGAGGCCCTAGGCTGTCCAAGTAGGGCCATCTCCACATTATTAAATGCTAGAAGAGCAGGCACCAACAGGGTCTACCAGAGGATTTGGAAAAAGTATGCAGACTACACCTCTTCCACTGAAGGGTTCTTGCAATAACCCAAAGACACATGATATCGTGGGCTTCCTACAATCGGGCTTGGATCTCTCATTGTCAGTAAGCTCGCTGCAAGTCCAAGTCTCTGCAATTTCTGCCTTTTATTGGTGTTTCCTGGGATAGACACCCTCTTACTCATTTTTAAGAGGAGCAATAAGGCTCAGTCCTCAGAAAAGCCAAGATTCTCTAATTGGGATCTTGTCCTGTTTTTTTTTTTTCTCAGGTAGAGAGTTGGAACATGAAGATCAATCCTCTATCAAATGAATCTCTATAAAAGTTGCTTTCTTGGTAGCTATAACATCAGCCAAGAGGGTCTCTGAAATCAGCTCTCTGGGATTTCTTTTTCTTTCTTTTTACTGATCGGGTAGTTTTAATTTCTATGTTGGGTTCAAACCCCAAAGTGGCATCTGTGTTTCATGACAATCAGGAGATTGCTCTTCCAACATTCAGATCTACCGAGGATTCCAGTGTTCATCCCTTTAGATGTTGGAAGAGCTCTGAGTGAGTATCTTGAAGCTACAGCTTCTTTCCGTCGGACTGACCACCTGTTTATTCTTTTCATGGGAAGAATAAGGGAATACATGCCTCTTTCAGGTCTATCGTAGCATGGATTGTTCAGGCCATTCAGTGGGCTTACAAAGCCAAGGGCTTGGCGCCTCCAGAAGCGGTGATTGCTCACTCAACTAGAAGTGTGTCTTAATCATGGGTGGTGTCACATCACAAGGCTCCAGAAGTTATTGGCAAGGCGGCCTTGTGGTCTTCAATTAACAAGTTCCTAGCACACTACGGCATACAGCCAGCCTTGTTATCTTCTGTTAAATGTGGTTTACCTATCTTGTCTGTTGATAGTGCCAATTAAACCTTTTTCTTTTGTCCAACACTCTGCCCACCCGGGTGTGTATGGCTAGTTATTTCCCACACGTAGGCTGCCATGGAGTCTGTCAGAAAAACTGAAAAATTATATCAAATACTTAACGTAATTTTCCTTTCCTGATGGACTCCATGGCAGCAGGAGTTCCCTCCCAGTGGCTGGAGTAGGCTAAATTATGGAACACGGCCTCTGGCCCAGAGCAAAGATTTATGGGAAAAGGGTCCTATGAGGTATGAGGGGGCGGGATTAACCCACACGTAGGCTGCCATGGAATCTGTCAGGAAAGTAATTTTTTCCCATATTTATAGTTAATGTGCCCTACGATCGAGTAATTATTGGTATCAATGTCCTTAAAAGAATAAATCCCATATTGTGATTTTATTAAAAAGGTTATATGGTCTGGAGTAAAAAGGCCATTAAATATGAACCTTCCCAGTCCTATCACAATCGGTGCAACTGCCATGTGATGAGGAAAGACTGGATTCTAGTGAGATCCATCTCATGGAATAATTAAATTCTAGATGGCACCTTTTTACAGGCAACTCCAACTGCCACTATAGATGGTAGAAAGGAGGATAATACCATACATATGTCCCCTGAAAAAGGTTGAGAGGTTTGCTTGGAATGTGATGTTCTCAATATTTACCTCCATCCAGTAAATACTGATTCTAATGGGTTCAATATTTATACTCAATTCCTACCGGGATTGAACAAGGTGAATGGTAAGGTGTTCGTTTCCGTAAAGGTTAATAACCTGGGAAATATTAATAAAGTTAAAATGGATTTAAGCCAGGAATATAATACATTAGTAGAAGGCTACTAGAATAGTTGGCCAGTCCTATGGAAAACCCATGTACATAAATGAAAATGAAGCCGTCAAATCATATTAGTTACTGTCATATGCAATAACCATATTAGTACCACATAAGGTTATTATTCATCCAGGTACTAAAAAAAATAAAAAAAAATAGCTAGGAATAAATAGGCCACAAAATTAAGAATCCTGCTGCATTAATTTGCCTCGCAGTCAGGATGTAATTATATAAGAATTTAAGTAAATCCCATACCCATGGTGAATATATGGTTTCATGGAGTTCAAAAATATGTTTGTTAACAGATTCCTTTGATTGTGGTCTAACAGACATACACATTGTCAGGATTCAGTCTGATCCAGACGCACCTCTTATTTATATCAAGCATTATAGTCTTTCTCTAGTTTGTATGATTCGCTCGTGGAAATCATTAAAGATTTCAGGGAAAGGAATGTTGTAAGATTGGTGCACAGTTCTTATAATAATCCTATACTTGGTATTCTTAAACCAAACGGTCAATGTGTTTATATGCTGATATTATGCAGCTAAGAAAAAAAAAAGAGTATATATGTACAGCTAACCTGTGTCATATATGGATCCCTGCTTGATATAAAAATACAAGTACTTTACCACACTAGATTATGCTCAATGATGTTGGACCATTCAGGTAAGTCCTGAAGATCATCTGGCATTTTAATGTGGTAAGGAATAGTACAACTGGAACAGAATGCTATTTGGTTATAAATGTAGGTTATGAAATAGATTTTTGTTTTTTATTTTACATAAGGCTATGCCTGATGCAACTGAAAGAGAAAATTTTAACATATGTGATATTTTTGTTGAATAGCATAACGTTTGAAAAGCACATCAAAGAGATTAGACATGTTCTTAAGCGAGAGGCAGTTGTTTTACAGAAAGACCAATGATGTCGCTCCATGGTTCATCTCCTGAGACACGAGGTTAGTTACGGCCTAAGTCCCCCAAAAAAAAAAACTGAAAATGGAGGCTGTGATGAAGTCAAAAACATCTGCCAATATCAGTGAATTGAGGACATGTTTGGGTTTGGTATAAAGTATTCAATTGTTTGCTTGTCTTCTTAGGTTCCAACTAAGATGCTGGAAGATAAAGTTTAAGAAGAGATTTTTAAGATCTCAAGAGATGTGAATGTAATAATTTCACATTGTGATATTCTCTCCTAACTTACAGATATTCATATCTTATACTTCTACGCATTAGCATTGATCCTGCCAATCGTGGCAGAATACTATCATAGTTACAAAGTTGAATAAATACACCAGTCCATCCTGAATGAGTGTCTACAATTGTCCCTATCTCTGTACATTGCACACTCACATCAGTCTCTACCCTCAAGGAGCCCACAATCCAAGGTCCCCATTCATATACTAGAGCCAATTTTGGACAGAAGCCAACCTACCTGCATGTCTTTGGAGTGTGGGAGGAGGCTGGAGTACCTGGAGGAAGCCCACGCAGGCACAGGGAAAACATGAAAACTCCAGGCAGGTAGTGTCGTGGTTGAGATTTGGACCAGTGACCCTTTTTACTGCTAGATTAGAGTGCTAACCACTACACCACTGTGCCACCCCCTATCATCATAGGATCATTGCTGATTTTAGTTAATTAAAATATACTTAACCAATTGGTATATCATATATATAGCATAGTTAGAAAATGTAAATATTAATTATTAAGAATAGGTATCCATACTGTCTATTTACTTAAATAGAAAAAGATTGACAATCCAGACCAGATCGATGATTGGTAAAGACGATGATAACTACCAAAGACACAGCAGTCGTATGAATGATGAATGATGTTAATCCTTGGCGGCCAGTTCCGGATGGAACCTTTCACCAAATCAAATCCTTCATCAGGAGTCATGATGCAAGATGCTCCAGTATTTGTATTACCGGAAAGAAAGATTTGTTTCAAAAGTCCCTTGTGTGCATGGATCCAACAATATCTATTGAAAGAAGGGATACTATATCCAATTTCCACCTTGTAGCAATACAAGAACGGATACACAGAAGAGTTTCTTCAATTTCTGGTTTACCAGCTTTGTTTTGATTACACATGAAATGGTGCAGTGCACCACCACTGCAACATTTAATTTTGTTTTCATAAAGACTTAAATCCATAAAGGGAAATCCAAGTCAGACAAGTGTGATTGGATGGATTGATTCCTGGTCCAATACCAGAATGTATCTTCTATTTTACCTCTGAGCCTAATTCAATGTGATGTGAGTGCATGCATGCAAAAGAATTAACACGAGACAGTGTTCAGTATAAAAACTCCTCATCAACTCTGCCCTTTATTCAGATTACAGCTCCTTTATTGTCAAAGTGACATAAGCAAAAGTCATCACACATGTGTGTGTATATGATTGGTTCATCTGTATATCATCCTCTTCCTGTCCAACATCTGTCTCCAGGGACTGAGTGAATTATAGGGGCCATCTTGCAATGCACGGTGGGAGGGGGGAGAAGAAGGAGTATGAAAAACATCAGTTTTTCCTTTTGAGTAAGGAAATCTGCTGGCTTGTTACATACATATACATGCACACGTACATACATATATACATATCACAACAAGAGGGAAGAAAATAATAAAGATATGAAAGAAAATAATAACATTAGAAGAGAGGGAGAGCGAGACATAATATAGTCATTTTATCAGATCCACTACACAAGGACATACCTTTAACAAATGGATGAAAAGAGAAACGTCCTTCAAGTATAACGAAAAAATATATGATCATATCTTTTACAGAATTATGATGTTCCTTCCGACCTATTTCCCTGATATATACAATATTAGAGGATGGGGGGGGGGGGGGGGGGTTGTCAGGACTATTGGGGTTAAAAATAATTAATTCCTAAGGTCTTTGCATTATGTTTTTTATTTATATATATTTTGGGAACATGACATAAGCCATTTTGCTTAATTTTTTTTTTCTAAGGAGGTTACCGTAACTTAAGTTCATTGTCTTTGAATCTTAGAGACCCTCAGAAGAGGGTCTGTAAGAGAATCTTAGGCTCCTTGTATATCAGCTTAGATCATAAATTATAGGTCTGGACACTTAGTAAAATAAATAAGAAGAGGGTCCATGGCTAGTGTTTAGACTAGAGACTCATATTTCAAATGAGCTCACAGACCTATTTTTTTTTCTAGGAAAGAGAAATAGAATAGGGCTTATTCACAAATGAAACATATGGTATTGTGTACTGAATAAGCAATCATATAATCCTCAATATATGGTATTATTATTACATGACATTAGAGTAATTATATGCATGATTAAGTGAATCATTTTATATATATTGGTTTATGTATTTTAATAATATGTTTTCGTTCATAATATATTCATAATGTATTGTTTTGATATTCATATAACCCATTAATGCATATATATTATCATAATAAGGGTTACAATATGGAATCCTATGAAAAGTTTAAAAGTATAGCATCTGTAATGGTAAAATAATATACAGGGTTAAATTCCAATGATCTGCGTCTCAAGGTATTTAGAACACCAGTTAATAGTGTGGGTATATTTTCCTAAAGTCATAGATCTTAGAAATCGCCACTATGTCTGAGAGGTTGACATTAGTCTGACAGTTTTTGATAGTTTATTGTGTTTTTAAAGCTAAAGTCAAAAGGTTATTCCAGTATTAAATGAAGTCAAATTTGTATACAATACTGTCCCCTTTGGCCAGTGTTAATAAGGGAAAATTTTCCTATAAGGGTTGTACAGGAAATTACATGTGTTTTGACGTCTCTCAAGACGTGAAAGGCATTTCCACACCCACATTCTAAGGGCAATATAGAAGGAGATTGAAATAATTTTTGAGAGGGAAAGAATCTGGGAGAGATGAGAGGCTGCGAGATCTTGAGATGGAGAGATGTAGGAAGGAGTGGGTGAAGAAGTCCTTTGGACACCTAACTGATACTTCTCAAACCAAAAGTTTCTTAGACCACCGGTAAGGTATTAATTTTCTATTCTATTGATATTTTAATTATTTAACATATACAGTATCTCACAAAAGTGAGTACACCACTCACATTTTTGTAAATATTTTATTATATCTTGTAATGTGACAACACTGAAGAAATTACTTTGCTACAATGTAATGTAGTGAGTGTACAGCTTGTATAACAGTGTACATTTGCTGTCCCCTCAAAATAACTCAACACACAGCCATTAATGTCTAAACCGCTGGCAACAAAAGTGAGTACACCCCTAACTGAAAATTTCCAAATTGGGCCCATTAGAGAATTAAGAGAATTATTTTTACCGTAAATAAGTATTCATTCAATTATCAAGCTCTGTGCACAGTATAAAATTTTGTTAGTGCGTTTTTAAAGTGTAAGCTTGGAGGTCTCTTTGTTTTGAGAAGGAATAACAAGAGTTAAAGGCAACACCTAGCTTGTTTACATAAGTCTGTAGAGCCACAAAGCTAATTACTAAGTGTTACCAAGTCTAAATTTCATCATTGAAGTATTGAAATATGGTATTTTGTAAAAAGAGCTTGTGATAAAAATGTATTATCATCTGTATTCCAATATATATTTGATATCTGAGTTATATTGTTTTTTTGTTTTATCACCAAATATATCTAATATTATTTTACACTGAATTTTTAGTTAATAAATATATATATTTTTAGCACATCATTGTAATCTCTTGTCTTCAAAATAGCACAGATGAATAAACTTGAATTAATTAGTTGTATTTGTGGAAAAATGTGAAAATCTCCTAAACCACAGATATTTACATAATTCCATAAATATAATATTGTTTTAATATTTCAGTATAAACATTCTGACAATAGTAATAGACTAGGTGTGGGGTATAAGCTGATATTTGCTGGCCACCAATCTTCCATTTGTCTCTTTCCAAGGGGACCTATTCACTGTTTAATCCACACATGGATGCATGTAACCAGGGCAACATTGTGAGATATGGCTGGGAGAGACATATATACAGTAAGTATATGAGTGTTGAATTACCATCTATTCCTATGTTTGACCCTATGCCATGCATAACTGAAGTGAAACACTTATAATAATATAAGAGTATGCTTTTTTTATGACACAAAGTAAAGTAATAATTTCAACAAAATAGCTCAATGCAGATGTACATATACACTATATTACCAAAAGTATTGGGACACCTGCCTTTACACGCACATAAACTTTAATAGCATCCCAGTTTTATTCCGTATGGTTCAATATCGTGTTGGCCCACCCTTTGCAGCTCTAACAGCTTCAACTGTTCTGGGAAGACTGTCCACGAGGTTTAGTAGTGTGTCTATGGGAATGTTTGACCATTCTTCCAGAAGCACATTTGTGAGGTCAGGCACTGATTTGGACGAGAAGGCCTGGCTTGCATTCTCCGCTCTAATTCAACCCAAAGGTGTTCTATCCGGTTGAGGTCAGGACTCATCCATGTCTTTATGGACCTTGTTTGTGCACTGATGCACAGTCATGTTGGAACAGGAAGGGGCCACCCCAAACTGTTCCCACAAAGCTGGGAGCATGAAATTGTCAAAAATGTCTTGGTATGCTCACACCTTAAGAATTCCCTTCACTGGATCTAATGGGCCAAGCCCAACCCCTGAAAAACAACCCCAAACTGTGAGCCAGGCCTTCTTGTTCACATCAGTGCCTGACCTCACAAATGTGCTTCTGGAAGAATGGTCAAACATTCCCATAGACACACTCCTAAACCTTGTGGACAGCTTTCCCAGAAGAGTTGAAGCTGTTATAGCTCCAAAAAGGGGGCCAACTCAAGATTGAACCCTACGGACTAAGACTGGGATGCCATTAAAGTTCATGTGCGTGTAAAGGCAGGCATTCCAATACTTTTGGTAATATAGTGTATATATATATATATATATATATATATATATATATATATATATATATATATATAACCAGGTGCTGTGCTACACCAACATGGAGAAGGATACATTGATCTTTATTACTGTGATATTAAAGGGGTTGTAAACCCTCATGGCTTTTCCCCTTAATACATTCTATGCATTACGGTCAAAAACCTTCTGTGCTGCAGCACCTCCCCAGACCCCACCCCCCCTTTTTATTACCTGAGCCCGATCGTTCCACTGACAGGGGCAAGCATAGCAGCTCCAGCCGCTTTCTCTATTGATAGCAGAAGGAACCATTGGCTTCCGCTACTGTCAATTAAATTCTGTGACACAGGAGTTGGGGCGGGGCTGAGTCCTGCTGTCTGTGTCAATGGAGTGCGCCCGCACAAGTTCCCCCATGCCCCCATGGAAAGCGGCTCTCTGTGGGGTTACTCGCAGAGGGGAGGAGCCAGGAGTGCCACGGGGGCCCCAGAAAAGGAGGATTGGGGCCACTCTGTGCAAAACCCTTGCACAGAAGTGGTAAATATAACATGTTTATTATTAAAAAAACAAAGCTCTACAATCACTTTAATGTTTTGCTGTACAATCCTCCTCCGGCCAGCAGGGGGAGAAATAAAGTCAAGCAAGCCCATAGACTTTTATGCAGAGTGCTGAGAATGCTGGGAGTTGTAGTTTGTGGCATATAGTGGCTACACTATGATTGTTACACTACGGATCTCAATATGCACTGTGCAAAAGGAGGAGTGGAGAGGGGATTGTCAATTAAACTGCTTAGGAAAGTTCTTCCTTTTAACACCAAGAAGTTTAGAGCGAGAGCACCTCTGTCTGGCTATTCACCTGCCAGCTGGAAACCACACCAGTGGAGATCTGAGCCTTAGAATGAAGACACCTGGGGCGATGCAGCTCCACCCATGTTACAGTGCCTGCACTGCTGCAGCAGAACGACTGGAGCATCCATGCAATCTCTGCTTCCCACTGCTGATCACCAGAGGCTTTCAGGGAGACACCAAAGGGGCCCCCCTTCTACACCGAAAGGTCACCCCATCTCAGGGACTGGTTATAGGGCTATTCCCCCATTACTGATACTGCTAGCAGGGACTGAGCCACTGAGAGCAGGACACCAAGTGTACCAAATCTATACCGCACCCATATTGCACTCTATACCACACTTATTCAAAAACTAGCCTGCACCTATACCAACCCATTACCGCATTATACCGTACCTTTATCTGAACCACTTCTTCCTTGCACCTGTACTAAGACTATACCATACCTGTACTGTACCAGTGTAAGCTAGGCCTGTTTATTTTGATCTGTGTGGGCTGGGAGTGGCTCAAAGTAGATTGATGACTCACAGATAGGATCTGTAAAGGTAGGTCCTTGCTCTGTTAGGTGCTCGATTTCCCTCTTCCTATCTCGCCTAGGCCGTGGTCTGGATAAACTTGGGAGTCCCATTCACCGGTGAGATAATCAAGGCACATACACGAGATGTACGTGAATAATGATTACGATTTAATGTTTTGAATACAACAGGTTATATGCTGAAACAGTTGGGGTGGCGCCCTGTGGACTAGCCAATCAGGGATCCGCTCGTAGCTATACACCAAGCTTTTCCTAGTAACAGGTTTATTGACAGAACAAGCAAAATAAGCAGAAATTGTCTTCACGGCAACGCACGTCATTAACCTTCACACGAGATAAGAATAAGACTACGATATTCAACAATATTGTGCTAATAGTCTGTGGTCCAGACGTTCTAGGTCATAGACGCAGTTAAGAGAATATAAGATAGTTGCATATCTTGGCTTTCTCTGTACAAACTCTCGCGGCCAAGGGCATTCTAAGAAAACGGCATATTCTCCAAATAGCAAGCATCTATGTCTCAGTAGTTAGAATTCTAGCTTGGTCATACAAAGTTTAAAATGGATGACAGTATAACAAAATGGAGACTTGTTAATCCTTATAGGATCCTCTTTCGGTTAACTCCCGTTTGCTTCTAGAGGATTCTAGAATATATTATATATATATATATATATATATATATATATATATATATATATATATATATATATATATATATATATATTATAATAATAAAGCTACTTTATGATTTTACATGGATGTTGTAAGTTTTACAGTCTATGCCTGAAAAGTCCCGCCACTTTGAGGGGATTTGCTTTTTGGTAGAATCTCTAGAGGATTCTAGAAGGAAGGAGGGGAAGAGAGGTGGAGCTGTCTGGAGTGTTCTAAGGAGCCATGATCAAACCCCAATCTGGATTGGCAGGGGACAGGCCTCCTTAAATACATAGAGTCAGCCCAGCTAGGGAGGAGTTGTTTGGTGGAAGAAGCTGGAGATGGAGCACTAAGTTGTTGGGGCCTTTGAGGTTGTCTGGGGGGAGTGACCTTGGGCCTGAGGAGTTCGGGGCAAGTTGGAAAACCTATCTGAGTAACAAAGGGGTATCTGGATAGGAGGCACAATGAGAAACCGGGAAAGACAGTGGGAGCTAGTTTTGCCGGGCAAGTCTTCAGGAGGGATCCACGGTGCAGGAGCCAGATGCAACCCCTGATGAGCCAGCCAACTCCAAGCGCCTTGTTATCCCAGTCCAGAGGAAGCGATTACCCAAAGAACGATCACCTTCAGGTGAGCTGGACAGGGAAAGTGAGGGCCAGGTCATTGATTGGAGATTCCCAAGGCTGAGTTTGGTTCCCTTGAGAGGTTGTCGGAGTGGTCATCCCCTAGTGAAGATCCGGGAAGAGGGAATCCCGTGTCCTTGAAGGTGGGGATGGACAAGAGTCAGCAGTGGGATCTGAGCCAACCACAGGAACCCTAATAAGCAGCAGGCAGATCTTTCTGAACAGGCCTTTCACCTCTCAGACCAGGGCACCCGCCTACCATCAGTGGGTCAGGAGGGCCCAGGATGCCTGCATCCTATAAGGAAAAGGAAATCCTAGGGAGTGGCCTAGATTCTCCCACTTCCAGAGAGAGGTGGAGAGGAGGGTAGCGCTGAAGTGGGGCCTGGACTTTATGTATGTCTCTCCCCAGATTATGGGCATTGTTGAGAAATCCTAGGGAGAGTGGGAGGATGTACCTAGTCTGGGACTACCTACATGTTATCAAGCCACTACGATGCCAGAGAGTGAGATCTGGGCCCATTTTCAGGACATTTGGGGGAGAATGGCGGCTTGGGAGGTCTATTTACCGAGACTGGGTGCCTGTCACCAGGGCAGGTCAGCCCACACAGAGCCACTCAGTCTCCAGGGAAGAAGAAGAAGGAAGCTTCAATGCATAAGAGGACTCTAAGGAGCCACAGTATGTGGGGAGTGAGTTTGAGGGCTGCTGGAGAGTTGCAGCATGTTTCCTTCTTTCCCTGTCTTTGCAGGAACAGATCGGCCTGCCACCCTTTTGCCTGATGGAAGAAACTTTTCTGTCGCAAGGACACTTGGGTGAGATTTGTTAACACACTGACTCTTCAAAGGAGCCTGGTTGTCTGGGGAGGGGCCCCTCCCATCTGGAATTCTAGAAGATTACCGTCCACATTTGTACATATGTATTTTTCTTCCCATTTGTTCTGTTAGTTGGTTATAACCCCCTTCAGACAAAACAAGAACATATTTATTACCCTATCCAAGTTCAAAATCCCTCAATAAAATACAAAACATACAGACTGTTCATTGTCTCAAGAGTGCCTGGGAAGTGAATGCCGGGCTAGGACAGGGTGACAGATGGACCACAATATCCAGCAGCCCCTACGGGGGTACCGCTACACCTATACTGCATGCAGGTTAACTGGGACTATCATTAAGTGCAAAGAAGGTTCCCTAATGATAGCCGGCAGAAGAACATCTCAAATGACTGCCCTTCCTGTAATACTTATTCTGCAAGCTCCCTTTGTTCTCCTGCCCCCTCCGCTACCACCCTTTTTTCTTTTGGACGGTGCATACCCAGACTGTCTAGGACTAGGATCGCTGTCATAAATGTGCTCTGGCAGTATAGTTCCAGCTCTCGGTAGACTAAACTTTACTACTGCTTATTTTGCAGTTGAGGTGGGCTTGCTACTGCTTATGATGATCTAGACAGTAAATGTAATCTTCTAACCAGTCCTTACTGTTAAACACGTTGTATGCTAAATTGTGTTATAACCATTATTACTCTATTTAAGGTTTGCCTAGCTACCAACCATATTGGGTGACAATATAGTATGTCTGTCTTTACTATCTGGTTTGGTGCCTGTTTTCTTTGATATATCACTTATATTGAGTAGTACGTATCACCTTCAGTGACTTTCTGTGGTATTGTATGTTTGTACACTCAACCTGGTACGTCAGAGGGGCTGAGGTTCTTGAGAAGGTTGAGGCAAAGAACAGAGGAGCCATCCTATCCAGTAGCTCCTATGCAGGTAGCCCTACATATACTGTATATATTAGAGCACATATCCACTATGAATCCAACCACCATAAAGGTAACATAATGATAATTATTTATACACTGCATGTAGAGAGAGAAAAAATTGGAAAAAAAAAACTTTTTTATAACTTTACGCCCCTGTTTATCGTAGCTGCAAACGTACTCTTTCAGGAAGGGGTCCTGTCACAGAAAATTGGCATTATACCTTATACTGGATCTGCGTACTAGGTGAGACAGTAACTTGATGTGACCTAACTCTGTACTGTTGCTTGATGTCATTACTGTTATATAATACCTTATTTTTCTTGAGGGAAAAAAATATATTTTCAGGATGTTTTCACTGTCAAAGTCATGAGACACATGGAAAACTTTACTAGGTAAGGTAAAATGCGTAACTATGTCTTACGTTTAAATTGGAAACAACATCTTCAATCCATGTCAGTGTGACAGCTGAAGGAGTGCTTGGCTGCTCTAGAAGCTATTCTATCTGCCTCCACTGGCTCTGCTGTCTACTTCTGTTTATTATACTGACATATCCATTTCAGTATCTAAAGCTCCAGAAGTCACCTGGGACTGCAGAAAAAATATGTTTCACAAATGTTCCTGTACATGTGCTTTCAAAACAGATTGCCCCGGTTTTCCCTGTGGCTTTTTCCAATCTCTGGTTTCAAAAAGAAAAGAAAAAAAAAACTTGATACGTGCAGCATAGTACTGCTATAGACAACACTTATTAAGCCTACCACCAGACACCTTACAGTATGGGAATATACACGGCCCATTCAGAGTAATTGGCTTTAAAGGGTGAATTCATCATTGTCTCTTTTGGTGTTCCATTAATAATTTTTGTATCACAAGAAATGTTGCCAATTTCCTGTCTAGCTAAGATTTATTGCATCCGCACTGTTTGTCAGTTGAAAAAAAAAATCAATGTAATACTATTTATCAACATGCAATAAACAGTTGTTTTTTTGCTTACCACTTTTCAAGCAGTGGCATTTCCTGTCTTTGTCGGTAATGTTACATTTCAGGAGATATAATATTGCAATATTTAAACATAGATTCTTAAAAATGAAGGATGATTTGCAGTCTGTATCTACGTGTGCAGCCTAGGGAAGAATTATCGAATACATTTGTTTTAAAAGTCTTTCTTGCTAAATAATATAGTCACTATCACTCTTTCTGGAAGATGATTTAATGTTTTACTGCAGAAGCTTATTTTTATTTGTTTCATGTCGAAAGATATGTCAAACAAAATGAGCCACTCACATCTCCAGTAGTAAGCTATATATAAAAAAAATCTTGTGTCTGCATTTAACCTTGGCTGATTTGCTTGACAACAAATATAATTCCCTCTCCACATTCATTGGAGCACACATGTTGTTCAATGTGTTGGTATACCTCCCCTCTCTAGGAGGTTTGTGCACTGTGCAGTCAAATAAAAAAGAAATCAAATTAGGCATCGCTGGCTATACCCTTGCATCTGTATACAAGCCAAAGTACTACATCTAGCTCCAACTCTGCATCTAGCTTTAGTTACTGAAGATCCTTCTATCAAACAGCTTCTGACAGCATCAAGTCGGCAACCAGATCTTGAATATTCACCCAGCGGCCAATGGTCAAATTTGGTATTGTGGTATATTTTATAGTGTAAAAAGCACAATAAACAAATTCAAATTCTGCTTTCTTTTACGTATATAAAATATTATGTATTACAATAATTAATTGCAATACCATTACATATTAAAAGGCTTAAAGAGGGACTGCAGTCTGCTCACATAATTTGTAATAAAAATATCTTTGCCATTCTGAAGCTTCCCTCCAACCACTTTGCATATTATTTTATATATACTGTGATTCTGTACTTGCCAAATATGCTGCAGAAATCTCCCTCCACTGATTCTGGCTGCAATCATTTTAAAGTGGTTGTAAACCCTTACAAACCACTTTGACCTACAGGTAAGCCTAGATTAAGGCTTACCTGTAGGTCCAAGAAATATCTCCTAAACCTACACGGTTTAGGAGATATTTACTAAAAGACAGGCGCCGCTGTCTACGACGCATGTGCCGTAGACAGAGGCGCGCAGGCGCACTATCACCGTTAGCAGCATACCGCTGCTAACGTCGATATGCCGTTAGTGGGGGCTCCCGTGCGCATGCGTGGGAGTGATCATCGCTGCTCCGGCGCTGTGAGTGGCTGGAGCAGCAATACCCGTAAGAAGATGGACACTCCGTACTACAGGGGACAGCGGTGACATCGCTGGCTCCTGTGTCAGGTAAGTGACACATAATGGGCTACTATGCGATGCATAGTAGCCCATTATGCTTTACCTTTGCAGGGAGACAAAGAGGAAGTAAACCCATCAGGGTTTACTTCCTCTTTAACTATGGGCAGCTGAAGCTGCTGCCTGTTCACTTCCTGGATTTACACAGACAAACAGAGGCACACCTCCAGCTCTGCAGCTCTGATTAGCCCTCGTATGACTCATTCCCCCTCCCTTCCTGGCAAACTCTCACTAGAGTGAGAGAGAGAGCTGTGCATGATGTCAAACGCCTAGGCATTTTTCCAGACAAGAAACAAGAAGTGGGTTGTATAAGGTATTTATTGGAAAAAAAAAATGTTTTATTATCCAAAGTTAAAACAAAAAGGGCAGGAGATTTAATAGATGGAAAGATGAAAAAATGACTGAAGTTCTGCTTTAAGTTTAAATATAGAATCCTGTGCTAAAATAAAAATACTGAATCAATACCATACATAAAAATGTCCCATACAGCAATTATACAGTGCCTTAAAAAAGTATTCATACCCCTTGAAATTTTCCACATTTTGTCACGTTACAACCAAAAATTTAAATGTATTTTATTGGAATTTTATGTGATAGATAGACCAACACAAAGTGGCACATAATATAAAATAAATAAAGAAAATTATAAATGTTTTTTAAACTTTTTCTGAATATCTAAAATGTGTGGTGTGCATTTGTATTCAGCCCCCTTCACTCTGACACCCCTAACTAAAATCTAGTGGAACCAATTGCCTTCAACAGTCACTTAATTAATAAATAGAGTCCACTTGTGTGTAATTTAATCTCATTATAAATGCAGCTGTTCTGTGCAGCCCTCATATGTTTGTTAGAGAGCTATGATGAACAACAGCATCATGAAGGCCAAGGAACACACCAGGCAGGTCAGGGATAAAGTTGTGGAGAAGTTTAAAGTAAGGTTAGGTTATAAAAAAAAATATCTGTTCAATCCATCATCTGAAAATAGATTGTATGGCACAACTGCAAACCTACCAAGACATGGGTGTCTACCTAAACTCACAGGCCAGGCAAGGAAAGCATTAATCAGAGAAGCAGCCAAGAGACCCATGGTAACTCTAAAGGAGCTTTAGCAATCCACAGCTCAGGTGTGAGAAACTGTCCACAGGACAACTATTAGTTGTACACTCCTCAAATCTGGCCTTTATGAAAGAGTGGCAAGAGGAAAGCTATTGTTGGAAGACATCCATAAGAATTCCCATTTGTAGTTTGCGAGAAGCCATGTGTGGGACACAGCAAACATGTGGAAGAAGATGCTCTGGTCAGATGAGACCAACATTTTACTTTTTGGCCTCAAAGCAAAACGCTATGTGTGGCGGAAAACTAACAATGCGCATCACCCTGAACACTTCACCCCCACCGTGAAACATGGTGGTGGCAGCATCATGTCATGGGGACGTTTTTCTTCAGCAGGGACAGGGAAGCTGATCAGAGTTGATGGGAAATTGTATGGCGTCAAATACAGGCCAATCTTAGATGAAAACCTGTTAGAGTCTGCAAAAGATTTTAGACTGGGGTAGAGCTTCCCCTTTCAGCAGGACAAGGACTCTAAACATATAGCCAGAGCTACAATGGAATGGTTAAGTGGCATATGCAAGTGTTAGAATGACCCAGTCAAAGTGCAGACCTAAATCCAATTGACAATCTGTGGCAAGACTTGAATATTACTGTTCACGGATGCCCTCTATCCACTGTGACATAGTTTGAGCTATTTTGCAAAGAAGAATGGGCAAAGGGAAAATGTCACTCTCTAGATGGGCAAAGCTGGTAGAGACATCCCCAAAAAGCCCTGCAGCTGTCTTAGCATAGAAAGGTGATTCTGCAAAGTATTGACTCAAGTGGGCTGAATACAAATGCACGCCACACTTTTCAGATATTTATTTGTAAAACATTTTGACCATTTAACTGTTTATAATTTCCCTTCCACTTCACCATTATGTGCCACTTTGTGTTGGTCTATCGCATAAAATTCCAATAGAATACGTTTATGTTTTTAGTCATAACATGACAAAATGTGGAAAATTTCAAGGAGTATATATACTCCTGTATGTCCATTAAAAAACATGAGCTGCTCACCACGTCCAAGTGGTGGGCAGTTCATGTTTTTTAAAGTGATCATTATTTCACTTGTCAACTTCTTCAATAACACCTTTCATGTGCTACCACAATTTCATTTCCATAAAATAACTGCTTCATTGAGAAAAGGTAGAAAAAAAACACTCAGATTATCTCATGCACTTCACCTGGTGCCCCCCAGTATACTGAGCTTGTTTTTTTGCATATGCTAACTTTGATCACATCATCATGTAGACTGCAGCTTGTGTGTGCATCTGCTCTATTAGGTAAACTACCACTACTATCTTCTAAGGACATGCAAATGGCTCCTACTACAGACTCCCGGTTGCTTTCCTCTGTAACTTGTCCCTTGACTCCTCCTCATAGAGGATGCACACACAAGCTGTGGACTTTATGGTGATGCGATCAGGGATAACATATGCAAAAACTCTTTTAAACCCTTTTTTAACCATTGATCTGAAGCATCTGCCTTAATTCAGCACCCTGCCTTGGCCCCTTCCTGTGAGATCACTAATTAGGTGGTGCAGCAGCTCTACAGTAGGTCTTCTTCATGTGGATCTGAGAACTCTCCATTTTACCATTTCCTCCTTATCTCAACAGGTGGCCTTGCTTGTTGCAAATGAGTCAGTTAGAGCACTCTCAGAACTACCTGCCTTATCTTATCCCTCACAGCAATAACCTTGTCTGGAGACCCATATCATTCATCTAACCAAATGTGCCCTTTTTCCTAAGTGAGTTTAGGTAAAATGAAATGGGTTTAAAATTTAAAAATATCAAAGTGGCATCTACTTAGTCCCAATACAGGCAGAAAATTGCAGAGTTCAGTGTTACCTACCAGGAAAAAATTTCCAAATTGCAAAATATGGTAAAAGGGCAACAGGAGGAAATTCCTGCCCTGCAGAGACAGTTGCTAGACATTAGTTCCCAAGATGATGCTAATGTACGTGTGCTATGCCTCTACCACTCAAGTTCAATGGAGACTTCAGTCATTACAGAGGTTTCCTTAACCAATGTTGCATTTATTTCCAAATGCAAAGTGTTGCATTTCCTTCTGAGAAAAGAAAAGTAATGTTTGTTATCAACCTCCTGACTGAGGAAGCTCTAGCTTGGGCCTCCCACATATAGAACAAGACAGTGTCACTATGAATTTTGAGACTTTTGTGTCCGCGATGAACCAGGTTTTTGACAATCCCAACCGATTTGCTACTGCTGAAGCACATTTGCATAGTTTGCGACAGGGTAGGCACTCTGTTGCTGATTACACAGCTGAATTCAGACATTGGATTGCAGATACCACCTGGAACACAGCAGCGCAAAAGTGTCAGTTCCGCCAAGGGCTCTCTGAACAGGTAAAAGATGAGCTTGCCAGATTGGAGACTTCTAATGATCGCGAGGCTTTCATCCAATTACTGTATGTATCCAAATTGATCAGAGACTTACAAAAAGGAGGAAGAAGAGGCTGGAAATGTCTGGATGTAATGGTGACATGCATTTCTCTGCTAGACAGCTTGTTCAGAGGTATCCAAAGGTTTTTCTGGAATCTAACACTCCCAAACCCAGGCAGGTTGACGCCATTAGGAGATCCATTTCCACCCAGGAGAAAGAGAGAAGACACTCTGAGAATGTGTGTCTATATTGTGGGGACTATGGGCATTAAGCAGTTATTTGACCCAATCAAAGTTAAAAGAATAGTTGCTGCAACTTATGTTATAGTTAACACTGAGTGCAATGAAATTCATTTGCTCCGCTGGACCCTGGGGCTGGGGGGAACTTTATGGACATAGAGTCCGGCCAAAAATATTCAAACGAGAAATAAAACTGCTCTTATTGATATGGAGACTGTTGATGGTTCACCTTTATCGTCAGGACCTGTTACCCATGAAAACGTTCCTGGTACTCCAATTTGAGGCTGACCATTCCAGCTGATTACCTCACCCAATTTTCCTGTCATCCTGGGCATTCCTTGGTTTTCTATTCACAATCCCTCCATCAATTGCGGAGCATAGACTATAAATTTTACATCCCCCATTGCGAGGAATGTTGTAGAGAACCTCATAAAACGAGTTCTCCACTGATCAAAGAATCACAAGTTGTTGTGGTAACTACCCAGTCATATGACAACTTGTTTCCAGAATACCATAAGTCGTGGGATGTCTGTGATAAGAAGAATGCCGATCAATCATTGCCCAAATGATTGTACCAATGAGCTGCTCCCAGAGGCAGAAATACCCTTTGGCTGCCTATTCAATCTGTAAGAACCAGAATTAAAGGTGCTCAAGGAGTGGCTTGATGAGAATTTGGAGAATGTTTTTTCAGCCACTCAACATCTTCTGTAGGAATAGTCGTTTCTTTGTTGAAAAGAAATACCCCACCTTGTGTCCATGCATCGATTACAGGGACTTGAATAAAATTGCTATTAAAAATCGTTACCCACTCTCCCTGATCTCTGAAATGTCGGAAAGACTCAGTTTTGCCAAAATCTTTACAAAACTAGACTTACTTAAACGCTTCTGTTTAATCCTTACCTGCTATAACTGCTACTGGACCCTGGCTTGCCCACCTCCTGGTGGGGCTAATACACAGCTAAACCCATCTCCACCATCAGGAGCTCTGATAAACACCGGTTAGTACCTGATTCTTCATCTGCATTATTTGTCATGGTGACCTGCTTGTACACCTATGCTGTTGGTCAGTGGGAGTCTCTGCTATAGCTACTGGTCCCTGCTATAGCTACTGGTCTCTGAGCCTGACCCCTGACCGGGACAGTAACCAATTTTTTAGGAAGCTAACTCCATTAGAGTGGAAATTATGGGAACAGTAAGAAGTTTGACTATGGGGAGATTATTTATAGGTCAACAACCCAGCTTCACACATATGTATTCTTAAACTGCATTTATAATGGGACCATTTACATCAGGGCCCCATCTGAAGCCTTTTTGATGGTTTTAGACTCTGGGCTAAGTAAGATATATTATGATTTTGCATGCCATCTAATGTAACTGCTCCTTGTCAAATGTGTCATCTTCCATGACTGCCTAGCATAGACAGAATGAAAGTTTTCTTACCAAATTTTGAATTTTGGGGAAAATTAGGGTGGCATTGGGCTCAGCCCTCACTTCCTTTATTCTTATCACTTAGTTTGAGGTTCATCAGAGCTCATTATCACACCCCACCAAGCTAAAAAAAACACCTCCCCAAGCTAAAATCATCCCTTCTACAAGGAAAATCTCCCACTCAACATCTTACCCAAATCCCAATTCGCAACTGGTCACCTCTACACCTCTGCTCACCACTAAACTCTGTACCCCTTCTCTCCCAACCCTTAAACCTCAGCTACTTTTGTACCTTCCTGTCCACTGCTCACATCTCTACCACTCCTCACCTATGCACTCCCGCATTCCTCTGCCACCACTACACCTCCCGCACCCTCTGCTACAAATTCATTCTCAATCATTGCACCCCCTTCCTACACACCTCGGCCACCCCTGCACTCCCTTCACCCTTCACCAACCCAAACCTCTGCCAACAATGCATCCCCTCCCTGCATGCAGAACTGATTCACAACGTTTTTAATAAATGTGAAGTTATTAAACAAATATATTTTTAAGCAGTAGGGATATGTAAAAATATGGGTCATGGTTCATTTACAGTTGGTAGTTTTGTGTGTTTATCTATAACTTTCAAATTGCTTATAAGTAGATATCTGCAGTATTTGCTTCAAGGTGCATGCCTCTTTCCCTCTGAAACTATGCCAAGAGTGTATGTTACAGATATATTTAATAGCATGTATTTTTTATCCTGTCAAGTTATCTGACCCCACAGTTTGACACACAGCTGGGGGCTTTGTCATGTGGCCACCCTGTGAGAGAAGCTCATTACACAGCGAGTTCAGCTCACAGAGAAAAATAATTACACTGACAGGTGCTGAGGTTAATATGAAGCAGTCTTACAGATGCAATTGGTTCCAGTGATAAGTATGCATTGCACATGATAGTATTATCAGATTTAAGCCACTATCAGAGGTTATATTGCTTACAATTCATAAAAAGCAAATATCAGAAAATGTAACTCTGCTGGTGTTTTGAAAATCTGGGCTTGTTCTGCAGGATGGACATTTACAATTCACCTGGCATGTATCGTAAAATAGTGAGGGATCATACATATTCGTGGCACAGTAATGTGTGTTTTATTATGGCAGTGCATTGAAAATAATGTGCTGCAAATACATCAAACCATCCCTGTAATTGGACATGTCACAAAATGTGTAACGCACTGTAACGCACAATGGTGTGGTGCTGTGTGTTGCCAAGGTGTTTTGGGATGCCACTCAAAATGCATGGGCCAGTAACACATGGTATTACCAACACAAAGATGGAAATGGGTCCTATATGGATTCTTTAGCCTCCTTAGCAGTTCATTTGCGTAGCTTTTTTCCCAAGGTGTTAACCTGTTGCCAGTAACACATTTGCTCTGCAAGCATTCGCCCCTCCGCTGTGTCAAGTGGCAACACAGGAAGAGGCAGGATCAACTAGGTATTTTAAAACATAGAATTGGACAAATGACACTGCAAAAGCACTGTGGTATTGATCATGCTTTAACCGCTTCCCGTCTGCTCTATAGCCGAATGACGGCTATAGAGCGGGCGCTCTCGTCCGGGAGGCCGTCCCTGGACGTCCCCGTGTTTACTTCCGCAATGCGCGCCGCCGCGGGCGCGCATCGGGGAAGTTTTGTATTTGCCGTGTCCCCTGGAGACAGGCAAACACAGATCGCTGTAAACGGCCAATCACAGCAGCCGTTTACAGTGCGATCGGCCTATCCAATGAGAGATGATCTCATATGTAAACATATGAGATCATCTTTCAGTGCCGCTCTCCCTCCTCACACAGACAGCGTGTGAGAGGGGAGAGATGAACGACTGCAGCGGCAGTAAGTGAAAAAAAAGTAAAAAAAAAAGTTACAATTTTTTTTTAAAAAAGTGCCATCCGCCCCAGTGCCATCCTCCCCCAGTGCCATCCGCCCCAGTGCCATCCACCCCAGTGCCATCCACCCCCAGTGCCATCCACCCCAGTGCCATCCACCCCAGTGCCATCCACCCCAGTGCCATCCTCTCCAGTACCATCCTCTCCATGCCCCAGTGTTACCTGTTAGTGCTATCTGTCCCCAGTGCCACCTGTTAGTGCTATCTGTCCCCAGTGCCACCTGTTGTCAGTGCCATTTGTCCCCAGTGTCATCTGTCATCAGTGCCACGTATAAGTGCCATCTGTCATCAGTGCCACGTGTCATCAGTGCCACATAGTGCCATCTGTCATCAGTCCCACATATTAGTGCCATCTGTCACCAGTGCCACGTATCAGTGCCATTTGTCATCAGTGCCACCTGTCAGTGTCATGTGCCATCTGTTGTCAGTGTCACGTGTCATCAATGCCACTTATCAGTGCCATCTGTCATCAGTGTCACGCGTCATCGGTGCCACGTATTAGTGCCATCTGTCATCGGTGCCACGTATTAGTGCCATCTGTCATCAGTGCCACGTATTAGTGCCACGTATAAGTGCCATCTGTCATCAGTGCCACGTATACGTGCCATCTGTCATCAGTGCCACATATTAGTGTCATCTGTCATCAGTGCCACGTGTCATCAGTGCCATGTATAAGTGTCATCATTGTCACGTATCAGTGCCATCTGTCATCAGTGTCATGTGTCATTGTCCTGGTGCTCCAGGGCCTTCAAAAGTGTAATAGGTAGTCAACAAGTTAGATGTGTAATTTATGCTCCTAGAACACGTGACGGCACTCTCTGCATGTTGGGTCTCTCTATGTGGCCAGGCTGTGAAAAAGTCCCACACATGTGGTATTGTAATACTCAGGAGGAGTAGCAGAATTTATTTTGGGGTGTCATTTGTGGTATACACATGCCACGTGAGAAAAATAACCTATTACAATGACATTTTTGTGGAAAAAAAAAAAAAATCTTAATTTTGCAAAGAATTGTGGGAAAAAATGACAACATCAAAAAGCTCACCATCCCTCTTACTAAATACCTTGGAATGTCTACTTTCAAAAAGGGGTCATTTGGGGGGTATTTGTACTTTCCTGGCTTGTTCGGGTTACAACAAATGAGATAGGCCACCAGTACATCAGATGTGATCAATTTTGTATGATTCGCACCACAGCTTGTAGACTCTCTAACTTTCACAAAGACCAAATAATATCCACTAATTTGGGTTATTTTTTTACCAAAGACATGTAGCAGTATAAATTGTGGCCAAAATTTATGAAGAAAAATTAATAATGTGCATAATTTTGTCACAGAAACAAAGAAATATGCGTTTTTTTTCAAAATTTTCGGTCTTTTTTCATTTATAGCGCAAAAAATAAAAACCCCAGAGGTGATCAAATACCACCAAAAGAAAGCTCTATTTGTGGGAAAAAAAGGACAAAAAATGAATTTGGGTACAGTGTCGCATGACTGAGTAATTGTCATTCAAAGTGTGAGTGCATCGAAAGCTGAAAATTGGTCTGGGCAGGAAGGGTGTTTAAGTGCCCAGTAAGCAAGTGGTGAAAGGAACAGGCGCATTTTTTTTAGGGTTACAATCACTTTTTAACCCATACAGCTTAAGTCTATTGGGAACAGAGTGGCCACTGCAGCACAGTGTCCTTAATCCCTCTCTGTCTCTAGCCAAGCACCTGGCTACACATTCCCCCATGCCAGAAATCTTTGGTCCCCAAAGAAAGGGCATAGTCTCACGACATATAATCTCCTTAACTTAGAATAGCCTGGATAAACAACTAAAACCAACCTAAGTCAACATTTAGGCTGGGTTCACACTAGTGCGAATTGAATGCAGGTTTCCTTGCATCCAATACGCATGACAGAAGATTGTGTCATGTACTTGAGTGCCTTCGAACCAGGATGTTCCTGGTCCCACAGCTGCACTTTTACCTGTTGTGCCACTTAGGAGCTATGGAATTATTGCAATTGTAGCACTAACCCCCGAAGGAGCCGCTGGTTTTATTCAAGCTTACAGTTACCTCACCTGCTCGCCTCTTTGTCTTAGGGGGTCCTGTGGAAAGTAGCCCAAATGATGATAAATCCGACACTTAGTCCTTTTTGAAGATTTATTTAGGGATAACACCAAAGAAAGACAAAAGACACAGTCCTTCAATAGAGGGTTAGAGGATAAAGGGGAGTTCAGGCACCTAGTAATTGCGGGTTAGGGGTATTAGTCAGATCCAGAAGACAAACAGCTCCACAGACTGGATCCAGCAGTCACCGGATAGGCCCCTTTCACTTGACTTAGCAGCCGATGAGATGTTCAGCAAAGTCTCTGCCACAGACTTGTCAATTGAACTTAGAGATTTTGAGAGTTTTAGGAAGAACTACCATACAGTACCAGATTCTTTCAGCCGAACCGGTGATACTGTAAGGATATTAATCGGGTTGCGTCCTTCAACTGAGTTTCCAGGCTCCTCTAGAGACACCAGCCTTGCTCTCGGTCCTCCACCTGAGAAGTCCTCCCCTGGATCCTCCAGTTTTCTTGACTTCTCCCCACAGGCGAGACAGCACAGGACCACCCCTGGATCAGTAGGCCCCAAGACATTCCTGGGCCTACACTCTCAGTTGCGGAGCCTCTGGCCAGCCGGCCCAGAGGTGCAGATACATGCAGCACAGGCCCCAGGCCAGGAGGGCCATGAGGTTAGTATAGCGGACCCCAAGACAGGGACCCGGAAATACCCTCTCCCAGAATGCACAGCAGGGAAACCACACCCACTGAACTATTTCCGAGCAAGAGGTGGCATTCAATGCATCCAGCCTGCTGCTGTTCCACACCCACCAACGGTGACAGTGACACCTACGGTCAAGTGGGAATCAGTGCAGCCCAACTGGACTGGTACAGAAACCACTTTTAGAGAAATTAGTCTGAGCCAAACTACAGCTTCAGACAATTAAAAAAAAATAAAAAAAAATAGCGTCTGCCCATCAGGAGCTGGGCGCTACTTACTCCTCCCTCCGCATTAGACGATGTCCCCATTGTCAATTGAACTTAGAGATTTTGAGAGTTTTAGGAAGAACTACCATACAGTACCAGATTCTTTCAGCTGACCCAGCGATACTGTAAGGATATTAATCTGGGTTGTGTCCTTCAACTGAGTTTCCAGTCTCATCTAGAGACACCAGCCTTGCTCTCGGTCCTCCACCTGAGAAGTCACTCCCTCCAGTTTTCTTGGCTTCTCCCCACAGGTGAGACAGCACAGGACCCCTGGATCAGTAGGCCTTAAGACATTCCTGGGCCTACACTCTCAGTTGCGAAGCCTTGGGCCAGCCAGCCCCAAGGTGCAGATCCATGCGGCACAGACCCCAGGCCCGGAGGGCCATGAGGTCGGGATAGCGGACCCCAAGACAGGGACCCGGAAACAGACCCATAAAAATAGTGTCGGTACCTTAAATACCCTCTCACAGAATGCACAGCAGGGAATCCACACCCACTGAACTATTTCCAAGCAAGAGGTGGCATTCAATGCATCCAACCTGCTGCTGTACCATACCCACCAACGCTGACAGCGACACCTATCAAGTGGGAATCAGTGCAACCCAACTGGACTTGTACAGAAACCAGAACTTTTAGAGAAATTAGTCTGAGCCAAACTACAGCTTCAGACAATTACATTTGAAAAAAAAAAACAATAGCATCTGCCCATCAGGAGCAGGGCACTACACAATGTTCTCCCAGCTTGATGCATTGCATTGGGCTCACTAGCTCCACCTACTGCCAGCTGCAGACAATGTACAGCTAAGCAGCCCATAAGTGGCAGTGGTTCCTGTTACTGCCCATTTGTAGGGACTTTCTCTATACACTTGGGTGTATTGATAGCGCTGTGATTTTGACTACTGTGTACTGAACCTCTGCCTGAAATCTTGACCACTCTCCAGCCTGCTGATTTTATACTTCACTGCCAGCTCATGTATGATCTCCGCCTGCCTGACCATTCTTTGGATTTAGATTTTGTACCACTTTTCCTGATCTGTTGCCGACTTGACCTGCCTGACTACATTTTAGTATGAATCCTCAGCATACAAGCTCCACTTTGGTACCTTACATTACAAATGGGCCACAATGGCAGTGGTCCCTGCTGAGATTGTTAAGGTGATTTTGTGTCAGGGACAATTGATTGGAATTAATGAACAGCATCTTTCTTCTCCAGATGCCACGTTAGATGAACTTTGTGCTATGCTTAAATCTTGGTTGCCTGGTCCTTTTGCACTGGTTCAGACTCCAGCTCCTACTCCTGCTCCAATCCAACCGCCTCTTCTGTGCCACCCAAACTTCCCTTGCCTGAAAAATTTGGTAGTGATACTGAGGACTGCAGAGGTTTTTTAAATGTTTGCCGTTTGCATTTTCACAACAACCCTGGGACTTTTAGCACTTCGACTGCCAAAGTGACTTTTGTAATTTCCTTGTTAAAGGGGAAGGCCCTGACCTGGGTCTCTCTCTCCTTATCCTGTGCTGCAAGACACTGACAAATTACTGGCTTCTTTCCAGACTGTATTTGGCAAGCCAGATAGGACTTTTGCAGCTGAGTACTCAATTTTGGACATATAGTACCTGCCGCCAATATTGTGTTTCCAGCGTGATATCACTGCTGGAAATAACGGCTGTGAGGCTGTGCTTCTTGCGCTTACCACCCCCACGAGATGCCGCGTATCCATAGGAATGTATTGGGGCGGCGAGCGAGAGGAGCGACATAGCTTGGCACTGGCTCCCTCAATGGGGCTCGCGGGTGTCAATCTCGCCACTTACAGCACAACTGACACAATATCCCCAGCACCCACTGTACAGCAAGGTACCAGGTCTGTGGCACAGTATGCTATTGAGTTCCATACCCTGGCTGCTGAGACTAATTGGGAATCAAGGGCACTACATGCAGCCTTCCGAAAAGGCTTTACAGATCACATCAAGGACGAATTAGTCTATAAGGATTCCCCAGAAGACCTTCAAAAATTCATAGAGGTGTTTTGAAATAAAGTAGGTGTGCATTGGGCCTATGCTTGTACTGTGGACTTAAAGGACATTTATTATCTGTCTTCCCTTCCCATCCAGTAAAAGGCAGGGTCTAACCAGTGTTGGAGGAGCTGGGTTAGACCTTACAGGTTTATCCTCCAGGACCAAGTTTACTGACCCCAAATTTTTCCATTTAGCCTATAAACTTGTCTCCTGTGAGGCTTTTGTGGATTCTGGAGATGTTGGCATATTCCTGGACTTCAATTTTGCTGAAGAAAATAACATCCCATTTGTCCCTAAGTCTAGACCCCTGCGCTTCACCACCCTGAATGGACAACCATTGGGAGATGGCCTTGTAAAATTTGAGACTACAACAATAACCCTTCAGGTAGGAGCACTCCATTAAGAGGAAATAATCCTGTCTCTTATTGATTCTCCACTTCTGCCTGTTATCCTTGGTTATCCATGGTTACAACAACACAACCCTTCTTTTGATTGGCAAAATGGAGAACTAACCTCTTGGGGGCCGTCCTGTTATCTAAACTGTTTGTCTCAACCCAAAAGACTTTCTGTTTTTTTTCTGGTCTGTTGGCTTCCATGGCCATTCCACCTACCTTGCCTTGTAAATACCATGGGTTTTCAGATGTATTTTGCAAGCAAAAGGCAGAGGTTTTACCTCCACATTGTTCTTTTGACTGTGTGATTAATTTGATTCCTGGAGCACCTCTCCCCAAAGGAAGGACCTATCCCCTGTCATTGCCTGAACAAAAATCTATGGAGCAATACGTAAAAGACAGCTTGGAAAGAGGTTTTATCTGACCCTCTTCTTCACCAGTAGGGGCAGGTTTTTTCTTTGTTGAAAAAAAGATGGGGGTCTTCAACTATGCATAGACTATCGAGGGTTAAATCAAATCATCGTAAAAGATTCCTACCCTTTGCCTCTCATTCTAGAACTGTTTGACGTACTTAAGGGAGCCGTTATCTTCTCTAAGCTGGACCTCCAAGGAGCTTCTAACCTGATTTGAGTTAGAGAGGGAGACGAGTGGAAGACAGCATTCAACACCTGCAATGGACATTTGAGTATCTGATTATAACATTTGGGCTTTGTAACAACCCTGCTGTCTTCCAACGTTTCATGAATGATATTTTTCATGATTTGAGCAACAGTTTTGTGATCATCTACTTGGATAACATTGTAATCTTTTCCAAAACTCATCTAGAGCACATCTCACATGTAAAGCAGGCATTATAACGACTGAGAGAAAACCACCTTTATGCGAATATTGATAAATGCAGTTTTCATCAAAGCCGTATACCTTTCCTTGAATACATCATAAGTGCTGCCAGTTTCTAAATGGACCCTCAAAAACTTTCTGTTGTCTTGCAATGGCCCCAACTGACCACTTTAAGAGGGCTCCAAAGCTTTCTAGGGTTCGCAAATTACTACAGGCGCTTCATCAAAGGTTTTGCCTCCATTACTGCCCCCCCTTACTGCTATCACTAAGAAAGGTACAAATTGCAAGGTGTGGCCCTCAGAAGCGGAATCAGCTTTCCAGCAATTAAAAGACATGTTCAGTAAGGCCGCGTACACACGGGCGGACTGTTCGCCCAACTTTGTCCGCTGAACAGTGTTTGGGCGGACAGTCCGCTCGTGTGTGGGCTTTCAGCGGACAGTTTCAGCGGACAGTTTGACGAACAAGGTTTTTCGGAATTTCCGAAAAACTGTCCGCTGAAACCTTGTTTCAGCGAACAGTCCGCTCGTGTGTAGGCTTGTTCGTCAAACTAAGTTCCGCGCATGCTCAGAAAGGATTTACACGCCGAAAGTTATAATGCAGTGTATAGGACGTCGTATTTTTCGTCCCGTCGTACGTGCCGTTCACGTCATCGCGCACGGTTTCAGCAAACTGTTCGTCCGTCGTGTGTGGCCATGTCCGTCCATGCTAAGTTTGAGCGGACTGTTTGCCGAAACTGTTTGACGGACAAAGTTGGGCGAACAGTCCCCGCGTGTGTACGCGGCCTTAGGCTGCAGTTCTTCAACATCCAAATCCCCATCTCCAGCACATTGTTGATGTTGATGCCTGTCACGTACCTAGTAGGCGAGCCCGGAATGCAGGAAGCGGCCCCTCATAGCCCCTGGCTAAAGAACCCCTGGAGATGGTAACAGAAGCTCAACAGTTCAGGGGGCACAAGTGCCTGGCGGGTAGATGCTGGTCCGGATGGGCAGCAGGACACCAACAGCGAGCAGATGAAGCTGAAGACAAGAGACTGGTGTAGGCAGGCACAAGTGGTAGACTGGCTGGCAGACGGACATCAGCGGGTACAGCAGTCACAGGATATCCAACCAGGTAGGTAGGAACAGCAGAGTCGGGTACAGGCCGGGTCAGCAGGTAGCGGTCAACGTGGTACAAGAGGGATGAGGCAGAGGCGTAGTCAGACAAGCAGGAGGTCGTAGGCAGGCAGCAACGGATCAGGGTCAAGGTCAAGCCGGGTAACAGGAACTAAGGTAGCAGATACAGGTATAGGGTAGTAGGATCTCCGAACGCGCTGTAGACTGGTCAGCACGAGTGGAAGGGAGCAAGTGCCTTAAGAAGACTGTAGAGCGCCAAACGGTCGCACGACGAGTCAGCGTGCGCGAGTGGACGTGCGCCTGTTCATGCCCCCACGTGCACGCGTGCGTTCGTTCAAGGCGACGCGAGTGCGTCCGATCGCTCTAGCGCGCGTTAACAGAGCACGACGGGTCCTTGACAACAAACTTCTGTGGGTAAGTCTCTCGTGCGCAAACGAGACGCCAGGACGATCGTGACAATGCCTCCAAAGCATGAGCACGTGCAGTGCTGTCCCAGAGACAGCCTAAGTCCGGTAGAATCCATCCAGTGACGTTTTTCTCTAGAAAGTTTTCTCCTGCAGACATGAATTATGATGTCGGGAATCAAGAACTACTGGCCATCAAATTGGCATTGTCTGAATGGTGACATCTTCTGGAAGGAGCTCCCAAACCTTTTTCTATCCTGACTGACCATAAAAACCTGCTATATCTTCAGACTGCTAAACGTTTGATTTCACGTCAAGCTAGATGGGCTCTGTTTTTCTCCCATTTTAATTTTGTTCTTTCTTATGTCCCAGGGCATAAGAATAAGAAAGCCAATGCTCTTTCCAGATCGACCTACCGAGCAGTATATAATCCCACCTCACAAAATTGTCGCACAGATCTCTAATGGGTCTTTCCCAACAGCTACAAGAAACTCAGAATCATGTTCCTCAAGGCTTGAAGATACCACCAGGTAGCCTGTTTGTAGCCCCCAGCCTTCAAAAACCTGTACTCCTCTGGGCACATGATGGTGTGTTATCTGGTCAGCCTGGTTTCACCATCACTCTTAAGACCTTGCAGCGTCATGTCTGGTGGCCTCATATGAAAAAAGATGTTACTGACTATGTGTCTGCCTGTCCAACTTGTGCTGCTAATAAAGTACCCTACACATTGCCTACTAGACTGTTACAACCACTTCCTGCACCTCGCCAACCTTGTACCCTTTTGACTATGGACTTCATTACAGAGTTACCCAAGTCCAAGGGCCTGACTACTATATGGGTCATAGTGGATCGCTTTTCCAAAATGTTTAATTTTGAACTGTCCTGTGGATTACCTACAGCGGAAGCACTGTCTACCCTCTTCCTTTCCCATATTAAGAAACATCATGGCATATCTACCAATGTTTTCTCAGACCACAGATCCCAGTTTGTTTCCCGATTCTGCAGAGCGTTCTGTAAGAAACTGGGAGTAACGCTCTCACTCTCTACCTCACATCATCCTCAAACAGATGGTCAAACCGAGTGCATAAACCAGGCTCTGGAAACCTAGCTTCAACATTATCTCAATGCTTTACACTCAAATTGGTCTATTTGCCTTTGGATGAATTTGCCATTAACTCCCGTTGGCACAGTGCTCTTTATACCACACCATTCTACGCAGTCCTAGCTATCACCCTCAGGCTCTTCCCATACTTCAACCTTCTTCTGATGTACCAGCAGCAGATCGGTGGGTGAAAAATATTCTGCTACACTGGAAAAAGATTAGCTTATTACTACGGAAGTCAGCAGGCAAGTATGCGCTTTTCTCCAACAAATGAAGACACCATATACTTCCATATGTGCTGGGAGACAGAGTTTGGCTATCAACCAAATACATGATGCTGAAACAACCTTCTACCAAATTGGGCCCTCGATTCATTGGTCCTTAGAGAATTATTGCTTGAGTCAGACCAGTCTCCTATCAGTTAAAATTGTCCTCCTCTCTCCGTATACATCCTGCATTCCACGTTTCTGTCCTCAAAAAGGCAATTTTTAATCACTACTCAAGAACTCAACAGCTAGCTCCTCCTTGATGGACAACATGAGTTTGAAGTCTCTAAGATTCTGAATTCTAGAAGGCTGGGTCGTGGCCTATGGTATCTGGTTCATTGGAAGGGATATCCCGCCACAGACCGTTCCTGGGTTCCAGCCAAAGATTAGAGCTGCAGACAATGTACAATTAATAAGCCTATAAATAGCAGCACTTCCTTTTACTCAGTGCCTGTTTGTTTGGACTTGCTCCCTGGGTGTATTGATAGCGCTGTGATTTTGACTACCATGTATTGAACCTCTGCCGGAATTCTTGACCACTCTCCAGCCTGCTGATTTGGTACTTCGCCGCCAGCTCGTGTATGACCTCCACCTGCCTGACCATTGTTTGGATTTAGATTTTGTACCGCTTTGCCTGATCTGTTGTCGACTTGACCTGCCTAACTACATTTTTGTTGGAATCCTCAGCATTCAAGCTCCACTTCGGATACTACCTACCACAAGTACTTTACAGATTGTGACTGACTCTCAATGATGCCGGTTCAGGCATCACCAGAGTGGCTGCGGAGCGAATTGCACAGGGGCCCTGTGCGTCTTTGGCTCCATTCAGGCAAAAATTTGGGCCTGATTCATCCCTGAATCGGAGAACAGGGATGCACTGGACCCCTACCGTCAGCCGCATCTGTTTCCAGTGTGAACCTAGCCTAAAATAAACCAGATTATTCTCATTGAAATAGGAATTTGACAAGGCATCTCCACACCATTTGTTAGAAGGAGAAAGATTGCCTTGTCCATAAGCTACCAATATTGCGATGACCCACCTAGATTTTCCAAGGGGTGAGTTTGAGTCGCCATCCGCAGTTGGAATGGATGCACATAAATAAGTAGGTAAATGGTTAGGTCAATCACAGTTCACTAGTCAATATGTTCACTAGGCCAGTGGTTCTCTACTCTGTCCTCAAGTACCCCCAACTGGCCATGTTTGCAGGTTTTCCTTTACCTTGCACAGGTGTTTTAAATCAGTCAATGGCTTGGTATTTTGGACAGCTATTTTATCTAACAGAAATTCCCAGAGCATCGCCTGTTGAGGGTACTTGAGGACAGGGTTGAGAACCACTGCATTAGGCTATAGCAGCATAGAATAAAGTTCTATGCAGCTAAATTAGAGTACACCTGGTAATCCAAAAATCAGCAATAAGTAATGGCATTGGAAAACAGTAACAGCAATGATAATCAGTACTGCAATAACTCCTCTGCAAAACAAATGGCTATATCCATTTTAGAGTGCACTCTATATGAATGGCAGCAATGGAATTTAAGACTACCTAAAGTGGTACCTCTTACTATGGACAATGCGCAAAGTTCTTGTGAAGCAGATTTCAGAGTGAACAGTCTTAAGCGAGAGTTCTTCAGCTGCCTAGCGGTGGGGTCTTTACAATAGTGCACATGAGTACATGCCCAGTAAAGCCTGAATGCAGTATATAATGCTGCTACTTAGATTGCTACTCCCTATGTGCCAACTTTCTGCTAGCAGCAACAGGTTAATAGTAGCTGTATCCTATCTTATATTTCAACAATACAGCAACAGAGATCCAACTGTTCAAATATCAGCTCACTTCTGGATCTACCTGGAACAACTCTGGTCCTCAGCACAGGTTTGTAGCAAGTTCCTCAGCATTCGGCCTAAGAAAAATGCAACTCTGTCTCTCCGTATACCCAGCTCACATTGGGAATTGGAGTCCAATGGTCCATAGGACCATAATAAAGTTTCTTTCCCAGATCTTCTATGATTTACTGCCACCTACCATCAAGTCTTTTGAGCTCCTTCTGCTTGTCAGCTCACCTGGTGGATGAAGGTGAAGTTCTAAGCACCTGGCTGTACAAGACAACATAAACAGAAAAGAATTACATATATTATTTTCTGGCCAGTTACATAACAGTGGGTAGGGAGTTTCAGTGTTCGTTCCCCATTGGATTATGACCACTTACTACTGGGATGCCAGTAAATAAAGGGTGAGGAAACTATGTTCTGGATGCTTTTCAAATGCACCAAGGCAGTGGTTTCCATATTGCGGCCCACAGGCCAGATGCAGTCTTTGGCTTGCCTTTATTTGGAACTTTGACGGACCACTATTCCTCCTACTAATGCCAATGATGGGGCACTATTCTTTCTCCTACTGACCACAAGCACTGTGTATTTTTTTAGAATCCCAATGATCTCCAAGCCTGGGATATTGTCTACTCCCACTGACCCTGGGCATTTTTCTACTCCTGCTGACCACAGTCCATCCCCCACCCTAATGTCTGAAGGATAGTAAAGCTATCTAGGTAAAGTTAAAAGATAGTAGCTCTTTGTTTAGAAAGTATGTAGACCCCTGTGCTAAGGTCTTGTTTACACTCTCCTTTTGGAGGTATTAAAACCCCCCATCTGTTACCTCCTTAATCTGCAAAGGCAGCAGCTGGGGGGTGTTCACATGCCAGGCCATGATGCTTTTGCTTTGTGGTTGCAGCAGGAATTATACCCCTTGTCACATTCAAGTGAATGGGTCCGAGTTGTAGCTGCGTGCAGCGCAAGTGGTTGTGACATGGTAGTGCAGCTTTTAGGGAATTAAAACAGGTGTAGAGGAGGGGACATATCACCGCCTCACCCCCTATTAAATGACTTTGAAAAGTGATTCAAACACAGATCATTTTTCATAAGAGTGGCAGTCCTCGATTCGCTAAGTTGAGCTGATTAATCAACAGCAATCAATCACTTGCTGCTATGGGTGAATTGATCACATGACCAGTTCCTAAAGGAAACCTGTGTTGGTCTTCTGGATTTGCTACTTATCTACATCTGCTCTCCAGATATGCAGTAAGTAAAATCAGTATGAAGTTGAAACGCCTGAACTATATTCTTGTTTCAGACCTGTTCGTCAGAAAGAAGTGAATCTACTGAATCAGCATACCAGCCTGGCAACCAGCATTTTCAGTAGTCTAGGTCAGCAATGGCAGCCTCCATCTTTAATGGAAATGGAGAACTGTGCATGAACACATCAATGAATCACTTAAGTAAGTTTACTCCAAAAAATGTCACTTTGTACAAAATACACTGTTTGTGACTGGAAGATATGAGGTATAACCTTCTTTATGTAAACACTTTTAAAATGCGTACTGGTTATCCATAGTGACTAATCAAACTTTGTGTTTTTAGAAATGCTGGTTGTGTTTCTAAATACACAAACTATGAACAGCCAACAACATTTATAAGAGATAGTGTTTTGAAAATGTTATAGATATAGGTCAAAATTCATTAAAAAAATGACTGCAGTAGGGAACAGACAAAAAATATGCACTCAGTATCTTTCCAAAAAACTGTTCTGTTTATTCTGTGCATTTGAAGCTTTTTTAAAAACATGCTTACATAGGTATGTAATATTGAATTGGGCATGGGGCATCTAAGTGATTTGTCTCTGCAATTCGGCGGAGCCATTTTTAATAGGCAAAGCTGCAAATGAAACTGACAAGGCTGCAAATGATGGACAAGGCTGCAAATGCAACTGACAAGGGTTCAACAATGGACAAGGCTGCATGACAAAGCTGCATATGACACTGACAAAGCTGCATATGACACTGACAAGGGTGCAACGATGGACAAGGCTGCATGACAAAGCTGCATATGACACTGACAAGGCTGCATATGACACTGACAAGGGTGCAATGATGGACAAGGCTGCATGACAAAGCTGCATATGACACTGACAAGGCTGCAAATGATGGACAAAGCTGCATGACAAGGCTGCAAATGACACTGACAAGGGTACAATGATGGACAAGGCTACAGATGGACACTGATAAGGCTGCATTGATGGGCATTTAAATGTAAGTTTTTTTCCCTTAAACTTCCCTGCTAAAAGTTTTTTTCCTTAAAATTCCCTCCTAAACTCGGGGTGCGTGTTATACGCCGACACGTGTTATACACCGATAAATATGGTATACAATGTTTAGGGGTTCTGAGTAATTTTCTAGCAAAAATTATGATTTATACATGTAGGAGAGGAGTGACAGAATAGAAGTGTGGTATGGAAGTAGTTAAGGATCTAAAGCACAAGTTATGTAATTTGTGCATATACTGTAATTGTACAACAGTCATTATTTTTTGGGAAAATGTGACAAGATATTGTTAATTTTGCAACATGCAAAAAATGTAAGGCACAATGTAATTTTATAAGAATAAAAGGGAATATGAATTTTATGAAATATGTGTCTCATCTCATGCGTATCAGCAAAGTCAGAATTTTCATTTTATAATGATATTTAGATGTGGTACATTGGTAGTGGTTTCTACTTGCTATACATAAGTATCACATTTATATTTCAGTTGTACTTTTAAGGTAACAAGGGGCGGAACATAGGCAGGTTATTTTATAATCAGACTTGAAAGTATGCAAATAAGTAATCAAAACATTAATCAAAACATTATTAGTGCCGTGCCCACGATGAGGAGCAGTGATTTTAATGATGCTTAAAGTGCAACAATAAAAATGAAAAACTCCTTTAAATATAGTGCCTGGGGGTCCCCTTGGACTGCTGGTAAAGTGGCACATCTGTAGCATGCATAGAACACGCTTTAGAAAAATTGACATTTCTAAAGAAAAAAAACAAGTCAAACCGCATTTAAATTGATTCAAGGCTTCAATTGTTGGCACACGGCTATTTAAAAAAAACGCATGCCCCCCCCCCTTCAGGTCTGGTATGGATTATAAGAGGAACCCCACTCCAAAATGTAAAAAAAAATATAGCGTGAGGCCCCCCAAAATCCATATCTGACCCTTATCTGATCAGGCAGCCTGGCAGACCAGGAAAGTGGGGGGAGCGCCAACCCCTTTTGAACCATACCAGGCCACATGCCCTCAGCATGGAGAGGTGGGTGCTTGGGGCCCTCAACATGGATAGGGTTTGCAAATTCAGGTGTTTATCAAAATTTGGCTTGGCCCTAACGTCCGCCCAACTCTACCCGGAACCTCCCTTCATTTAGCTAGACTTAGTCCCAGCCTAGAAGGCAAACTCCATTGGGCGAAGCTACAGGCTGAGAGCAGCTATATAATTACAGGATGATCTTTTATTGTAAAACTTACATAAAGTCAAAGGATTGATATTAAAAAAATGTTTACAGTGTAATCGGCTGTACACCTAAATGCTTGCGTAGCCCCTTGAGCGCTTACTGCGCACCGGTGCATTCCCGTGAGTTTTTAATGCTTTTTACAGCGTTCCAGTACAGTCCAGTGCAGGAAAAAGGCAGCAAGTTCTACTTTTTTTTTTCTGGAACTGGAATGCACTGGATCTGCAAGCATTGGTGTGACCTATGCCATTGAAAATCATATAACCTACTTTCTATGCCTTTTTGATGCAGAAAAAAAAACGCACTGGACTGCATTGTGTGTAAACTGGCCCTTAACCACTTACAGACCGGACCATTTTGCTGGCTTAAGACCAGACCACTTTTTGCGATTTGCCACTGCATCACTTTAACTGACAATTGCGCGGTCGTGCAACGTGGCTCCCAAGTAAAATTTACGTCCTCTTTTTTCCCACAAATAGAGCTTTCTTTTGGTGGTATTTGATCAACCCTGCGTTTTTTATTTTTTGTGCTATAAACAAAAATAGAGCAACAATTTTGAAAAAAACACATTATTTTTAACTTTTTGTTATAATAAATATCCCCCAAAAATATATAAAAAAAAATGTTTCCCTCAATTTAGGCCGATACGTATTCTTCTACATATTTTTGGTAAAAAAAATCACAATAAGCGATTATTGATTGGTTTGCGCAAGAGTTATAGCGTTTACAAAATAGGGGATAGTTTTATGGCATTTTTATTAATAATTTTTTTTACTAGTAATGGCGGCAATCAGCAATTTTTATTGTGGCTGCGACATTAGGGTGGACACATTGGACATTTTTGGGACCACTGTCATTTATACAGCAATCACTGCTATACAAATGCAGTGATTTCTGTGTAAATGACACTGGCAGTGAAGGGGTTAACCAGGGGGTGGCAGTGTAGGGGTTAAGTGTTCCTAGGGACATGTTACTAACTGTGGGAGGCTGGGCTTTGTTTTAGTGAACACTGATCTCTGCTCCAACACCATGGAGCAGAGATCAGCGTCACTTGTTGCTAGGCAGAACAGGGAGATGCTGTTTACAACGGCATCTCCTTGTTCAGCCGCCCCGTGAGACAATCGCGGGTATGCCTGTGGCGATCGAGTCCGCGGGACCCGCGACCAGACTCACGGGGGTCCCGACCAGCACGCGAGCGTGCCGGCGGTGGCACGCGAGCGATGGCAGGGCAGCATTTAAAATTGGACGTACCAGTACGCTAATATGCCTGCCCGTGCCATTCTGCCGACGTACATCGGCGTGCGCCGGTCGGGAAGTGGTTAAAGAAAAAAAAAAGAAACAAGACCTTACAATCACTTTAAATTACTAAATTTAGGATCTCAAGTTCTCCTGAACATGCCTTTTTTTTTAATTCATAATTAAAAAATGCCTTCTGGGCTGCAAACTTTCCAGCTGTCTTGGAAATTGCATAGATAGGTGACTCCTATCTTCAGATTGATAATTTTTTCTAAATTTTTAACCACTGCAGTAGGGAACAGACATAAAAAGATACACTCAGCATCTTTCCAAATAACTGTTCTGTTTATTTGACGAATGCAAAAAAAAATTCTTATACCCATGCTTACGTAAGTATCACACTAATATTACAATTGTACTTTTTAGGTAATAAGGGACATAGCATAGGCAACATTACTGTATAGTGTTGTGTGCAATACATAAGCAACGCATACTAATGGGTAAAGTTTTATACATAATTCAAATTTCCTTTCCCAGATAGCATTGTAGAGGGTTTATTCAGTTATTTGATTGCATTTGGGGGTCAGGAGGGATTTTTTTTACCTTTTGGAGCAATTTGGGCCAAGCATTAAATTTTTTTTTCTGCCTTCCTCTGGATCAGCTGTAGGTGTGACTTCTGAGAATGTGTTAAATCCATTGATCGCATTTTTTATTCTTTCTCATTTTGTATCTCTTCCTGAGGCACTACAACAGAGTTCTTTAAGTTATTTCATTGTCTTATGATTGTCAAACATTGTCAAAATGTGCTTTAGGCATAAACCATTCAGAATTTTGCTTGTGCTAACATTACTTTAGTAAATTGAAATCTTGATGCTATACTTTGCACATCATTGTCGTTTTCTTTACTGATTGTGTGAGAGACATTATGAATTTAAACAATTCTTAGCATGTGCTACTTATGTTTAAATAGTTGACTCAATTGGTTAATTTACTAAAGTGAAATAGACCATTAACGTCCTAAGGGAAGTTGTACTTTGCAAGGGGATTTTTTCCCCAGAGCTTAGTGAATGGAGAAAAGTTCTGCTGACTTTTATCATTTAATTATGTGCAAGCAAAAATGTTGTTTGTGTTAATTTTTTTGTTGTGGGTATTTTTTCTTTGCAAAGTGAACAGCCTATTTTCCTTTAGTAGACCAACCAATATGCCGCAAGGTGAAAGTAGCCATAAAGTTCCACAAGTTATTACTATAACTATAGTTTGCTATACTTTGCTAATATTTCAAGTGTTCTATGGCAAACCTAATTTATGTTTATATTGCTGATGACTGGTGGGAGAAACACTAAAAGTGGGACCCTATGCCAGTGTCTCTAAAGGTATTGTGGAGAGTGCAGACTTTTTTGTGACTATCAGGGGATTAGATTAGCTCTGAGTGAATTATTTTCAAAGCCTGTGGTGTGTGAACTCCACCCGGTGCAAAAAAAGTACACACAAAAAGTGAACACAAAAAGTGCACATAGGGTGCACTTATAGTCCTCCAAAATCAAAGACCTTGCCGTGATTCCCCGGGGCATTAGGCTCCAGATGGTGACTGGGGTACTTTCACATGTTCTATCTGATCTAGCCAGATGGACCCCATCCTCTGGGGGGGGGGGGGGTCTGCAGAAACAGACCACCACCAAGTTCTAGGTGGGGCTCCCCCAAAGTGAGACCCTAAGCCAGAAGGCCATGTTCACCCCCTCTCAAGACTTTCAAGGACCTACAGCCTACTCCTCAAACCTGAAACAGTCTACAAACCTAAGAACCCAAAAAAATACATGAAGTGACAACAAAAAACTAACAACATAAAGGTGGGGAAAGGGGAAGGGGAGAAAGAGCATATGGTGCCATGTGTATGGCCAGCCCAAGGCCAGGAATAAAAAATTCCCCTGGTCCTGGCCAAAAGGCCGGCCCTAGAGGCAGGTGCAGAAAAAAGTGTGCAAAGTGCAGTGACCTTGGTGCCATAACTCAAAGTGATCTGCATCATCATGAGACTACGGCACCCCTAGCCTGCCACTCTAGGAGCACATACCCACAGGCTTCTTTCAACCTCAGCCAGAGCAGTGCAGCCCGTCCCCACCAGGAAGGCATGGAATTTAGAGAGCTTAGGGAGAGCCCCATGACTAAAAGCTCCACCACTGCTCCCATCGTTCCCATCTAATTATATTCAGGAAGTACTAGCCAAGCCCCTGACCCCCCCCCCCCCCTCGGACAAGGTGAGCGGTGTTCATTCTTGAACAGGAACCTCACCAAATCTAGTCCAGAAGGCCAGGGACCTGACCCTTCAGCCAGACCCAGTGCCTCTCCATCCCTAACAGGAGGTAACCCTTACGGCTTTCTCTAAAGGAGACCTATTAACGACCCTCACTTCATCGAGCAGTCCCATTTCGACTCTCCCTGATACTAACCGTCCAGGTTACCATCCCACCAAGTGGATTTGCAAAGCCATCGCCTCCCCTAACCTACCAACATAGATCAGGGACAGTAGCACAGCACCACCACTTGGTAACTGATAAGAACAGATTTTTTTTTTTTTTTTTTTTTTTACCATTCAGATTGAATCACTTCTTAAACTCAGCTTTAAAAAACGAGCACACCGGTACCTACACTGAGCCGTGTTCATTACATCATATGTGGCTTAACGTATCATAAAAAACAACAAGATAAAATCATAAATAAAATTCATATATACATTATATACACCAGTCCCTTACCCCTCACCCACACGCCACATCCCAAAATTCCAATACATATCAGCCTCCTCCTCACCGATTCTTTTCCTGTCAACAGCCAAAACATAGAACATTTTTGCAAAAACCCAATCAGCACAATCTTTCTCAGTCAATAACAACTTCTTTTTCACCAGAGCACACCGCGCCTCCCACATCACCTCCCTCACCACTGCAGACAACACAAACATTTTGTGCTCCTTTTTCTTATCACCCTCCACCAAACCAAACACCCCTGCCTCAAAAGACACACCTTTCACCCCCACCACCCTTTCCACATAGCCACACAGCAATCTCCAGAATTTTTTAGCAAACAGGCACTCCCAAAAGACATGCCTTACAGTCTCATTTCCCGAGCAACTTTCCCTGGGGCACACCTCCCTCCTCACCAAATCACGAGATTTTAAAAAGGACATTGTTGGCAAACAATCATGCAATGACAACCATGCCACCTCTCTCTGCTTGTTCGTCACACCCTTCAGAAGTAAGTTCTTCCAACAAACTTCTGCACTCTTCAACCTTAACCCAAAGACATTTGATGGTAATTCACCCCTCCTTAACCATAGCCATAAGGACTCTTTCTTCCAAGCATTCTCTCCCAGATCCTGTAACTGATTTTTACGAAAAAACTCTGTCATTTTTAAATAATAGGCCGGAGATAGCATAGACATTGGTCTTGTGAGATCCCTTCCACACCACCCCCACTTCAACAAAGGCCATCCAATCAGATGCATTAAAGCAGCCGTCTTTCCTCCTGCCAGAAATGCTTTAAAGTGCACTAACCACCACTGAACCTCTAAAAAAGGACCAACATTCGGGAAGTTATACCCACCCAAATGTACTTTCTTGACAACTACCTCCCTTGAGACCCTCTCCATTTTGGAGCCCCAAAAGAAAACAAAAAGCATTCTCGTGATCTTCTGAATCCACCTCTTGTTTGGAGGGAATATCATAGAAAAATACAATAATAACGGAAGTATCACTGCCTTAACTATTAATGTTTTCCCGGTAAGCGATAATCTTCTGGTCTTCCATCGATTCACTTTTCTCTCCACCTTCTCCAACCCTTTAGCAGAATTCACCTGGTTGAGCAAGTTTCTTTCAAAGTGTACCCCCAGCACCTCCACCTCCTGCACCGTCCTTAATTTACTCCTTGTTACATCACATGTGCCACTCAAGACACAAATGCTACTTTTACCCCAATTCACACACAATCCTGACATGGCCCCAAAAATCTCGAGCTGTAGCTCAGCTCTATTCACATCTCTTGCGGTATTACATAGCAAACTCACATCATCCATGTAACATAAGGTTTTAACTGGCTCATTCCCACCACCTGGTATAAACATCCCTTTAAAAAGGGGCTCCATCACGCAAATAAAGGCGACAGGTGACAGAGGGCATCCCTGTCTTACCCCCGACCTCACCTGCACCTCCCTTGACAATTTTCCATTCACCAGAACTTGGCTACTGATCCCTTCATAGAGACACTTCACTAGCTTCACGAAATCTCCAGGAATCCCCATCTGCCTCAACACTATAAAAAGAAACCTATGAGCCACCTGATCATACGCCTTTTCTAAATCTATACTTGCCAATGCCAAAGGCATGTTGTTACATTGGGCATAGTATACAAGGTCCCTTAGAAGAATTAGGTTATCGGAAATCCTCCGTCCAGGCACAGCGCAAGTCTGTCCTTCACCGATGATCTTGTCTACAATCTTACTCATCCGATCAGCCAGCAATTTCGCAAAGGTTTTATAATCGCAGTTCAACAAAGAAATTGGACGTCAATTTTTAACCTCCCTCTGATCGCCTTTCTTGTATAATAGGGTGATTATTCCCTTTTTCATTGAAGCAGATGTTCTTTTTTCTTTCATACAGGTCTTCATCACCAAGCAGAAGTCATCCTTCAACACCGGCCAGTATTCAACATAGAAATCGGCAGGTAAGCCATCTCCGCCAGGAGTCTTATTTTTCTTCATTCCCTTAATCACTCTCTCAATCTCATCATCCTCCACCGGGTCTAACAGCGACTCAGCATCCTCTGAACATAAATTCCCTTTCACCACTTCGCAATATTCCTGCATCTCTTCTTCCGTAGCACCACCGTTGCCACTATACAAATTCGCATAAAAGGATCGGATGACTTCCACCATACGATCCCCGCTCACCTCACTTCATTCCTCCCATACTGTCTGAAACATCTTCTTTGGGCCAAACGATTTTTTAAAGAAGAACGCCGAGCACTGCTCATCTTCCTCCATCGCCTGAATCTTTGCTCTAAAAACGATCTTCTTCCCCCGTTCTTTAATCCTCTCATTCCGGGCTTCCCGTACTTCTTTCAATTCTTCCTCCACCTCCACTCCCATCCTCTTACACCGAAATAAAAAATGTAACCTATCTACTAACTTCCTTTCTTCCTCATACTTCTTCCTTGCCGCCTCCACACCCAACCTCTTAAAGAAACAGCCAATCTTATATTTTGCCCAATCCCACCATTCCAAAATATCACCAAACTCATATTTTTTGAACGAAAGCCATTCATAAAAATCTTTGAACCTTAAAAACACCCCCTCCTCCTTTAAACATGAACAGTTCAACTTCCATGCACCCCGTCCATAAATCCTATTTACATCAAGGCAGAAGGAGCCTGTAATCATACAATGATCCGAAAAAGATACCGGATCAACTTGGTAACTAGTGGCTTTTAAAGATAAAGAAACAAAAATAAAATCTATCCGAGACCTCACTGATCCTTTATCAGAAAAAAAGGTAAAGGCCAAATCGTTTTTCTGGACGACCAGGCCAACATCCTGAAAATGAAAATCATCCACTATCTCATTCAGCGCCTTAGATGTCACATCCATACCCCCTTCCACACTGACACCTTGTCTCTCCTCACCCCTCCTCACACAATTAAAATCCCCTGCCAAAATGGTTGGCATTCTACCAGGCAACCACATTTTAAGGGTATTAAGGAAAATCATATGCTCCTTTTTCTCTGCAGGTGCGTAACAATTCACCACTCTCACCTTGTGCCCTGCCACCTCCAAAATCACAATCTGCAACCTCCCCGGCACCACCACCTCATGTGAAACCAAATGCACATAGGGACTCTTAATTAATATCCCCACCCCTTCATTCCTAGATGCACACAAGGGGGACCATAGGGAAGTCCCAAGTTTCCATTCATCACAAACCGCCCTTTCCACCCCACATTCCTGAATGCAAATTACATCAGAGCGTACCCCTTCTAGAAAATCAAAAACTGCAGCTCTTCGCCACCTAGAACATATGCTCCTAACATTTACCGAACTCACTGTCAGAGCCATAAGAAAAAAAATCAAAAATGATAACATAGCCATAACAAAAACTTATTGAAAATGCGCAGCACTGTCCACTCCCTTGCTTGCCACATTGGCATATGTTAACCTTTTCCTTGTGAAAGGAGAGCTGGCAGACTCTGAACCCGAGCCTCCATCATCTGGAAAGAGGGCATCTCCCCCACCTCCTCCTTCCCCTTCCTCTCGCGCCCTTTTAATAGAGGACTGGGAAGTCTCTTCCATTGAGATTACCAATCTCTGTCCACATTCTAGACTTTCATCGCTGTCCATCTCCTCATCACCTTCTTCCTCAGCACTAGATGATAAACCGCTTATCAACTCTGAAAGGCGTCCTGGACTTTCCAAAGTCACACTCTGATCCCCTTCTGGCCCTCCATCCTCCGGGGATCCTTGCTCCACCTCCTCTTCCTCTATTCCTGGCTGCTCCTGCGGGTCTTCTCTTACAGTAGTAGTCAGGCTCCCAGGGCCATCACCAACATCAGCCACCTTATCAACAGGGGCATCATTGGAAACAGAACTCCTGTTCACCGCCTCCACTTGCTCTGTAAGAACAGCGTCATTGACCTCAGGCCCTGAAGACGTAGCAGGCCAATCCGCATCAGCGGGTTCAGCACTGCCACCCTCCTCCCGGGCCTCTGCTCGCCTCTGCTGCCTACGCCTGGCTTGGGTCTTGGCTAATACATCGTGAAATTCAGCTTCTCTTTTAGCTGCAAATTATTCTTCACATTGTCTTGCTAGATGTCCTATCTTCTTACAAATATCACACACTCTAGTTTTTTTACATTCTTTCGAAGGGTGACTCTCACTCCCGCAAAATCTGCACCTAATGTTTCTGTCACAGTCCCCACTTGCGTGACCATAAACGCAACATTTCCGACAATACACCGGCTGCCCGGGGTAAAAAAGAAAACCCCTTTCTCCCCCAATGTTAAATATAGCCGGAGGTCTTCTCACCCCTCCAACACAACTTAAGTCTGAACGGAATTTTCCGTAAAATCTATACTTTCCGTTCCAAATACCAAATTTGTTCAAGATCTTGTCACCACCCCTCAAATTGTCACAATAATTATTTAGAAACGCCTTCACCAAATTAATATCCGCAAAAGGATTATACATGTGAACCACTATCGCCTTCTCTTCCTGCATAAATAACGGTATAACTTCCATTTTCTGTAGCAATTCGTCATCTGAACCTCGCATCTTTTCATAAATCTCCCAGCAGATCTTGACAGAAGAAAAGGTAACATCATAAAGCCTCTGTTGCGGAAAATCTTGCAAACAAATTATATCCCTTACCCTTAGGCCAAGGAATCCCATCAGAACATCCACCACGATCGTCCTCAGGTTGATCTCAGCTTTGAATTCAGGCTTCACCAGAAACCAAATCGAATCCCGCATTCCACGGACCGCCATCTTGGTACCTCCAGGTACCTCGCCTCTCCTGCCGGTAAGGGAAACCCCCTAAGGGGCCCCTAACGCTGTCACCAAAAACGCCTTAAGAAGGGCGATCGCCTCTCGTTGCCCGGGGACTAAGCCGTAGGCCAATAGCAGCAAGGGGGGGCCCTCCGAAAAGGGACGCTCCCCCCAAGGCCGACCCTTGGGTACCCCGGGCACCTCCTGACCAAGACTCGCACAGCAAAGACTGCACTTGATCTTGGCCAAAAGGAGCTCTGAGTGAACTGACCAAAAAACAGAATCATGTGCCCTTCCCACTCCAATTATAGCTGCCCGTGCCTATCAGTTATGCCAGCAAGGCACATATTGATATGCTAATTGTTAGTTTTCTATGCTAAGATGCTATGCCAAATAGATTGCTGTGGAAAAAAAAAACTTGTAGCCAATAGATTGTTGGATATTGGTAGACTTTCTTATAGTGGGAAATGTTTGATTAGTAAAGCATTAGAAAATAACTTTACCTGTCTTCATGATTCTTTGTTCCCACCAATAGATGTGTGTCTGTCAAATATATGGGTCTAACTTGCTATGTGAGGCCAGGGTCCCCTAGTATTACAGAAGGGACCAAGGACTCTACAATACAACTTGAACACTAGAATTACCAAAGAAAGCTGGCACATACCTGCTGCAGAGGAAAGCATTGCAAGAGCACTGTAGGAGATTCTAGTTATCACCACCCCCATCCCCATTAAAATTATCCACCTTCACACAGAAAGTATTAATGTGCATTACGCTAAACATATTGCTTTTAACACAGCATGCATGAGAGGCACCTTTTGTTTTTACTAAATATATCCTCCTTGCTGTAGGATGCCATTTAAATGTGCCTAGAAGTGCCTACAAGTGTGTCAGGTCTGTTCTGTATATCACACTGAGAGACGAAATACTCAGGTTGACAGGCCTGTGCATGCAGGTGAACTCTGGAGAATGAATTATTGTTGCCACTTTAGAAGTTTCAGTATCTAGGCAAATGTGTGCATTTTATTGTGGTACTGCTGCTTGGCATATCTTTTTTTAAGAACATCACATGTATTTAATTGTATCCTAAGGTACTGTCTTAAACACTTTAAATTGTAGCCTACTTTATACTTCTTTAGTTACAAGGCAAGCTAGGAGTGTTCTTTGAAGGTTAAAAAAAATTCTCACATCGCCTTATCTATATTTTTTATGGAAATCCATTTTTGGACACAATGGTATTCTATCTATAATAAATATACAAATTAATATATATATATATATATATATATATATATATATATATATAGTAACTCACAAATGTGAGTACACAGTGTAAATTTGCTGTCCCCTCAAAATAACTCAACACACAGCCATTAATGTCTAAATCGCTGGCAAGAAAATCGCTGGCAACAAAAGTGAGTACACCCCAATTAGCCATTTTCCCTGCCTGGTGTCATGTGACTTGTTAGTGTTACAAGGTCTCTGGTGTGAATGGGGAGCAGGTGTGTTAAATTTGGTGTTATCGCTCTCACTCTCTCATACTGGTCACTGGAAGTTCAACATGGCACCTCATGGCAAAGAACTCTCTGAGGATTGGAAAAAAAGAATTGTTTCTCTACATAAGGATAGCGTAGGCTATAAGAAGATTGACAAGACTCTGAAACTGAGCTGGAGTGGCCAAGACCATATAGCGGTTTAACAAGAGTGGTTCCACTCAGAACAGGCCTCGCCATGGTCGACCAAAGAAGTCGAGTGTATGTGCTCAATGTCATATCCAGAGGTTGTCTTTGGGAAATAGACGTACGAGTGCTGCCAGAATTGCTGCAGAGGTTGAAGGGGTGGGGGTGGGAGGTCAGCCTGTCAGTGTGCTCAGACCATACGCCACACACTGTATCAAATTGGTCTGCATGGCTTTTGTCCCAGAAGGAAGCCTCTTCTAAAGATGATACACAAGAAAGCCCACAAACAGTTTTCTGAAGACAATCAGACTAAGGACATAGATTACTGGAACCATGTCCTGTGGTCCGATGAAACCAAGATAAATGTATTTGGTTCAAATAGTGTTGTGTGTATGTGTGGCGGCAACCAGGGGAGGAGTACAAAGACAAGTGTGTCTTGCCTACATTCAAGCATGGCGGTGGGAGTGTCATGGTCTGGGGCTGCATGAGTGTTGCCGGCACTGGGGATCTACAGTTCATTGAGGGAACCATGAATGTACTGTGACATACTGAAGCAGAGCATAAGCCCCATCCCTTCGGAGACTGGGCCGCAGGGCAGTATTTCAACAAGATAACGACCCCAAACACACCTCCAAGACGACCACTGCCTTGCTAAAGAAGCAGAGTGTAATGGTGATGGACTGGCCAAGCATGTCTCCAGATGTAAACCATATTGAGCATCTGTGGGGATTTCTCAAACGAAAGGTGGAGGAGCGCAAGGTCTCTAACATTCACCAGCTCTGTGATGTCATCATGGAGGAGTGAAAGAGGACTCCAGTGACAACCTGTGAAGCTCTGGTGAACTTCATGCCCAAGAGGGTGAAGGCAGTGCTGGAAAATAATGGTGTCCGCACAAAATATTGACACTTTGGGCCCAATTTGGACAAATATTTTATTATATCTTTTCATGTGACTACACTGAAGAAATTACACTTTGTTACAATGTAAAGTAGTAAGTGTGCAGCTTGTAGTGTAAATTTGCTGTCCCCTCAAAATAACTCAACACTTCTCTTCAGCAGGGACAGGGAAGCTGGTCAGAGTTGATGGGAAGATGGATGGAGCAAACTACAGGGCAATCTTAGAAGAAAATCTGTTAGCCCTTGTACACATGGTTGGACATTCCAATGGACAATGTCCGATCGGACTGTGTTGTCGGATAATCCGACTGTGTGTGGGCTCCATCGGACTGTTTTCATCAGAATATCTGACGGACAAAGTTTTATAGCTGGGCTATAAAACTTTCCAACAACATGATCCGATCGGACTTTGTCCGATTGTGTGTAGAGAATTCCGATCGGACAAAGTGCCACGCATGCTCAGATCAAATTCCTAGACCAAAGCTATTGGCTACTAGCCTGAACGTAGTCCCGTCGTAACGAAATAACGTCATCACGTTCAGAACGATCAGATTTTCTGACAACTTTGTCCAACCGTGTGTATGCAACACCGGTTTCGGACAAAATCCGTCGGACAAAATCCGACGGATTTTGTTGTCGGAATGTCCGACCGTGTGTACAAGAACTTAGAGTTCGCAAAAGACTTGGGACTGGGCTAGAGGTTCACCTTCCAGCAGGACGACCCTAAACATACAGCCAGAGCTACAATGGAATGGTTTGGATCAAAAGCATATTCATGTTTTAGAGTGACCCAATCAAAGCTTAGTCCTAAATTCAATTGAGAATCTGTGGCAAGACTTGAAAATTGCCACACATTCACAGCCATTAATGTCTAAACCGCTGGCAATAAAAGTACACCCCTAAGTGAAATTGGGTCCAATTAGCCATTTTTCCCTCCCCAAGAGGGTTAAGGCAGTGCTGGAAAATAATGATGACCACACAAAATATTGACACTTTGGGCCCAATTTGGACATTTTTACTTAGAGGTGTACTCACTTTTTTGCTGGCATCTTAGACATTAATGGCTTTGCATGTGTGGCAATTTTCAAGTCTTGCCACAGATTCTCAATTGAATTTAGGTCTAAGCTTTGATTGGGTCATTCTAAAACATGAATATGCTTTGATCCAAACCATTTCATTGTAGCTCTGGCTGTATGTTTAGGGTCGTTGTCCTGCTGGAAGGTGAACCTCTGCCCAAGTCCCAAGTCTTTTGCGGACTCTAATGCCACGTACACACGACCGGACTTTTCAACATCAAAAGTCTGATGGAATGATTCCGGCAGACTATTCGATCGTGTGTGGGCTGCAGCGGACTTTTGATTCGCAAAAGTCTGACAGACTTTAGAAATGGAACATGTTTCAAATTTTTCCGCCAGAACTCCGCCGGGCCCAGTTCCTACCGAGAAATCCGCTCGTATGTATGCTAGTCCGACGGACAAAAACCGACGCTAGGGCAGCTATTGGCTACTGGCTATGAACTTCCTTATTCTAGTCCAGTCGTACGTCATCACGTTCGAATCCGTCGGACTTTGGTGTGATTGTGTGTGGCCAAGTCCGTTCATTCGGAAAGTCCGTCAGAACAGAACTCCATTAGAACTCCGTCGAAAGTCTGTCGGTCCTAAGTCTGGTCGTGTGTACGCGGCATAACAGGTTTTCTTCTAAGATTGCCCTGTATTTTGCTCCATGTCCCTGCTGAAGAGAAGCATCCTCATTACATGATGCTGCCACCACCATGTTTAATGGTGGGGATGGTGTGTTCAGGGTGATGTGCAGTGTTAGTTTTCCATCACAAATAGAGTTTTACTTTTAGGCGAAAAAGTTACATTTTGGTCTCAAATGACCAGAGCACCTTCTTCCACATGTTTGCTGTTTTCCCCACATGGCTTCTCGCAAACTGCAAACAGGACTTTGTTTCAACAATGGCTTTCTTCTTGCCAATAAAGGCCAGATTTGTGATTTGCTTGGGATATTTTTTTATAACCTAACCCTGCTTTAAACTTTTCCACAACTTTATCACAGACCTGTCTGGTGTGTTGCTTGGCCTTTATGATGCTGTTTGTTTCACTAAGGTTCTCTAACACACCTGAGGGCTTCACAGAAGAGCTGTATTTATACTGAGATTAAATGACACACAGGTGGGCTCTATTTACTAATTAGGTGACTTCTGAAGGCAATTGGTTCCACTAGATTTTAGTTAGGGGTCTCAGAGTAAAGGGGGCTGAACATAAATGCATGCCACACTTTTCAGATATTTATTTGTAGAACATTATGAAAACCATTTATCATTTTCTTTTCACTTCACAATTATGTGCCACTTTGTGTTGGTCTATCACATAAAATCACAATAAAATACATTTACGTTTTTGGTTGTAACGTGACAAAATGTGGAAAATCTCAAGGGGTATGAATACTTTTTTAAGGCACTGTATATGGGAGCCATTTTACCTGGCAAGGCATTTGTATTTCTGTCTGTCCATTATTTTAAGTTTACACAGTTTTGCCACACAGCACAGCCCCATCTGGCAGAGGGGAAGGTACCGTATATACTCGAGTATAGGCCGACCCGAATATAAGCCGAGGCCCCCAATTTACCCCCAAAAAAACTGGCAAACTTATTGACTCGTGTATAAGCCGAGGGTGAGACATGCCTGTCCATCCCTGTGTGTGTGTCCGTCCATCCCTGTGTGTCCGTCCATCCCTGTGTGTCCGTCCATCCATCCCTGTGTGTGTGTGTGTCCATCCATCCATCCATCCCTGTGTGTGTGTGTCTCCATCCATCCATCCATCCATCCCTGTGTGTGTGTGTCTCCATCCATCCATCCATCCATCCCTGTGTGTGTGTGTCTCCATCCATCCATCCATCCATCCCTGTGTGTGTCTCCATCCATGTGTGTGTGTGTGTGTGTGTGTGTGTGTGTGTGTGTGTGTGTGTGTGTGTGTGTCCAGCCTACCTTTGTCCCGAGCCTCCGTCCCGTGCCTTGCCTCCTTGCCTCCGTCCCGTGCCGTGCCTTGCCTCCTTGCATCCGTCCCGTGTCGTGCCTTGCCTCCTTGCATCCGTCCCGTCCCGTCCCGTGCCGTGCCGTGCCTTGCCTTGCCTCCGTCCCGTGCCCTCTTCGTCGGCGGCCATTGTAAAATTCAAAAGCTGCGCCGCCGCCTTCGCCTGTGATAGGCGGAACACTGAATTTCCCAGCAGCCTGTGTTCCGCCTATCACAGACGTCGTATCATCCTCGTCCGTAGTACGAGGATGATACGATGTCCGTGATAGGCGGAACACAGGCTGCTGGGAAATTCAGTGTTCCGCCTATCACAGGCGAAGGCGGAGCCGGAGGCGCGGCTTTTGAATAGAATGGCCGCTGTCTGTCTGCTCGACACGCTGATCGAGCGGGCAGACAGCGATGACTCGAGTATAAGCCGAGGGGGGCACTTTCAGCCTCAAAAAAGAGGCTGAAAATCTCGGCTTATACTCGAGTATATACGGTATGTTATATTTCTCTACTGTATTTCCACTCTTACATACAGGTTTCCTCCCATTCTCTGTCCATGAACAAAAAGATGCATCATGCTCATCTCTCTGTGCACTCTGCACTCTCCTATCAGCATGCTGCTTTCACTACAGCGGACCTGACTGGATCCTTGTGCAGCTTCCCCTCCTACAATCTGGCCTATGATGTATGGGGACTGCAAGAAGCTAAAAACCAAGTCGCCAGCCCATATTTCCTTGCCAGCACACCACTGCATTCACTTTGCTGTTGGAGCTTACCCAGGTGAATGATGTCCCCATCCCCTTATGACAATGTTTGGGGCTGTGCATTGTTTTTTCTATTGAAAAACAGATGTTGTCAGATGTCCTTGAAAGATATTTAACCACTTAACCACAGGCCCATAACCAAATGGCGGCTACAGGGCGGGTTGCTTAACTCTGGGAGGACGTACTATAACGTCCTCCCAGAATTCAGCTCTCGTGCGCCCCCTGGGACATGCACTCGAGAGCCTCCATCGTGGCCGTTTTCCACGTGATCACTCCGTCAAATGACGGAGCGATCACTCGTAAACAAACCGGACTCATGTTAAGACGCCAGCTTCTCCCTCCCCTCTCTGTACCGATCAGTACAGTGAGAGGGGAGAGATCGGTGTCAGCAGCGCTGTGGGCTGGATCTGCAGTGCCCACAGTGCTGCTCACTGACAATTAACCCCGCAATGCCCTGCCAATACTCTGCAATACCCAGCAATGCCCTGCCAATACTCTGCAATACCCTGCCAATACTCTGCAATGCCCTGCCAATACTCTGCAATACCCAGCAATGCCCTGCAATACCCTGCCAATACTCTGCAATACCCTGCCAATACTCTGCAATTCCCTGCCAATACTCTGCAATGCCCTGCCAATACTCTGCAATGCCCTGCAATGCCCTGCCAATATCCAACAATGCCCTGCAATACCCTGCCAATACTCTGCAATACCCTGCCAATACTCTGCAATTCCCTGCCAATACTCTGCGATGCCCTGCCAATACTCTGCAATACCCAGCAATGCCCTGCCAATACCCTGTAATGCCCTGCCAATACTCTGCAATGCCCTGCCAATATGCTGCAATACCCAGCAATGCCCTGCCAATACTCTGCAATACCCAGGAATGCCCTGCCAATACTCTGCAATACCCAGCAATAATCTGCAATACCCAGCAATACTCTGCAATACCCAGCAATACCCTGCCATAAATTGCCATACCCACCAATACCCAGCCATACTTGGTGATACCCAGCCATACTCAGTGATACCCTGCAATACCCAGCCATGCTCTGCAATACTCAGCCATACTCTGTGATACTCTGCAATACCCAGCCATAATCGGTTATACTCTGCAATACCTAGCCATACTCGTCCATGCTCAGCCATACTCGGTGATACTCTGCAATACCCAGCCATACTCGGTGATACCCTGCAATACTCGGTGATACCCAGCCATGCTCGGCCATACTTGGATGTACTCAGCCTCTGTATGTTGCCAGGCTGTGGAAGTCTCACACAGGTGTTATCGCCATACTCAGGAGGAGTAGGAGAATCTATTTTGGGGTGTAATTTTTGGTATGTACATGCTATGTGTTAGAAATATTGTATAAATGGACAACTTCGCGTTAAAAAAAAAATAATGCATTTTAACTACTTCCCGCCCGCCAGCTGTCATATGACGTCCTTGACTTTGTGCGGGGATATCTGAATGATGCCTGTAGCTACAGGCATCATTCAGATATCAGCTTTTTCAGCCCACGATTCCCTACACCATAAGAATGATCATAGCGGCTGTTCCGCTGCTTGATCGTTCTTACAGGAGGTGAGAGGGAATGCCCCCGCCGCCCTCTGGTGCTTCTACTGACTCGCCAATACGATCAAAGCCAGAAGCGGTTTTTTTTTCAGGCTTCCCAGCCTAGAAGGGAGATGTGGGGTCTTATTGACCTCATATCTCACTGTAAAGAGGAATTGTCATGCCATATTCCTATTATAAGGGATGTTTACATTCCTTGTAATAGGAGTAAAAGTGATCAAAAAATGTATTTTTGAGGAAAAAAGTGTCAAACTAAAATAAATAAAGTAAAATGAACAATAAAAAAATAATAATAATTTTAAAGCGCCCCTGTCCCCATGTGTTTGCATGCAGAAGCGAACGCATACATAAGTCCCACCCACATATGAAAACAGTGTTCAAACCACACATGTGAGATATCCCTGCAAACGTAAGAGTGAGATCAATAATTTTGGCCCTAGACCTCCTCTGTAACTCAAAACATGTTACCAGGAAAAAAATTTAAACCGTCACCTATGGGGATTTTTAAGTAGCGATGTTTGGCGCCATTCCACGAGCATGTGCAATTTTGAAGGGTGACATGTTAGGTATCTATTTACTCAGTGTAACTTCATCTTTCACATTATGTAAAAACATTGGGCTAACTTTACTGTTTTGTTTTTTTTAAGCACAAAACAGGTTTTTTTCCAAACAAAAGCGTTCGAAAAGTTGCTGCGCAAATACCGTGAGAGATAAAAAGTTGCAACAACAACCATTGTATTTTCTAAGGTCTTTGCTAAAAAAACATATATAATGTTTTGGGGTTCTATGTAATTTCTAGCAAATAAATTATGATTTTTACATGTAGGAGAGAAATGTCAGAATTGGCCTGGGTGCTCCAGAACGCCTGATGGCGCTCCCTTCATGTTGGGCCTCTGTATGTGGCCGCGCTGTGTAAAAGTCTCACACATGTGGTATCGCCATACTCGGGAGTAATAGCAGAATGTATTTTGGGGTGTAATTTGTGGTATGCATATGCTGTGTGTGAGAAATAACCTGATAATATGACAATTTTTTGAAAAAAAAAAGGAAAATAAATCTTGATTTTGCAAAGAATTGTGGGGAAAAATGACAACTTCAAAAAACTCATCATGCCCCTTACTAAATACCTTGGAATGTCTTCTTTCCTAAAAGGGGTCATTTGAGAGGTATTTGTACTTTTCTGGCATGTTAGGGTCTCAAGAATTGAAATAGGCCGTCAGTACTTCAGGTGTGATAAATTTTCACATATTGACACCATAGCTTGTGGACTCTATAACTTCCACAAGGACCAAATAATATCCACCAATTTGTACTTATTTTTACCAAACATATGTAGTAGTATAAATTTTGGTCAAAATGTATAATGAAAAATTACTAATCTGCTAAATTTTATAACAGAAACAAAGAAATATTCATTTTTTTACAGAATTATTATTTTTTTTTCTTTTATAGCACAAAAAATAAAAAACCCAGCGGTGATTAAATACCACCAAAAGAAAGCTCTGTTTGTGTGAACAAAAATGACAAAAATTTCATATGGGTACAGTGTTGCATGACTGAGTAATTGTCATTCAAAATGTGAGAGCACCGAAAGCTGAAAATTGGTCTGGTTATTAAGGGAGTTTAAGTGCCCAGTGGTCAAGTGGTTAAACACCTTTTTACCTTTTTAACCAACATTTTTTTTTTTGCTCACACAATAAAATGCACATTTTAGGCTTAAAGATTAGTTAAACCCCCAAATGTATATTTTCTGAATGCAGAAATCCTGGAGAATAAATTAGCAGTGCTTTTCATTTTTATGTCACATGTCACATATTTAGCAAACCCATATTTTTTGTAAAAAATACACCAAAGTATGTTTTAGTGCACACAAACACAATATATTTCTGTAAAATATAAAAGAGATGCCAAACATCTCAAGCCTTTAAATTGTACACAACCACAAAGAGGTGACAAACTTCAGTAGCCAAAATTGTCTATAGGTGATGCTATATATATATATATATATATATATATATATATATATATATATATATATATATATTCAGCTTATCAGTTTAGAGTAGGGCTGTTACTGATTAAAATTTTCGTGTTCGATTAATCGTTTTTTTTTTAATTGACTCATTTCGATTAATTATAACGCACATACAGATCCAACTACTTTTAGCTGATCTCCTTGCATTGCAACTCTGCAGTAGTCAGTGGTAAATGTGGTATACACTATATACAACCACCCAACAAAAATTAGTTTCCACAATCCATGACTTAACTTCACAGTTCACACAAATACATTTTAAATTCAAACTGTAGCACTGACGTAAGTAATTTATTTTTCCATAGTAGCGTGACAATCCCTCCACCTCCAGCCTAACTAATCACTCTCACCTTATGGCATGAAGCCCTGTGCAAACAGGTGGTCATGCAAGCGGTTATCAAAAGGGTTAACACGGACCACAAAACTTCTCTCATGTCTCCTTAGATCTCAGCAAGGACACCAGGTCATGGGTAGAAAGAAAAGATCTAAGTGCTCACCGCTTAAGTATAAGATTTATTTTTTGTATTCAAACACAATGGCACAGTGGCACAGTGGTGTAGTGGTTAGCACTATCACCTAGCAGTAAGGAGGGTTGCTGGTTCAAATCCCAACCAGGACACTACCTGCCTGTAGTTTGCATGTTCTCCCTGCATCTGCATGGGTTTCCTCCCACAATCCAAAGACATGCAGGTAGGTTAATTAGCTTCTGTCCAAAATTGGCCCTAGTATATGAATGGGGACCTTGGATTGTGGCTTCTTGAGGGAAGGGACTGATGAGAGCGTGTAATGTACAGGGATAGGGACAATTATAGACACTCGCTCAGGTTGAACTGGATGGACTGGTGTCCTTTTTCAACCATACTAACTATGTAACAAACTACTCACATAAAGAGGATAAAAACACAACATCTAAAACTGACAATTGTGTTAGTTCCATAGGGCAGCAGTGGGTGATGTCATGCATAGCTCCTCCTCTGTATATGTTATATTCAATCAGAACTTCAACGTCACCGGTAGGGATGAGCTTCGTGTTCGACTCGAACATTGGCTGTTCGCCTGTTCGGCGAATTCCGAACGTTATGGGCCGTTCGCGCCAAATTCGCATGGCGCTCACGGCCCACAATGCACTGCGTCATCGCAGTGCATTGCTGGCTCATGATTGGCCAAGCATGCACTGTGACCCCGCATGCTTGGCCAATCACAGCGCCAGCAGCGAGGAGAGCCATGATTGGCCACAGGCAGAATGCCTGTGGCCAATCATAGCTCAGGCTGTGTAGTACACGCCCCACACTATATACGGCCACCAGCGCGGCGGCCTAGTGTAGTGTGTTGGCGTCTGAAGCAGTTAGTGGGTGTTCTGTGTACCTTCAACACAGTACACACTGATCGTTTTCGGCCGATTTTCGATCTTGCTGTTCTGTAGTGGTTGTTGTCTGTGTGCCCTGACCGCAGTATACACCACTATATTCACATCACCTATATAGCTAGTGATCTATCTTTTATAATAGAGCTTGCAGTCAGTAGTGTTAGGAGCTTGTGCGTGCTGTCTGCGTGCTCTGTACCCAGTACACACCGCTATATCCACCTACATAGCTCTTCTCTATTTGAGCCCACTTACCATCTGCAGGAGTTATTGGAAGTTGTGTGTGCCTCCAGCACAGCACAGTATACATCTGTATATACCCCTTTATCTCTGGTGTTCTATAAAAAAGGCATCTGCAGGAGTTAGTGGGTTTTTTGTGCCTCCAGCACAATATACACCTGTATCTACCCTTTATTGCTGTTCTCTAATAGAGCCATCTGCAGGGCTTAGTGGGTGTTGTGTGACTCAATTACAGTATACCCCTTTATCTCTGGTGTTCTATAATAAAGGCATCTGCAGGAGTTAGTGGGTGTTGTGTGACTCCAGCACAATATACATCTGTATCTACCGTTTATTGCTGTTCCCTAATAGAGCCATCTGCAGGGCTTAGTGGGTGTTGTGTGACTCCATTACACTGCTGTTTTACCCAACTCCCTTCAGGCCATTACCATGTCTGGAAGGCCAGCAAGGAGAGGCAGACAGGCGCGAGCCGATAAAAGAGGGCAAGCAGGCTCTGTGTCTAGAGACAACAGTGCTGGTCGTGGACGCGGTGCATTGTCATCAGCACGTGGCCATGGGACACGCTTGTCCTTCTTTTCGGCAGCTGGACATGTTGAACCGCAACATGCCAACGACTTGGTAGAGTGGATGACCAAGCCCTCTTCATCCTCCTCATCCTCTCTCACCCAGTCTCAGGGTACCAGCTGCCAACGCATCGTCTTCCCTCCTCTCAATGTCATCATCAGTGACTCCTTCCCTAGACCCACCACGTCCACCTGAGGAGTCTCCTGAACTCTTTGCGCACAGTGTTGGGTACATGCTCCAGGAGGATGCCCAGTGTTTTGTGGTCTCTGATGATGACACTCAGCTAGAGGAAGGCAGTAGCGTGAGCGCAGAGAGAGGGGATGCTCAAGAAGGACAGCAATCTGGCAGTCATGTTCCACAAGCTGCAGTATACTGCCAGGTTTGCTACAGCGATGAAGAGGGACGGGATGATGAGGGCACTGACTCCACGTGGGTGCCTGGTAGGAGAGAGGAGGAGGAGGAGGCACATGTCCAACGAGGCCGGATGCCCTCCGGGGGCCAGCTTAGGGGCAGCACACCGACTGAATCACACTGCAGAGCTCCGCCTGTGCAGGGCGCTGCCTCTGTGCGTTATTCTAAAAGTTCTTTGGTGTGGGCCTTTTTTGAGACGAGTGCATCAGATCGCACCGCTGCTATTTGCAACATATGTCTCAAGCGTATCTCGCGTGGCCAAAACATCAGCCGCTTGGGCACCACATGCTTGACCAGACATATGTTGACCTGCCATTCAGCTCGTTGGCAAGCGTACCTCAAAGACCCACACCAAAAAACAAAGCGGACCTCTCCTTGCTCCTCATCAGCTGGCATCTCCAACCCCACTAGACCTTCAGTCCTCTCTGAAACCTGCTCTGAGAGGAAGGAAGGTGTAGAATTAGGTGTGTCACAGCCAAGTGCTTCCGGGAACTCTGCTAGCGGTACACCCACGTCCGATTATAGCAGGCAAATGTCCCTGCCCCAGCTGCTGGACCAGCGAAAGAAGTTCACTCCTAGCCATCCACATGCCCAGCGGTTGAATGCTAGCTTGGCTAAATTGCTAGCACTTCAACTGCTGCCTTTTCAGTTGGTAGACTCGGCCCCCTTCCGTGAGTTTGTACAATGTGCGGTTCCTCAGTGGCAGGTCCCCAAACGCCACTTTTTCTCACGGAAGGTGATTCCGGCTCTCTACCGGCATGTGGAAGGCAATGTCCTTGCCTCGCTGGACAGGGCGGTCAGCGGTAAGGTGCATATTACCACTGACTCATGGTCCAGCAGGCATGGACAGGGACGTTACCTGTCTTTCACGGCCCATTGGGTCACTCTTCTGGCAGCTGGGAAGGATGCAGGACAAGGTGCAGTAGTGTTGGAGGTTGTTCCGCCACCACACCTCCAAAATACTACTATTGGTTGTGACACACCTCTCTCCTCCACCCCCTCCTCTTCTTCTTCCTCCATGGCCTCTTCCAGTGCTCTGTCCTCAGAACCAGCGGTGCTCCGTAGGCGTTCCAGGGGCTACGCAAGTACGCAGGCAAAACGATGCCATGCCGTGCTTGCGCTGGTTTGTTTGGGGGACAGGAGCCACACTGGGGCGGATGTTTTGTCAGCTCTGCAGGGGCAGGCCGAGAGGTGGTTGACGCCACGCCAGCTTAAGCCAGGAATGGTGGTTTGTGACAATGGCACCAACCTCCTCTCCGCCCTCCGACAGGGACAACTGACCCATGTGCCCTGTGTAGCTCACGTCCTTAACCTGGTGGTGCAGCGGTTCTTGGGCAGGTACCCCGGCTTACAGCAGGCCAGGAAAGTCTGTGTGCATTTCCGCTGATCATTTAATGCCTGTGCTCGGCTGGCTGAGCTCCAAAAGGAGTTGAACCTGCCCAAGAACCGCCTTATATGTGACATGCCCACCAGGTGGAACTCAACATTGGCCATGCTGCAGCGGCTGCACATGCAGCAGAGGGCCATCAATGAGTACCTGTGCGACTACGGCACCAGGACAGTCAGGGGAGCTCGGTTTTTTCTCACCACGCCAGTGGGGCATGATCAGGGATGCATGCACTGTCCTGTCACCGTTTAAGGAGGCCACAAGGATGGTGAGCAGTGACAGTGCATGCATCAGTGACACTGTACCTCTTGTCCACCTCTTGGAGCATACACTGCGTGGAATAATGGACAGGGCACTTGAGGCAGAACAGAGGCAGGAAGAGGAGGACTTCCTTGCCTCTCAAGGCCCCCTTTATCCAGACAGTGTTCCTGCTGTGCCACCCATCACACAGGAAGAGGATGAGGGGGAGGAAGAGGAGGAGGAGGATGATTGTGTCAACATGGAGGTGGAGGCTGGCACTCAGCATCAGCAGCAGCAGTCTTGTAGGGATGATTTACAGTCCCAAGAAACACGTGGACTTGTACGTGGCTGGGAGGAGGTAGCTGCGGATCATGTTGCCCTTAGTGACCCAGAGGACTCCGGACCGAATGCCTCAGCTAACCTACGCTGCATGGCCTCCCTGATCCTGCAAAGCCTGCGGAAGGATCCTCGTATTCTTCGGATCAAGGAGAGGGACCATTACTGGCTGGCCACTCTCCTTGATCCACGGTACAAGGGTAAGGTTGCCGACCTTATCTTGCCATCGCAGAGGGAGCAGAGGATGAGACATCTCCGGGAGGCCTTGCAGAAAGGTCTGTGCAACGCGTTCCCAGAAACTGGGAGGTTACAAACTCCTGGTCCTGGACAACGTGTTGCTGAGGCATCGGTCAGAAGGAGCGGTGGAGAAGGTGGCCGTCTGACTGATGCTTTCAGGCAATTTTTTAGTCCGCAGCCCCAAGGTATGATCGGTTCCAGCAACCATCACCAGCGTCTGATTTACATGGTGCAGGAATACCTAGGGGCAAGGTCAGACTTGGACACCTTTCCCACCGAAAATCCTCTGGTTTACTGGGTCTTGAGGATGGATCACTGGCCAGAGCTTGCACAGTATGCAATTGAGCTACTGGCCTGTCCTGCATCCAGCGTTCTTTCGGAACGCACCTTCAGTGCTGCTGGTGGCTTTGTTACCGATCACAGGGTGCGCCTGTCCACCGAATCAGTTGATCGACTGACCTTCATCAAGATGAATCAGTCTTGGATCACCCACAGCTACCAGGCACCTGAAGCTGATGTAACCGAATAATTTTTTTTGAAATATCACATCCCTTCAAGACTGCCTATGCTGATGCTGAGTGACTGTCCTGTTATGTTGATTGTCTATCCTCTTCCTCCTCCGCTGATATGTTGGAAGAACATTTCTGGTTCTGGGTGATGCCATTAGCCCAATTTTTCTGCCCCTGTTTAACAGGGGCATTTAAGTCCAATTTTTGATGCAATGCTTTGCAGCAGGGCTAATTCCTGCAATAAAACTAGAGTATATGGGAGAGGTTGCAGTGTGGTGGCACCAGCAATAGTGCCTAAGGCCCAATTTTTCTGCCCCTGTTTAACAGGGGCGTTTAAGTACAATTTTTGATGCAATGCTTTGCAGCAGGGCTAATTCCTGCAATAAACTAGAGTATATGGGAGAGGTTGCAGTGTGGTGGCACCAGCACCAGTGCCTAAGGCCCAATTTTTCTGCCCCTGTTTAACAGGGGCGTTTAAGTACAATTTTTGATGCAATGCTTTGCAGCAGGGCTAATTCCTGCAATAAAACTAGAGTATATGGGAGAGGTTGCAGTGTGGTGGCACCAGCACCAGTGCCTAAGGCCCAATTTTTCTGCCCCTGTTTAACAGGGACATGTAATTACAATTCTTGATATAATATTTCACAGGAGGGCCCATTCCTGTGCCCACCCAGAGTAACTGTGAGGACTTATAGTGTTGTGGCACCAGCACCACAACCACCAAAGGTCAATTTTTCTACCACTGTTCAACAATGGCATGTAATTACAATTCTTGATATAATCGTTCACAGCAGGGCGCTCCAGCGCCCACCAAGAGTCACTTTGAGGGCTTACAATGTTGTGGCAAAACCAACACCTTGTTCCGCCATTTCTGCAGAGCATATAGGGCAGGCCCCTACTTTCAAACATCCAATTTACAAACATCTCCTACTTGCAAACGGAAGGAGACAACAGCAAGTGAGATGAAAAAAGATGGACGACAAAACAAATTATACAGGGGTAATAACCCTTCCCTATGTTTTCCAAAAAGCTTATAAATAGTTTTTTTGACTGGAGCTACACTTTAAAAATGTACCAGTTGAAAATTACAAACAGATTCAACTTAACACAACAAACCTACACAGTCCCTGTCTTGTTTGCACCGCCTGTATACTGCTGTTCTGAGTATATAGGGCCTGGGGGCCACACGCATTTCCTTTTTTTAATATGGGTACAGGGTTCCCCTTGATATGCGTACAAGACCCAAAGGGGCTGGTAATGGGCAGGGAGGGCTACCCATGCCATTTTTCCCAATGGTTTTCAACCATATTGCAGGAACCAGATATAACATTAAAACCGCAAGCAGTTTTCAATGATGTTATTTCTGTTTATTGTCATTTTGTGCAGGGACTGTTCTAAACACAGGAAACACGTGGCACTTCACAGGCATACTACAGACACCCCCAGGCACCATATTTAAAGGAATATTTCACTTTTTTTTTTCACTTTAATCATCATTAAAATCAGTGCTCCTGCCAAAACGGCCATTTTTAAAAACATTTTAGGCATTGACCCATGTCCCCTGGGGCAAGAGCCAGGTCCCCAAACCCTTTTTAGGACAGTATCGTGCATATTAGCCGTTAAAATTAGCACTTTTAATTTTGAATGTTCGAGTCCCATAGACGTCAATGGGGTTCTAAAGTTAGTTCGAATTTGGGGTCCGTTCAAAAGTTCTGGTGCGAACCGAACCGGGGGGTGTTCGGCTCATCCCTAGTCACCGGAGTCCAGTGATGTTGATGTTCATGGCGTCACAGGAGCTCCAACGGAACTCCCTGGAAGCCGGCAGAGAGGTGAGTACTGATCAAAAGAATTTAGATTGATCAAAAAAATGTATCGATTAATCGAGGAATTAATCTTTCATTTCCACAGCCCTAGTTTAGAAGTAACTGTAATTGATGGCCTTAAAATGATTGCGCTATGTTGTGCCTGGCAATACCTAATATGTATATCACAGTTGTCACATTCATGTGCAACGCATCCGATGCATGTGTATTCTTGTATGTACATGGGGGTGGGGGACTTTAAACATTTTTTTTTGTTATTTGCTTCTTTTTTTTTTTACACACAGGGGACCCAAATAGCCATATTGTATATGACAGTTGGTCCTTTTTAAGGATTATTAGACTACCAATGTCACCTATGGACCCTATTGAAGCTGATCAAGTACAGGTTGTTCCTGGGTTATTCCCTGGCCACAGCAGCTGGAGAATGATAGCTCTGAACCTGGAAGTAATGTAATATATGTAACTCCTGTGTTGAGCCACCAGAGGGGAGATCAGAGAATGAATGTTCATTATTCTCTCTGAATATACTAAAAACAACTTTTTCCTCAGCCAGATCCTATTATGTAAATTACACAAGTATTATCGAACAAAGGACCGTCTATAATGTAGTGGAATAATAATAGGGGGGAGTCATCAGTATGACGCGAAACTATACACAATCAATAAAAATACTGGACTTTGACTGCTACTCCTCTAATTCAACCAAACTGTATATGACACCTCAAATAAGTTAACCTAAAATCTTAGTTTTATTAATATACATTAAAAAGACTGCAGCACATGTAGCCATGCCCCGTAAGGGTTGCTAAATATAGTGGTTCACCTGTCACCCTGCCCAACCTGGCATTCATCTCTAAGACACTCAGAAACATAGAGTCATAGAACAGTCTGTAAGCTTTGTTTTTTTGTTTTATTGAGGGATTTAACTTGGATGGGAAATGGGATGCCCAGGAATATTCAATGCAACTTGCTTGGGACTTCTATATACACTCCAGTCTTCTCTCCAGGACAACACTTGCTTATCCTTCACTCCTCCAGCACTTTACTTTCTGTATACCGTTCCTCCTCCAGCACTTCACTTGCTGCAGCCTGTTACTTCACCAGCACTTCCCTTGTTGCAGACTGTTACTCCTCCAGACTAACTAGCACCATGTGGTTAGGCCTGACAATGACTCAGTCAGGCCTTAATGCACTGCCTTTTGCAGGGCAGGGATCTCTGGCCCCTGTGGTGTAGAAATAGTTCAGATGCTAACTGTTCTCTGCTTAGCTACCAATCCTAGATAGCGCTCTTCAGGCCCTGCCAGCCAGTTTGGTTGCAATAACCTTTCACCGCTGTTCTCCCCACAGTCCTCTCTTCTGGTTCTGCACCAATCTCAAACTGCAATCTCCCAGTTCTCTCAGGCCTCTGCTTTCAGGATCTCTTCTGTCCTCCTGGATGCACCTGAGCCCCGACTCAGGTCACCCCCCCCCCCCCGTGGGCCCTGACAGCCTCCACACTCTCTAACTCCAGCTCTCCCACCCTACAACTCCTCCCCACCTGGGCTGACCCTGGGTATGTGCAGCAAATGTGTAAGTGCAGCAAATGTGTTTCATCCTTATTATATATTATATTATATATTTTATTTATATATATATATATATATATATATATATATATATATATATATATATATATATATACCAAAAAAAGGATGAAACACATTTGCTGCACTTGTATGAAACTATATGATGTTTAGCCCAAATGCAAAGTATAGTAGTAAACACACTTTTGCCTTCTGAAGTATGTTTAACCACTTAAGGACCGCCATATTGCCAATGTACGTCATTACAATGGAACCGGCAGGCACAAGCACGTACGTGCCTGCCTTCCAGCGGGTGGGGGGTCCGATCGGCGGTCCGTTTCACTGCAGGAGCGATCCGGGATGAGGGGATGGCCGTTGGTTTCAACGGCCATCACCTCTCGGTCGCTCCTGGCCAATGAGAAGCTTCCTCCCACTGTGTATTGTATACACAGGCAGGGAGGAAGTGATGTCATTCTCCTCGGGGCGGTCTTTTTGACCGGACTACAAGGAGAAGACAGAAAGTAAGTGTGCACCAACACTACACTGACATGTAGACACACACAGGCACACAAACCCCCCCCCTCCGATCCCCCCCCGGTCCCCCCCCGATCGCCCCCCGATCCCCCCCGCCCCCTCTCCCCCCCGCAGTCACAGTGTCACTGATTGCAGTGATCATTTATTTACTGATCACTGCATTCAGTGTCAGTTGTAAAAGTAAAAACTGTCAGGGCAGTTAGTGTTAGGTCCAGGGTAGCCCCCTACCACCCCCCAATAAAGGTTTAACCCCCTGATTGCCCCTAGAGTTAACCCTTTCACCCCCTTTTGCCAGTGTCACTAAGCGATCATTTTGCTGATCGCTGCATTAGTGTCGCTAGTGTCGCTAGGTAGCTAGTTATTTTTTTAGGTTCACCGCCAGGTTTTTATAGTGCTAGGTACCCCGATATACTACCCAATAATGGTTTTAACCCCCTGATTGCCCCTAGTTAACCCTTTCACCCCCTTTTGCAAGTGTCACTAAGCGATCATTTTTCTGATCGCTGCATTAGTGTCGCTAGTGTCGCTAGGTAGCTAGTTTTTTTTTAGGTTCACCGCCAGGTTTTTATAGCGCTAGGTACCCCCATATACTACCCAATAATGGTTTTAACCCCCTGATTGCCCCTAGTTACCCCTTTCACCCCCTTTTGCCAGTGTCACTAAGCGATCGTTTTTCTGATCGCTGCATTAGTGTCACTAGTGCCGCTAGGTAGCTAGTTATTTTTTTAGGTTCACCGCCAGGTTTTTATAGCGCTAGGTACCACGATATACTACCCAATAATGGTTTTAACCCCCTGATTGCCCCTAGTTAACCCTTTCACCCCATTTTGCCAGTGTCACTAAGCGATCATTTTTCTGATCGCTGCATTAGTGTCACTAGTGTCGCTAGGTAGCTAGTTATTTTTTTAGGTTCACCGCCAGGTTTTTATAGCGCTAGGTACCCCCATATACTACCCAATAATGGTTTTAACCCCCTGATTGCCCCTAGTTAACCCTTTCACCAGCGATCACAGTATAAGTGTCACTGGTGACGCTGGTTAGCCAGTTAGTTATTTAGGTTCCCCGTCAGGTTTTTATATAGCGCCAGGGACCCCCATATACTACCTAATAAAAATTTGAACCCCCTGATTGCCCCTAGTTAACCCTTTCACCAGCGATCACCGTATAAGTGTTACGGGTGACTCTGGTTAGTTTGCTTTTTATAGCATCAGGGCACCCACCATTTATTACCCAATAAAGGTTTAACCCCCTGATCACCCGGCGGGTGATATCAATTAGGTTTTAGGGTCAGGGTCTGCGTCGCCCCAGGCAGCGCTAGGTTAGTGCCAGTACCACTAACACCCACGCGCAAAGCATAAACCTCCCGTAGTGGTATAGAATCTGAACAGATCAATATCTGATCTGATCAGATCTATACTAGCAGTTTAGGGTTCCAAAAAAACGCATTGTTAGTGGGATCAGCCCAGATACCTGCTGGCACCTGCGTTTTGCCCCTCTGCCCAGCCCACCCAAGTGCAGTATCGATCGATCACTGTCACTTACAAAACACTAAACACATAACTGCAGCGATCGCAGAGTCAGGCCTGATCCCTGCGATCGCTAACAGTTTTTTTTGGTAGCATTTTATATTTAAATCCGGAAGGCAGTGCTTGGTTTTCGGGGTCCCGTACGTGGCTAGGCTCCCAAAAGTCCCCCACATGTGTTATCCCCGTACTCGGGAGAAGCAGCAGAATTTATTTTGGGGTGTAATTTGACTTATGCCCATAGCATGTGTGAGCAATATATCATTTAGTGACAACTTTGTGCAAAAAAAAAAAAAATTGTAAAATTCCTGCAACTTGTGGCAAAATATAAAATATTTTATGGACTCAACATGCCTCTCAGTAAATAGCTTGGGGTGTCTACTTTCCAAAATGGGGTCATTTGGGGGGGTTTTGTGCTATTTTGGCATTTTATGGCCTTCAAAACTGTGATAGGTAGTGAGGAGTGAAATCAAAAATTTGCACCCTTAGAAACCCTGAAGGCAGTGATTGGTTTTCGGGGTGCTGTATGCAGCTAGACTCCCAAAAAGTCCCACATATGTGGTATCCTCGTACTCAGGAGAAGCAGCAGAATATATTTTGGGGTGCAATTCCACATTTAACTATGGCATGTGTGAGCAATATATCATTTAGTGACAACTTTTTGTAAACTTTTTTTTTTTTTCTTTTTGTGTCATTATTCAATCACTTGGGACAAAAAAAAATATTCAATGGGCTCAACATGCCTCTCCACAACTTCCTTGGGGTGTCTACTTTCCAAAATGGGGTCATTTGGGGGGGGGGGGGTTGTACTGCCCTGCCATTTTAGCACCTCAAGAAATGAGATAGGCAGTCGTAAATTAAAAGCTGTGTAAATTCCAGAAAATGTACTCTAGTTTGTAGACGCTATAACCTTTGCGCAAACCAATAAATATACGCTTATTGACATTTTTTTTACTAAAGACATTTGGCTGAATAAATTTTGCCCTAAATGTATGACTAAAATTGAGTTTATTAAATTTTTCTTATAACAAAAAGTAGAAAATATAATTTTTTCTCAAAATTTTCGGTCTTTTTCCATTTATATCGCAAAAAATAAAAATCGCAGAAGCAATCAAATACCATCAAAAGAAAGCTCTATTTGTGGGAAGAAAAGGACGCAAATTTCATTTGAGTACAACATTGCATGACTGCGCAATTACCAGTTAAAGCAGTGCAGTGCGAAATTGTAAAAAGACCTCTGGTCCTTAGGCTGTTAATTGGTCCGGGGCTGAAGTGGTTAATATCCTGTTCTACCAACCCCTGTTTATAAATGGTGCTGGTGGAAAATTTGTTATCCCAGGACACAATGCAAATGTGTCTCCAGTGAATGTGTGGTAAAATGTCAACCAGAGTGTGTGTCAACCAGAGCTCCTGATGGTGGAGATGGGTTTTGCTGCGTATTAGTACCAGGTCGTGGTCCTCGGGATCGTCCCAACAGGAGCTGAGCAAGCCAGGGTTCAGTAGTGATATTGCAGGTAAGGATCAGACAGAAGCGTAGCCAGTAAACATGCCAAGAGTCAGTAACGAGTGGTTGCCGGTTGGAAACAGGCAGAAGCATAGTCAAGGAACAAGCCAAAGGTCAGTAACCAGTGTAGCAAAAATATGGACAGCAGCAGGGAATACAAGAGCACGATATTGGCTGGAGAGGGCACAATTATCTGGCAAACAGGAGGTGCAGAGACATGACTTAAATCAGGAAGCTCATAGGAGGAGCAAAGAGTTTGAGGTTCAGCAGATGTCAAGGCATAAGGCTTTCAAGGATCACAATTGATCAGAGAGGGCAGCATCCCTGGTAGCTCAGTGTGGAGAGTCATTGCCAGGCTCAATAGAGATCCCAGGTTCAAGTCCAGGCCCTGACAGCGGGTGTGTCCAGGAGATGTTGAGTGTAGGGGTTCCAGCAGGTGTTGCTGTAGCAGGTATGCCCAAGAGAGACTGCACAGAAGTGCCTAGAGAAGTGAAAAGGACAGAGGTGGCCTGTGAGATTTCATTGCTGCTGAATAGCCTGGTGCTGCAGGACAGTTGTGATGCTCAGAGACTGCTGCCGGTAGCCTGGAGAAAAGACCAAAATGGCTGCTGAGCCTTTTGCTACTGTAAGCCTTGTAAGTAGGATCATAGCTGCTTCTAAATTTTGTGTACTAAAGAGTCCAGACTACATGCTACGCTGCACAGAGGTTTGCCTGGGGAGATAACTTGTGATTTTGTGCTGCGGAGACCATGCTACCTGGAAAAGGACTCAAAGTAATTGCAGGAAAAATGCTACAAAGAACCTCTGCTACTGTGTCAAGGTTAGGGTGAGGTTGCTGGATATTTACCTACTTGTTAATGTTATTGTACTTTTATTACAGTGCGCTGGTGACTTTTCTTGATTTTGTAGGAGACTGTGGCTGTTGCCTGAGTGAGGACAACCTGAAGATGCTGCAGGTCTTTAGCTTGATGGGGGGGGGGGGGGGGGGGGCTGGGGAGGAGGATGATTCCTTTTGTTATTTTTTAAGGATCATCAGTGACCAAGGACTGCACTGTGGTGAGAGACAATTTGTTATGCTTGTTTTCTAAACCTTTGTAATTACAAATACTCTCAGAAGGGAGGGACAAGGTTATAGATATTGTCCCGTTGGCCAGTGAAGTAGTTAGGGGCTTTTCCTTGTAAGTAGGCCATCTTTAAGACATGGGCACTGTTGTGCCATGGCATTGCATTTTTTGCACCTAACCTTTTCCTTTTCAGGGCTTTAACCTGTTTATAAAGCCCATTTGAATATCCCCAGGTGTGCTGGTGGTCACTTGAGTCTAGGTACTTAGCAGATTATCACTTGTATGGGGCAGGAGATCCCAAACATTGCCATCAGGGCCTGCTCCACTTAACTCCCACTCCTCCAATGAGGTGCCTTCTTTCTTCATTTAAAACCAAACATAATTAAAATGGATCACTCCACTTCTGCAAGCCCCAGACATTTTAGCCTTCACCTAGCTGCACTTACTCCATTTACTCCATGCCTTGTTTTTTTCTATAGACATGCATGCCAACCCATGTAAACAATATCTATAGTCTAATAACAGAAAATGTGCCACATGCCAAAGGATTTGCGAGCAATGACACATGTATTTATATGATCTTAAATAACTTGATCTTAAGAGACAATGAGACACTTATATATACATATATCTTCATAAATTCTACATCTACAGTATCTATCAGTTTGCATCAATTAATGATCTATTGAATTGCTTACAGCTGCAAACATCTTTTCACATAGACAAAACCAGTTGACCTTATTGATCATTTTAGAAACACTACAGTGCTGAATCCTTTGGGACTTAGGACAGTGGCATACCAATAGCTTTTTTATATATTTAAAGGAAGGGGATATATTTATAGGGATATCACAGCTAAAATAAGAAACGTATGGATTTATATGGGTTCTTTAACCTGAACCTGTTTCCTCTTTCTCGGTACTGGTTGCATTTCAAGAGTTTTGTTTGTGATCCGGCCAATATAGCAGTCAAAAAGGTTTTCAAATTGATCTGAATCACCTTAAATTCTTGACATATCATTTTCAGTAGTACATAGCCATTGTCTGAAGCTTGGTACATCTGTCCTATAATGGAAAAAATATATTTTTGAGTCTGTCAAAAAAAAGTGCGCTAATAACCTGTGCTCTGTGTGTTCTGCACTGTTTTCAGTTAGATTTGTTGCTATTTCTCTTTGTTGACTAAAGAACATCTCCACCCTATTATGGAGATGAAAGGGGAAGGTGTTCTTTTCTCTAGATATATTTTCTGTCTATGGGTAATGACACCTTCCCTCCAAAAGGTTCAGTGCTTAAGTTTTGGGACAATTCTTGGTCTCATCTCTACACCATATTAGCACATTGGTGCCCCTGAACCCACCTGTTTTGTGGTTCTGAGCATAGTGAGTATATATCTTTTTTTGGTCCCCTCTTATTGGCCCATATAACTGGACTTTTGTTCTCTGTCCAGAATGTATATATATATATATATATATATATATATATATATATTATAACATTCTTTGGTCTGTATTTACATACTTTAGCTGGGTTCTTATCTACCTTCTGCGACCGTGCATGGTCTCCCTTGCGCTATTCATGGCCAGGGCCTTTTTTGACACCCAAATACCCGCCTTTTTCTCTTGGGGAGCTCCCCCCAAAAGTTTGTTTCTCTTACATTTATGGTCATTATTTGTATAATCATTGATATTTTGCCTTGTATTTTGTGTTAGAGCTGGATTATTTGTGGTGGTCCCACATTATCCACTGAGGAAGCTATCATTGACGAAACATGTTGAGACTTAACATCTATCTGTGACCACCTTCCTTTCTTGGGACACCAGTGACCCTGTACATGTACTATGTATATGCTCTATATTGGTTTTAATTGAAATTCTTGCTCTTTCTCTTCATTTTGTATCAATAAAGAAAATATATTTTTTTATTTAACTCTTTATGCATTATTCATTACAAGCACTGCAATAATCCCATTCCTCCTCTTTCTTGATCTTCAATAAACGGGATGAGGTGCATAATATTCTAGAGCCACTGAGATCATTTCCATTATAATTACAATACAATAGTGTGATTGAGAACTGTTATACTAGGACAGAAATCAACAGGTGAAAGTAATGGGAAAAAATACAACAAATGCAGCCACCACATCTAAAGACTAGTAGTCTGCAGTATAATAAATTTTGTTATTGGATTTAGATAAACATTAATTACTTGATAATGAACATCTAGGGTAAAAAATATTTAAATTTTACACCTATACAAACCAAGATATAATTAGTAATGGTGCATTGGTGTGCATAGAAAGTTCATGGAGCCTGGATAAAATCATAAGCACTATTAGAAAACAAAATTATCTCATGCTTGCAAGCAGGTTAATAACAGAAACAACAGAAACTGAAACATTTTAAAAAAATACATGAAGTATAATGTGAAATTAAATTAAATAAAGGGATCATATAGGGAAATCATGATTGGTTGCTGCACTGGTAGCTTTGGAGCTGGTGAGTGCAGAATTGTTCTCAGTCGCAAGTGGAGTGGAAATTATCCAGATGGTGGAAGTCACACAAGGACATATTGGATTCAAAAGGACTTTTAATCATTTTACTGATTCACTTCTGTATAGTGGACTATTTCAACTTTAATTAGTCACTTTATTTTCATGTCATTTCACATAAAGACAACTCCACAAGCAAAGCCACGGGACCCAACAGCGGACCCATACGTGATGATGCCACTCCAACTGACAAGTTTCCCTGTGACAGACATCCTCTGGGAATGGAGGCCAAGTCTCTGTTCCCAGAAGATGCCTGTTATGGGAAAATGTGTTGGATGGAGTCGCATCTCCGATGTCATCACACACGGTTCCGCTGGCAAGTCCCGCAGCTGTGCTTGTGGAACTGTATACCACTGGTAGATGTTTGAAATCATGTAAGTGCAATACTTTTGAATAAAATCCTTTTATTAATATACTACTATACTCTATGAAGCTTTTTCTATTCTCTGCCTCCCTATTAGGGATGAGCCGAACACCCCCCTGTTCGGTTCATATCCAGAGGGAACCCCGCACGGAAATTTAAAAAAAATGTGTGGGGGTCCACCTAAATTCCATACCAGGCCCTTCAGGTCTGGTGTGGATATTAAGGGGAACCCCACTCTGAAATTTTAAAAAAATGGTGTGGGGTCCCCCCAAAATTGTATACCAGACCTTGATCCATCTAGACCAAACCCTTATATCGACTCGAACATAAATCCCTACTCCCTATGAGACTTAAACTGGATAGAACTATAATTTGAGATCAACCCTGTCCAGTAAGAGGCATGAACATCTCTGGATTGCTTTATATATATACATGAACTTGATATCTTATACTTATTTGATTATAAAGGTCACATCACTGGTTTATATTAGTATTGACATATTTCTTAAAGGGATGAGTGTACATGTTTAAAGGTCCATATTTATTTGATTATATGTATATTCCATGAATTGGATATATTTAATATATTTATTTATTGTTTAGGAATACTGCATGTACAATTTTATTTATGAGCTCTCAGGGATATGCGCACTTTTCTGTTGGTTTAAAGATCTTCACTGCTGAGGCCTACTCCTCCCACACATAAACGCAGTGATCTCCAAACATTCCAAAGGAAAGTCCACACTACAGAGGAGTTGTAGCAATAGCAGTAGTTTTGTGATGTAAAGATCGACAAAGAAAGAGTCCTATAAAAGTGTTTAACCAAAAATGAAACTCCTAATGCATGTGGTGCTTGAAATCGGACTTAAAGGAGTTGTAAAGGCAGAAGTATTTTTTTTTTATCTTAATGCATTCTGTGCATTAAAATAAAAACCTTCTGTGTGTGTAGCAGCCTCCCCAGCACCGCCTAATTAGTTACCTGAGCCCCATCTATGCCCAACAATGTCCACAAATGTCTAATCCTCCTGATTGGCTGAGACACAGCAGCAGCGCCATTGGCTCCCACGGCTGTCATTAAAGTCAGTCAACAAATCAGGAGAGAGAGGGTGTGGGGCTGGGTCGGGCTCCGTGTCTGAATAAATACATGGAGCTGTGACTCAGCTCCAGTGCCCCCATAGGAAGCTGCTGACTGTGGGGGCATTCGATAGGATGGGGGGGGGGGGGGCAAGGAGCAGCAAAGAGAAACCTGAGAAGAGGAGGATCCAGGCTGCTCTGTGCAAAACCAACACAGAGGAAGGTAAGTATAATTTTTTTTTTTAACCACTTGCTTACTGGGCACTTAAACCCCCCTCAGTCCCAGACCAATTTTCAGCTTTCAGCGCTGATGCACTTTGAGTGACAATTACGCGGTCATACAACACTGTACCCAAATGAAATTTTTATCATTTTTTTCCCACAAATAGAGCTTTCTTTTGGTGGTATTTAGTTACAGCTCGGAGTTTTATTTTTTGCTAAACAAACAAAAAAAGATGCAAAAAAAAAAAAAAAAAAATCATGTTTTAATAGTTTGTTATAAAATTTTGCAAACGGGTCATTTTTCTCCTTCATTGAAGTGCGCTGATTAGGCGGCACTGATAGGCTGCATTGGTGGGCACTGATGGGCTGCATTGGTGGGCACTGATGGGCTGCATTGGTGGGCACTGATAGGCTGCACCGGTGGGCACTGATAGGCATAGTTAAGGCGGCACTAATAGGCACAGATAAGGCGGCACCGATGGGCACAGATAAGGCGGCACTGATGGGCAAAGATGGGCACAGATAAGATGGCACGGATGGGTGGCACGGATAAGTGGCACGGATGGGTGGCACGGATGGGCACTGATAGGTACCACAGATAGATGGGACTGATGGGCACTGATAGGTGGCACTGATAGGTGGCTCTGATAGGTGGCACTGCTGGGCACTGATGGGCGGCACTGCTGGGCACAGATGGGCGGCACTGCTGGGCACTGATGGGCGGCACTGGGGTGCAGCACCTTTGAGGCAGATTGGGTGGCACTGTGGGTGGCACTGTGGGGTGGCACTGTGGGGTGGCACTGTGGGTGGCACTGTGGGCACTATGGGCACTGACGGGGGGCACTGACGGGGGGCACTTACTTTTGCTTTTATTTTATTTCAGGATGGCACTGCGGGAGGCAGGTGGGCACAGGCAGGTGGCAGGTGGTCCCTTGTATTGATGGCCGTGATCGGGACTGATGTCCCGATCACGGCCGCCGGCGATCGGCTTTTTTTTTCTCTCCTCGCGCTGTCAGCGCGAGGAGGAATAATAGCCGATTACCGGCTCCGTTCTATCACATGATCAGCTGTCATTGGCTGACAGCTGATCACGTGATAAGGGGTCGGGATCGACCCCTTACACGGATCGGTGATCAGGCGAGTCTCACGGACTCGCCGATCACAGAGCGCGCCGCGCGCGCCCCTCAGGGGGAGCGCAGGCCGCTCGTAACCGGGACCACGTCAATAGACGTAGTCCCGGAAATGTAGGTCCGCGCTAATGCCGTCATTTGGCAATAGCGCGGATCTGTAGTGGTTAAAGGAGACTTTACAATTACTTCAAGATTTTGTGCAGACATCTTGTGGTGTTTTGAACATATGCTGTTGTAAATCTTCCAGGTAGTACAGAGACTTAAATGGATGTGTTGCCGAACTTATGAAATTCTAGATGGCATGCACTAATCTGACATAGGCGATCTGCATAGAATTGCCATGACGGTAGTTTGGAGTGTGCCTGCAGCTTCCTAAGATCTACCAGTTAGGTATATGGCAGTCCACTTTTTGACATGAAATTTAGACGTGAACCTGTTCATGTTCAAGCATAAGTTTCTCAGCTATTGTATATAATTAGCAAAGTGCTATATACATCAAGTGCAAATGACAGAACTTTTGAGTATGAAAACATGATTAACAGACCACAATTTACTGAGAAAAAGCAAGATAGAATCACGGTCACATGCGGCATAGTAGCAAGGCAGCGATCTTGCATTGGTTTTTGGCTCACTCGTGCAGTGGTAGCTGTATTTTTTGTTAAATGTGCATCTGTCAAGCATTGTGAAAGATCGCAAAGTCATATTCTCAAGGCGCTGAACTGATCTCAAGGCATTAAGAGGCTGCCATGATTACTGTATTACTTTCTGTAACAGCTTCATACCTGTAGCACTAACCCCTGAAGGAGCTGCTGGAATTTGATTCGGGCCTGCACTCTGCTAATGAACCCCCCTGAATTGGCTGAGTCCCCTTGACATAGCTGTGGTGCAATACAGTACAGTACAATATAATATAATATAATATACCTGTATTCAACCTCAGGATCCACTGACTCCACCTGTTTGAAGAAAACAACACTCCACACACTTGGATACCTAACCAAATATATTTTACTGTGAATATGTTTCAAAAGGTGGTTACAGTAATGTTGCTATCATCCCAACATAAAATGACAGTACAATGGATTTCAACATAAACAATTGCAAACAATATATATTTATATATATATACCTGGTAGCTCCCCCTACTTTAAAAGCTATGCTTAAAGTACTTAGTCTTTGATCTTCTTGTCTTCGCTAGCTAAAGTAACTCCTTGTGATTTGTAATCCACAGATTAAAGTAAGTTAAGTTGAGGTAAAGGTGCTCCTGGTGTGATTTCAGTAACTATGTTACAAAGCTCAGAACGTTAGAGTAGGTAGGCCTCAATTCTGCTCAGTGTCAGTTGCTCTGCTCCTCCTCCGTGGAGCTATAAATCCCAGTGAGGCCTGTGTATGAGTCTAACTGAGTGTAAAAGTTAACAAACTATGGGCCGCAACCCGCTCACCAACTGGATTGGAATTTGTGTAGTAGATCTGGTCCGGTGACTGCAGCTTGCTTCTCCGTCAACTGGCTCCATCACTCCATTCTGCTAGCAGGGTGAACCCGGTCCTCCGATGCTTAAAACGAGTGTCTTTGGATTTCTCCAGTCCGGTCACTGTGTCTCCGGCACCGTCAGGTCACTCACAGTGAATTATCTCCATAAATCAGGTGATGATGCCACCCTGTACTTGTATTACACTTTGCTATGAACACTAGACAACTCTTGTCTTGATTAGACTCCCTCATATCAAGGTTAGAAGACAGCCGTCTTGGCATTGGACCTATTGTTCTTCATGCCAAGGTCAGAAAACATGTTTAAGACTTTCTGTCGCTGAACCCTTGTTACCTCAACCTACACAAGCGGTACCTATGACTTTCTGTCACTAACCTATTCTTTCTTCTATTAAAATATACCGTAATATGCAGGGGCATATCTATCATGAGGAAAACAAGGCATTTGCCCTCTGGGGCATTTTTTGGGGGGGTGGCCCCATCTCTAGGCAGAAGGGACACTATAAGCAGTTGCTCTGTATAGACCAGTGTACAGCATTTAATCCATGTTTCTATATGAATAGACTAGCAGTCCCCTCTTTGGTCCACTCCAGAGGATGTAATAATACAGCACTTTAAGCAGGGCCAGTACTGACAGTCCATCATTCTTGAGCTGTCAGCTTGCCCCCCTCTGCGCCCTGGCCATCCTCTCTGTATTGCCCACCTAGGCACCCTCCTTGTGAAGCCAGTGTGCTCAGTGGAGGTCTCAGCAGAGAGCTGCCACCCAGAGCACCAGGCCCAGTCACACTGGGCTGCAAACAGTAGAGATGTATTAGGGAAGCAGCAGGTCACCTTTCCCTGGTCATGTGATCAGGGTGTGTAATGCAGAGTTCATAGGGGCATGGTGGCTAGGCTCCTTCTTAGCTTAGGTACGGTGGGGGCACTAAAGTTTTGTGTTCTTCTTCTTTCTTAATGTCCTGTTGGATCCATGTGAGTATTGTCTACCCTTTCCCCATCCTGTAACATGCATGTGCTCTCTGACAGCCCTTTGTACTGTGCAGTTTCTGGTGTCAGACAGCATTGAATGGGTTAATCACCAAGCTTGTGATCACAGGGGGGCCATGCGGGACCTCCCTGGCTGCACACTGCACATTCATCACCATATCCTAAATGTTTCCATGTTCATTTACTTGAATGGCCAGAGATGCTTGCCCATGCACTGGCAGAGGTCAGGATAGGAGGCCTGGTACCTACTTTGTAATAAGTATGCCAGGCCTAATACCAATGTCTGCTAACAGATGTGATTAGGCCTTCTACTTTATGTGTACCCACCTATTCTCCTCTTTCCCCCCTCCCTCTCTCACCCCTTTACCCCCCTTTACCCCCCTCTCTCCCTCTCTCACCCCCTCTATCTCTCTCACCTTGCTCTCTCTCACTCCCCCTCTTTCTCTCCCTCTACCTCTGAAGAGGTGGAGCGCTAATAGAAAGAGGTGGAGCTCTAATAGGAAGGGGTGGGTCTTAAACAGGAAGGGGTGGGACAAATTTAGATTGGGGGTGCACTATTTTAGTCTTGCCTAGGGCAGCACAAAACCAAAATATATAACTGATAATATATAAGGGTGTATACATTCTCTTTGAATTAAAGTCTCTCTCTATTACCTGATTTTCTGATTTTCTTAAAATGCCACTTGTCCTTTACTTTTCTGATTTATTAGTATAATTGTATTTACCTCTACATTCTGATTCTGAAAGTCTACCTCATTATTTTCACATTCACCTTCTTCTACAGGGGCGCTTTACCTAATCATATGGAAATATGTAAAAGAAGCGTAGTTTGACATGTACATTTTAGTGCTCGAGAGCAGCAAAATGTGCTTTACGTTATATAATCCATTGATTGCAACAGGACTTTTTATGAGATGTCCCAGTGGGCCTTTTCTATTGTAGTGTAACACTAACCTATAGAGCTATCATCTTTCAACAGACAGACCATGTTATATTAATCATTTAAAATACAGTCGTCTGTAAACATGTGCATCTCTCCTATATCCAGGGCTTTCCACTTTAGTATTTAATTTAAAGTGTCCATTTGTTTTAATCAGCTGCCACTTGTATTGATAAGAAGTCCCATGCATGTTCTCAGCTGGTAATCCCATAATTGATATTGATGATGTTTTTGTGATTAGCCTCTCTTTGTATTCCTGCTTTGTTGTAGTTTAAGGACTCATCTTTCTCTATACTGTCACCTCACAATCTTCACTGCAGACCAGTTTATTCTAATACAACATCTCATAGCCTTGTCTTTGTCACGTAGCAAATGATTCTGCATGCCTTATTGCTTATGAAATAAAATAGACTATTCTTCTTTATATAAAATACAAGTACTTCTTTTTTTTTTCATTTTTGGAAAAGTGTGTAAGCTTAAAATTAGATATTTCAGTAAATAACAGAACAGTAAAGGCTGGCCTTGCAGGCTAATTGGAAAAAAACTAATGCCGCATACACACAATCAGACTATCCGGCGGACTTAGCAGAGGTCTGCCAGACTTTCCAAACAAGCGGACTTGCCCACACATACCCACACACTACAGGACTTTTCCGGCGGACTAGGTCCGGCGGTCAATCCGCTGGACTTTTGGCAGAGGTCCACGGACTTTTCAAATGAACGGACTTGCCCACACATAGAGTAAAGTCCATTCATTTTGAACGTGACTCCAGGTAGACGGGACTAGCGAAGGAAGTCAATGACGCCGCCTCCATCGGCGAGATTGACATCTTGCTAGCCCCGTCGCCTAGTATGGATTTAGAAAGTCCAAAACTTCTTTCTAAGTCCGCCGGACTTTTTGGAAGAAAAAGTCTGCAGGAGTCCACACACGGTGAATAGTCCAGTCACATTTACGCAGCATCACAGATTCCTCCATTGATGCTTCAAAGAGCAGATGGACAAATCTCCTGCTTTAGCTATTGTATTTTGACAGCTGGCAGGACTGGATGTCAAAATAAAATAGCTAAAGCTGATTGGATGCAGGTGCTTTTTGGTCAACATTTTTCTGCTCCCCTACTCCATTTTTTTTGAGGGATGTTGGGCAGGAGGGTGTGGACAGGACCACCCACTGAGTGAATTTTGACCATTTCATCAAGAACCAGCACACATGCATACACAGATAAAGTCAAATTACTAAATAAATTTTGTATAATGCGTAATTGTATTTTTTTTTCCAAATTGATAATCTTACTTTATGACATAGGGCTTCATTATTTGAGACACAACACAGAGAACAGGGCACAAACGAGCTCAAAGTAAAAAAATATATAAACTTTGCTAAAAGTGATAACATAAGCACTCACAGTCATATGTGAGTGAATTAATTTATCATAAGCCTGTGAAGATGATGTATCATCTGGCAGCCCCCGTGGCCAGTGCTAAAGCTGTGCGAGGAAGGAAATCAAACTTTCCAGACGCTGGAAGCTGAGTTGGTGTCCTAACATCTCAGAATACGTTTTTAGTACTAAATCTCACAGTCCTATGGGATTGCGTTTCAGGGGCTTATTTCCCTTTTTCAAGTTAGGACATCATTGTATTTACAAAATTAAGGCAGATATTACAGTTACAACACAATTTGGTACAAGAGGAATCAGAGGGCCCTGATCATTAGAGCTTACAATCTAAGAGGCCCAGAAGTGAATGGGTGACCCCACATTAAAGAGTATAGGGTTTACAAATATTACAGTTACACGTAAACTGATGAAATTACAAGAAATGACAAAAATCCAGATGATTGCTCTACTAGTCGAATGTATGCAGGTAACACAACTTGGGGGCAAATTTATCAAAACTGGAGCAGACAAAATATGAAGCCACTGTGCATGGCTTCTAACTACAGCTTGCTGCGTCGTTGTAAAAAATGAAAAATTTAAGCTGATTGGTTACAATGCACAGCTGCTTCAGATTCCCTTCAATAGGCTCAAAATTACATTGTTATGCAAATTAACGCAAATTGGAAAAAATAAATATACCTTATGATTGTGAGAAACATAAAATCAACATAGAAGTTTAAAGAGAAGGTGTACTGGCAAACACAAGGAATGTTAGAAACTCACAGCTACAAATCTCATATTATAAAACATTGAAAAGGCCATGCAAGATTGAATAAGGTACAATATATTTATGTTATCCAATCTTATATGGCCATCTAATAGCCTTTAGTATACATTTTCATGTACTTTTCCATGTGTTACTGTGAACATTATTCTAGAATACACAGTATAGTGCAAATATTCCCATTTTGTTTTCATTTTGTATATTCATAGATTAATTTATTTCAGTACATATATACATACACATATTTACTTACTATACATTTTCTTTTATCTTACATAAAAATGAATGAAGAATGCCTCTAAAAATTTAATTTCGTGTTTGTGTGATTGGTTTACTGATTTTCTCAGACATCTGCACTAAGACATATGTCAGATTTTAGTCAGATTTAGATATCCCTTGAAATAGAAAAGTAAGCATTGGTGAAATACTCCTCAATGGTTAATCACTTCTAAAGGGATGCAGGCTCTGCAGCTTTCCCCATAAACACACCGAAAGTGCATCAGCTGATAATGAACTAGTCACTCCCATTCAAAATGAGAATTCAATCAGCCTGGTGAAACAAATAGCCATTTCTTCAGAGCAAAAAAAGTGCTCCTAATCATAGTTGATGTAGATAGAAAGCTGAAAATTGTTGAAAGTTTGCGTTGATATTTAAATATTTAAATCTGGTTAATGACCAGAAAGTAGGGGTACCATCATCCGAAATTAATTCAAAGCAACATGGGAGGGGAAGTGGAAGGCAGTTGCTGAGGCTGTCTTCCCACGTCCACAAATAAAATGGACTATCTCTGTAGTACGGTACCAAGAATGGGAATGGACTTATAATGCAATACTTGTTTATTAAATAAAAAAATGACATGATTGACAAAATACAAAAACAAAAAAAAGAAAAAGAACACAGAAAATCAATACGGTATACATGTACTTGAAGACTTCCAAGTGGTTAACTGATTATGGAAATGGCTCACAGATTGTTACATTCCTCTACCAGTTTTGTGATCAATTGTCCACTCCTTTAGGAGGGTAAATCTATAAGGCAAATAATCCACGGACAGAGATCCACTTCAGGAAGAAGGGGAAAGGTTGGTGGGAAGGAAAGTGAATAACAGGCTAAGGGGTAAGCATAAATAAACCCAGGTAACAAACATACCTGTAATATCACGCTAAAAGGTGTGATTATAACGGTACAGCTCCAAAGGGGAGAAAAGGAAAAAAGGGATAGCAGGTAGCAAGAAGCTTTAGAAACCAGTCACCCATATAGTAGGGCTAAATAGGTGGTCTTACTGTCTAGCATTAAGATGAAATATTGATCGCAGTTTAATCCATCCACACACAGAGAGGTAGCAGTCCAGCCAATCCAATCTAAAGGTACAGCGAGAGTATACAATATATCAGTCAATAACTCAGCACTGGCAGTGTCATGAAACAGAATATAATAGATATTGGAGGCTATAAATATACCTGGTGTTGAGTAGTCAGAACGTCCCCCCTTGGACAGGAATCTGCAATGCTCAACAGCAGGAAATTGTCCGCTTATGAGCTCCCCAACTTGGAAGACACCAGACGCCCCTGGACGGCAGCGTGCATGACGTCACCAAGTCTGGCTCCCCGCACTGCGAATGCCTGAACCATGCTGAAGCGCAATTGCACATTGTGTATGCCAAATGGGCAGGGAGCCCAAAACAACAATGATACAAGTGTGGGGCAGTCTGTCAATGACAAGCCTGCCCCCACCAGGGGAGTCACATGTCCGCCAGTGTTGGCAAAAAGAGATGACTGAGTGGGTAAAGCCCGGGAATTCAGAGACAGCAGCGGGGCTCAGATATGGAATCAATAAAATGTATATACATAAAATTGGAATGGCATAATAGTTCTATATACAAATTATACTAATTCAATTTCTAACGTATAGGAATAAGATAAGAATAAAAATGAATTAATAAAGACAAGACAATTTAATAAGTTGTACAATGTTTAAACAATGGAATACCCCCATCGACCAGAATGTCAGCAATTGATGACTTAAAGACAGGGGATCAGAGGGGCATAGTTACACCAATAAGGACAGGGACAAAGGGGAGGGGAAAGGAAGAGGGGATAAAACCAGGGAGGGAAGGGGGTAAAAAAAAGGGGGGGGTATTGGAAAAGATGTTGGAAAGGAAGGAAAAGGGGGGGGAAGGGGGAGGAAAGGGGAAGAGAGAAAAAGGGGGGAAGGACAAAGGGGACCTCACAAGAATGGTTTATAGAAAATCAGCATGTTTAACCCTGGGGGAATAGTGGCATTGAGACATTCAATCCACATATTTTCTGTTTGTAATATAGCCCTATCCCAGTCACCTCCTTTTGAGCTTTGATGATCCACCTCCAGGACCAAGAACCTGACTGAGTCCAATATGGCGGCCAACAGTAGTTAGCTTGCCATTACTGGAATAATATAGGTGGTCTCCTATTCTTTGGCAAAGTTCACCAATGGTTTTTCCCACATAAAAGACCTTGCATTTGCAGACCATTAAGTAGACCACCCCCATTGTGCCACAATTTGCGGTGGTGCGTGAAACCATTGTTTCTTCATTGTGTAGTAGATATTTGGTACCCTCAAGAATCCAAGGGCAACAAGGACATTGACCACATTAAAGGTTCAATTATGGATCGCTGTGGGATTTTCTAATGGCTACTTAAAAGGTGGTCCCTAATGCCGCGTACACACGATCAAACAATTCGGTGGAAAAGTACGGCGGACTCAAGTCCGCCGGACAATCTGCCCGTGTGTAGGCTCCGGCCTTTTTTTACCCAAAAGTCTGGTGGACTAAAGCCGCGTACACACGTAGCCGTCTGTCCGACGTACTTAGTCTGGCGGACTTCCGCCAGACTGTCCGTCGGAATTTCCGAACGGGCTACTTGCCCACACACGGCACTTTTTCAGCGGACTAATACGGCGTACTAAGTCCGCCGCACTAAGTCCGCCGTACTTTCGAAATGAACGGACTCGCCCACACACGCGGAGGAAAGTCCGCTCATTTCGAGCGCGTCTCCAGGTAGGCGGGGCCCGCGAAGGAGACGTCGCTGGCCCCGCTGCCTGGTTTGGACTTAAAGGGGAACCCCAACGCTGAAAAAAATCGGCGTGGGGGTCCCCCCCAAGTCCACAACAGACCCTTGTCCGAGCACGCTACCCGGCTGGCCAGGAAAGGGGGGCGAGCGAGCGCCTCCCCTTCTGAGCCGTACCAGGCCACGTGCCCTCAACATGGGGGGTGCCTTGGGGAAGGGGGGGCCACGCGCCCCCCCACCCCAAAGCACCTTGTCCCCATGTTGATGAGGACAAGGGCCTCTTCCCGACAACCCTGGCCGTTGGTTGTCGGGGTCTGCGGGCGGGGGGCTTATAGGAATCCGGGGGCACCCTTATTAAAGCTGAGACTGTAAAGCTCATTACAAGATATTCTGCCCACCATCAGCAATTAAGAAAGATTGTGTCTAAGCATTGGCACTTGCTTACTGACCACCGTGTGCTCAATAGACATGTAAGATCGCCCTCTGAACTCGTTTTACAGAGAGCTTGCTCTCTTATGGCACGTACACACGTAGCAGACTATCCAGCGGACTTAGTCTGTCGGACTGTCCGCCGGACTTTCCGAACGAGCTACCTGCCCACACACCGTACTTTTGCGGCAGACTAAGTACGGCGTACTAAGTCCGCCGTACTTTTGAAATGAACTGACTCACCCACACACACGGAGGAAAGTCCGCTCATTTTGAGCGCGGCTCCAGGTAGCCGGGACCAGCGAAGTAAGCGTTGCCTGGTATGGACTTAAAGGGCAATCCCTACGCCGAAAAATCGGCGTGGGGGTCCCCCCATAGGTCCATATCAGACCCTTATCTGAGCATGCTACCTGGCTGGTCAGGAAAGGGGGTGGGGACGAGCGAGGGTCCCCCCACCCCAAAGCACCTTGTCCCCATGTTGATGAGGACAAAGGCCTCTTCCCGACAACCCTGGCCGTTGGTTGTCGGGGTCTGCGGGCGGGGGGCTTATCGGAATCCGGGAGCCCTCTTTAATAAGGGGGCCCCCTGATACCGGCCCCCCACCCTATGTGAATGAGTATGGGGTACAATGTACCCCTACCCATTCACCTGTAAAATAAAAGTACAAAAAAAACACAACACACGAGATAAAATACTTTATTGCACAGCTCCGGGGGTCTTCCGTCTTCGGGGGTCTTCTCGCCGGACTCCTCCGCTATCTTCTTGTAGCTCTTTTGCTAGCGGAGGAGTCCGGCTTTCTTCCTCGCCGCCGGCCTCTTCTTCCGACTTCGGGGGTCTTGTCCCCCTCTTCGGTTCTTCTGCCGGGTCACCGCGCTACATGGAGCCGCGCTCAAAATGACTTTCCTCCGTGTGTGTAGGTGAGTCAGTTCATTTCAAAAGTACGGCGGACTTAGTACGCCGTACTTAGTCCGCCGCAAAAGTACGGTGTGTGGGCAGGAAGCTCGTTCGGAAAGTTCGGCGGACAGTCCGACAGTCTAAGTCCGCCGGATAGTCTGCTACGTGTGTACGTGCCATAAGAGAGCAAGCTCTCTGTAAAACGAGTTCAGAGGGCGATTTTACATGTCTATTGAGCACACGGTGGTCAGTAAGCAAGTGCCAATGCTTAGACACAATCTTTCTTAATTGCTGATGGTGGGCAGAATATCTTGTAATGAGCTTTACAGTCTCAGCTTGTCGTAGTTTAGGAGCACTGTAAAGCAATGAGTTCCTAGTACGTGCTAGAGCTCTAATGTATGCCTGTCTTAGTTTGGTGGGGAAATAACCTCTTTGAAGGAGACAATTTCATAAGGCATTAGCCTGGTTCTGAAAGTCTACCCCTGGGGTACAGTTCCTGGGTAGGTGCAAATATTGCGTATATGATATACTCCACATCAGTGATTGTCGGTGGGCATTATAGAGTCGTGCAGTAGGGTATTTCTGTCCATGGGCTTGTGATACAAATTCCTGCTAATGGTACCATCTATCTGTTTGACGATGGGCAGATCCAAAATTTAAAGGAAAATTACAGTTTTATTGTTTCCCTTTAAGCATTATTAAAATCACTGCTCCTGAAAAAAATGGCCATTTTAAAACTTTATTTTGCATTGATACATGTCCCCTGGGGCAAGAAGTGTCCCCAAACACTTCTTAGGACAATAACTTGCATATTAGCCTTTAAAATTAGCACTTTTGATTTGAACGTTCGAGTCCCATAGACTTTAATAGGGTTCTAAAGTTCACGCAAATTTTAGGTCTGTTCGCAGGTTCTGGTGCAAACCGAACCGGGGGGTGTTCGGCTCATCCTTAATTACCACCACCTGAAGCCTGATTCTCTGCCGGGGTAGGCGCATGTTGTGCTTGTGTTACCTTAGGTGCCTTAGTGGATTTTTTTACTATTATTGTGATTTGTAGGTGGAGTGTTTCCACCGTAGCGTAATCTTTTACGTTAAAAATTTGTGTTTGGTGCACCAGTGGAATGGGAACATGTTTGTTGGGAAAGAGAGGACGACAAAAAAGAGTCATATTCAGCATACTCTGCAGTAGGGTTATGGGCATGATTACTTTTTTGGGGTCCCCTTCCACAGAGGTTTCTACGAGTCCACTTGTATGCACATCCCTCTGAAAATGCTGTTTTATCCTTTGCCCTGTTTTATAACAATTATTTCTTTGTTCATTAATTCTAATCGGTCCTTCACCTCTTTCCATTAGGCAGAAAAGGTTGAGATACTACTTAAGTACGCTTACTGTATATTGAGGCGATCAATTTCGCCATCCAGTGTAATCATGTAATCAGCATATTGAGTGATGAGTGATCTCATCAACTCCACGCTACATGTGGTAAGTGTTTTTTAAAATCCGAGGAAGGATCTTTGATAGTGGGGAACCCCTGAACTCTTAAACCTAGAGGGCAGGTGTTTTTAGTGATATATAATTTAAAATACTCAATGTGCCAGTGAAATGTGATTTACATTAGAGCAAGTTAAACATTTTGTTGAAAAATAGCTTAACATCTTCATCCGTCTTTTGACCTGTCAGACATGAAGTTTATATGCTGGTCATGAACCCTGCCCAATCTGTACCAAGAACGTCCATTAAAGGAGGAAGGGGGAAGGTTTTTCACATTCATTGAAAAGACAATTAACATAGTTGAAAGTAAAAGTTAAATCTGGTAAGATATCATACAATTTATTATAGTAAGGCTCTCAAAGAAGACCAATGTCCAGTTTAATAAATGTCGGGGTCACCGCAATGCCGCCATTCCCATTTTTGGTACCGAGATAGTCCATTTACTTTGTGGACGTGGAAAGACAGCCTCAGCAACTGCCTCCCACTTTCCCTCCAATGTTGCTTCAGATAGAAAGCTGGTGGCCATTTTTCCTTACCTGTTGAATTTATGATCTTGCTGGATATTTTTTCTTTTCTTTTTAAAAAAACATGATATATGCAGTACTGTGCATAAGTTATATGTTGGTAGCATATTGCATAGAAGATTATATCATAGCTCTTTTATGCAGCAGCATTTTGTCTTTCTCTGGTGACAGTCCATGCTTAACTTTTGGTGTAAGAAGCAGCCCAAAACTAAGTAATGTAAAGCGATATTTAAGTACAGCAAACTCATTTTACAGAAAAAAGTACTAGTCAGACATTTGTCTTCCCTGAAAATGATGGATTACAAGAATTACAGTTGGATTCAAAATAATTGAGTATAAAGCCTCAGTTCACAACCAAGGGAGAGATACTGGTGGCATTATTTGATGACCTAGATGTTCTTTCTAGAGCATAATTCAAAACTATCAAAATGTTCTAGTTTTCAGAAAATATTTTGATAAAAGGAAAACTGGAGGTAGAGTTTAACATCTGATAAAATGGCAATTCTTTAAACCAGTTTAAAGTGGAGTTCCACTCAAATGTGAAAGCTCCGCTGCTTTACTTATCCCCCCTTCCAGTGCCACATTTGGCACCTTTCGGGGGGGAGGGGTGAATGGGTACCTGTTTTTTGACTGGTATCTGTGCCCACTTCCAGGAGACCTGGCTGCAGCGAGGTCACCCAGAATTTTGGCCACCCTCCTCTTTCCCTTATCATGATGGGCGGCGCTAGCACCTGAGAGTCGATTGGAAAATCGGCTTGGGTTCCGACATTGGGCAATCCCTGGACAGGGACGTTTTTTTTACATTAACCACTAGGGGTCCGCACTATAGCCAAAAGACAGCTGCAGCGCGGACGATAATTGCCGGGAGGATGTCCCTGGCTATCCTCCTGTTTACTTCCGCGATGCGCGCTCCCTTGGACACAGCCAGTCACAGATCGCTGTAAATGGCCAATCACAGCGGCCGTTTACAGTGTGATCAGCGTGTCCAATGAGAGATGATCTCATATGTAAACATATGAGATCATCTCTCATCGCCGGCTCTCCTTCCTCACACAGACAGCGTGTGAGGAGGGAGAGATGAACGGCTGCAGTGAGTAAAAAAAAAACTAAAATAAAGAGCCCACAATACATGTCACTGCCATCTGTCCCCATTGCTATCTGTCCTCACTGCCATCTGTCCCCAGTGCCACCTGTTGTCAGTGCCATCTGTCCCCAGTGCCATTTGTCGTCAGTGCCATCTGTCCCCAGTGCCACCTCTCAGTGCCATTTGTATCCAGTGCCACCTGTTGTCAGTGCCATCTGTCCCCAGTGCCACCTGTCAGTGTCATCTGTCCCCAGTGCCACATATAAGTGCCATCTGTCATCAGTGCCACATCTGTGCCACGTGTCATCAGTGCCACATAGTTCCATCTGTCATCAGTGCCACATATTAGTGAAATCTGTCATCAGTGCCACGTATCAGTGCCATCTGTCATCAGTGCCACCTGTCATTGTCACGTGCCATCTGTTATCAGTGTCACGTGTCATCAGTGCCATGTATCAGTGTCATCTGTCATCAGTGTCACATGTCATCAGTGCCACGTATTAGTGCATCTGTCATCAGTGCCACCTATTAGTGCCATCTGTCATCAGTGCCACGTATTCGTGCCACCTGTCATCAGTGCCACGTGTCACCAGTGCCACATGTTAGTGCCATCTGTCATCAGTGTCACATGTCATCAGTGCCACGTGTAATCAGTGCCACGTCAGTGTCACGTGTCATTGTCCTGGTACTCCAGGGCCTTCAAAAGTGTAATAGGTAGTCAGCAAGTTAGATGTGTAATTTATGCTCCTAGAACACATCATGGTGCTCCCTGCATGTTGGGCCTCTCTGAGTGTCTAGGCTGTGGAAAAGCCCCACACATGTGGTATCATAATACTCAGGGGGAGTAGCAGAACTTATTTTGGGGTGTCATTTGTGGTATACACATGCTAAATAACCTATTAGAATGACAATTTTGTGGGGAAAAAAATCTTAATTTTGCAAAGAATTGTGGGAAAAAATGACAACATCAAAAAGTTCACCATGCCTCTTACTAAATATGGAATGTCTTCTTTCAAAAAAGGGGTCATTTGGGGGGTATTTGTACTTTCCTGGCTTGTTCGGGCCACCAGTTCATCAGGTGTGATCAATTTTTTATGATTTGCACCACAGCTTGTAGACTCTATAACTTTCACAAAGACCAAATAATATCCACTAATTTGGGTTATTTTTACCAAAGATATGAAGCAGTATAAATTGTGGCCAAAATCTATGAAGAAAAATTAATAATTTGCAAAATTTTATCACAGAAACAAAGAAAAATGCGTTTAAAAAAAAAATTGGTGTTTTTTTAATTTAAAGCATAAAAAATAAAAAAACCAGAGGTGATCAAATACCACTAAAAGAAATCTCTATTTGTATGAAAAAAGGACAAAAAAATCATTTGGATAAAGTGTTGCATGACTGAGTAATTGTCATTCAAAGTGTGAGAGCACTGAAAGCTGAAAATTGGTCTGTCACGAGGGGAGTTTAAGTGCCCAGTTGTCAAGTGGTTAAAAGTCAGCAGCTACAGTATTTGTAGGTGCTGACTTTTAATTTTTGGGTGGAGGGGGGCTGGAGCTCTGCTGTTTTCCACTGGTCAGGGTCCGGATCCAAACCTGCAACCTCTGTGGTGTCTGGCTGTGGCTCTTCTGGCTGTTCCACCTAAAGTGTTAGACAGCTGCCTGTCGTCTAGGATAATCTTGCCTTGTTTCTTGTTTCTGGTTAACCTTGAACTCTTTGCTCCTCTCATGAACTTCCTGATTTAAGCCATCTCTCTGCACTTCTTGTTTGCCAGATTATTGTGCTCTCTGTTACCAATATCTTGCTACTTTGCATACCTGCAGCCATCCTTATCTTCACTACCATTCATAATCGGCTTTTGTCTTGTTCCTTGACTATTCTTCCACTTTAACCCAATCTGAAACTATTTGTTACTGATCTTTGTCTTATTTAGTGACTATGCTTCTGCTTGAGCCCTACCTCCTATATCTGCCACTAGCCCATAGTTTCTCAGCTCCTGATGGGGAGCTCCTGAGACTGCAACATGGTACTAACATGCAACAAATGCCATTTCCACCTACAGGTGCTCTGGTTAGTGCTTAGACCCCACACTTTGGTTGAACCTGATCAAATAAACTCTGTTGCCCAGTCTTTCTGCCCATTGATCCATGAAGAAAATGAAGTTAATTTTCCACTTTCTCATTTTGTTGTCCCTATCAAATTTAGATAATGCACAAGAAAGTCCACAGTTTGCTGAAGACAAGCAGACTAAGGACATGGATTACTGGTACCATGTTCTGTGGTCTGATGAGACCAAGATAAACTTTTTTGGTCCAGAGTGTGTGGCGGCAACTAGGTGAGGAGTACAAAGACAAGTGTGTCTTGCCTACAGTCAAGCATGGTGGTGGGAGTATCATGGGCTGGGGCTGCATGAGTGCTGCCAGCACTGGAAGCTACAGTTCATTGAGGGAACCATAAATGCCAACATGTACTGTGACATACTGAAGCAGAGCATGATCCCCTCCCTTTGGAGACTGGGCCGCAGGGCAGTATTCCAACATGATAACAACCCCAAACACACCTCCAAGATTACCATTGCCTTCATAAATCAGCTGAGGGTAAAGGTGATGGACTGACCAAGCATGTCTCCAGACCTAAACCCTATTGAGTACCTGTGGGGCATTCGCAAACGGAAGGTGAAGGAGCGCAAGGTCTCTAACATCCTCCAGCTCTATGATGTTGTCATGGAGGAGTGGAAGAGGACTCCAGTGGAAACCTGTGAAGCTCTAGTGAACTCCATGCCCAAGAGGATAAAGGCAGTGCTAGAAAATAATGGTGGTCACACAAAATATTGACACTTTGGGCCCAATTTGGAGATTTTCACTTAGGGGTGTACTCACTTTTGTTGCCAGCAGTTTAGACACTAATGGCTGTGTGTTAAGTTATTTTGAGGGGACAGCAAATTTACACCATTATACAAGCTGTACACTCACTACTAGACCTAGATCAAAATTTTGCCATGAGTACTTTTCTATACTATTTATATTTTACATTAATACTATAGTTTAACATGTACTTCCATTGTCTCCATGTGATTTTTCAACCTGATTAACTCAGCTTTTCAAAGTCTGCCTTTTGAACCTATTAGAGATAATCCCTTGCCTACTCTGACTCACAAGGTTTTGTTGCCATCACCTCTGCTAGGTAATTACCTGAGCTAGGGGTGCATTGTTTTTAAAAGGAATATTGTTCTAGATAAGAAATAGTCATGTCTCTGTCTGCATAGGAAATGTTGCAAGATTATGCAGACTATATCACAGAAAAGGGCAGTGAAAGAGAAGAAATTCTCTAGACTTTAATAAGCAGGAACTTTAAAGTTTACGTGATACCCTTTTTTGGTTAACTTACATTTTTAAAGATACAAGTTTTCGGGATGCCTAAGCCCTTGTACACACGATCGGAGATTCCGACAACCAAATCCATCTGATTTTTTTTTTTTACATTTTATTTCAATAGTTTTTATTGAGTTCATATATGAAAGAACATACAAATACAGCCAGCGAGCATAGGTGTAGAGCTAGTATCCACCAAATAGTGAACAACCAACATGAAAGAGTGGAGTATCATGGCATAATATAACAACAGTAAAGCAATATCAATAAGAAGGCGAATGTCAGATAGGCTGAGGCTGGAGAAATAATCAGGAAGAAGGAATCCCACGCGCACTTACTGGCACCCCAATGGGATCACACTGTGCCAGCAAGGGTGGAGACCCCTTTCCCTGTCAAGAAATGGTACAGAAACCCTAATAGTGAAAGGGGTAGACATACACAAAGAGAGGATAAGTAAGGGGGGGGGGAGGGAAATAGTTCACCATTTGAAACATGAAGAACATGCGTAGAAGAAATATCCCAACAAGGGCATAAATTGGATTGCATTTGTAAACCAAGTTATCAACCTTCGATCTCAATCTTTAACCGTACAGCTGGGGTGGGTTAGCCAGCTACTCCATTGAAGCCTAAAGGGCGTGGCTTTGAAATGCATAAAGGTTAAGAGTCTCTCCATCTCACACTGATGGTTGAGGGTGAGAACAGCATCAGAGTGAGATGGAGAATCCACCAAATTCCATAATCGTGTGATAGTGAGTTTGGCCGCTAGTAATATTTGTGTAAACACCACTCTAATCTTAGAAGGAAACTCATGTATTGTTAGGTGTAATAAGGCTAGTTCAGGTGTGGGATCCACACGTTTATCACATATGTCAGATATCACTGTGAAAACCTTGTTCCAGAAGGATCGGACTGATTTGCACGTCCAAAGGATATGGTACAATGTACCAACATCTCCGCACCCCCTCCAACATAAGGCTGTACGATCTGGGCAAAATTTACTAAGTTTATAAGGTGTGAGGTACCAGAAGTGAACTACTTTTGAAAAATGTTCCCAACGAATGGCGCATCTGGAAGAAGTATACGTAGTGGAAAACGCAGACTTCCAATAATCATCAGAAAAAGTTTTACCAAGAATGTTTTCCCACTTAGTAATAGTAGTTGTTTTGGAAAAGGAATGTTGGGCGTTATAGATGCTGTAAAGCAGAGATATTCCTTTAATAGGGCCATTAGGGTCCCGGAGGAATTTGTTTAGTAGTGAAGGTAAGTGCAGGTAAAAAGGTAGAGGGTGCTTCCGTAGAAAAGAGGAAATTTGCAGGTAGGGAAAATAGGCTGAGGCAGGGAGTTGAAATCTCGATACCAAATAATCAAACGTACAAAGGGACGAGTTGTGATACAGATCTTGGAGTAGGGTTATGCCTTTGGAGATCCATGTTTTCAAATCAAGGCATGGAATAAAATGGCGGAGGACTGAGAGCGGGATAGGAATTTTACAGAACGATTGGTCATGTATGGAAGAGATGGGAAGTTCAGACCATAGTTTTGTGGAGATTTGAATCGTAGGTATAGAGGAAGTAGGGGTTGGTGCACCCAACAGAATAGCAATAAGGGTGGATTTGAGGTCCCAGTGCATAGTGCCATCAACTTCCATGGCTATCCACGTTTTGTGTTTGGAGGGGGTCCACCAATATTTAAGTTTATCCAAGACACAAGCTTTATAATATGCTATTACATTAGGAGCACCCATACCCCCATGCTTCTTATGTGTCTGCAAAATCGTAGCAGAACACCTAGGCGGTTTACAATTCCAGATGTATTGATTAAATATCGTTTGTACCGAGGAAAGGAAATATGTGGGATAGGGATTGCCAGTGTGCGAAATAAATAAAGGAGTTTAGGGAGTATAAGCATTTTAAGTGCTGCTATTCTACCTGCTGTCGATAAATCTTGAGTATATAGATGTGACAATTGCTGAGGTAAAGATTCCAAAAAGGGTTTGAAATTGTATGTATACAATTGTGAGGTCTGCCGGGTCAGATGAGTACCCAAAAAGGGTATAGAGTGAGGAGACCAAGTAAAAGGGAAATCCCTAGTCAAAGCTAATTGCATGGAGGCTGACACATGGACACCTAGAATTTGTGATTTAGTAGCATTCAGTTTATAATAAGAAATGGCACTAAAGTCCTGCAGCACTTGTCTCAGACAATGATGTCAAGGGGTTAGAGAGTATGAGCATAACATCATCAGCGAATAAGCTGATTTTATGCTCTTTACCAGCTATAGTTAGCCCGGTGATGTTATGATGGGATCTAATATGTTCTGCCAAAGGTTCCATGAGAAGAGTAAAAATTATCGGTGAAAGGGGGCATCCTTGTCTCGTCCCATTAGTTATATGTATCGATTTAGAGGCAATGCCCGAAGTAAGTACCGTGGCCGAGGGATTGGAATTCAGGGCCATGATGGCCGTCTGAATCCATTCCACAAATCCAAAATTATTGAGTACCGCTTTTAGGTAACCCCAATGTACCCTGTCAAATGCCTTCTCTGCATCCAAAGAGAGAAGCAGAGAGGGCACTCGAGAGGATCCAGCCTGGGAAATTAGATTAATAAGACGTCTAGTGCCTGTCGTCTGGGTACAAAGCCTACTTGGTCTGGATGGACAAGATCAGGTAAAACTGTCTGTAAGCGGGTAGCTAAAAGTTTAGCAAAGAGTTTCACATCTGTGTTAAGAAGGGATATGGGTCTATAATTTGCAGGGTTAGTAGGATCCTTGTCGGATTTTGGCAAAGTCACTATCACCGCTTTAAGCATTTCAGGTGGAAAAGTGCCAGAAGACGAAGCCAGACTGAAAACTGATTGTAAATGAGGAGCAAGTTCATTGGAGAAGAGTTTATAATACTCATTTATGAAACCGTCCGCACCTGGAGACTTACGGTTGGGAAGTCTTTGGATGGCCAAACAGATCTCTGAAATCGTAAATGGTCGAGAGATGGAATCAAGTTGATCCTTAGAAAAGGTGGGAAGTTGTATTTTTTGTAAAAACTCATCAATAAGGGTTGGTGAGGGTTGGTGGGTATCCCCATCATTACGAAGGTCTTATAGGGATTGGTAATAATCCGCGAAGACATTGGCTATGTCTTTAGGATTTGTGACAGGCTTTTTAGTGAATGGATGAGTAAGGGTAGCTATCCTACGTTTGATCTGTTTGGCCTTCACTATTCTAGCCAACCAAGCTCCGGCTTTGTTATGCAAGCCGTAATAAGAATCTTTAAGGAATTTAAGATGGTTTGCTTGTTTGTAAAGGAGTAAAGATCTCAACTGTTGTCTATCTTTAAGAATATCTTGCATAAGCAAGGGAGTAGGTGTAAGTTTATTAACCTTTTCTTTAGAGGATATAGTGTGTAACAAATCATCAATCTGCTTCGACCTCTTTTTTTTAACAACTGAAGCTAATTTAAGCAATACCCCTCTCATGTACACTTTGTAAGTATTCCACAATGTGAACCGGTTAACATCAGGAGTGTCGTTATAAAGAAAGAAATCGTTATGTTCTTGCTGGATCGTTTGGCACAATAGCTTGTCTCCCAAAAGTGAGGCGTTCAACCTCCAAATAGGAGGAGGAGTATTTTGTAAGGTATCATCAAATTCTATTAAAATTGGTGCATGGTCCGACCAAGATATTGTGCCAATGTCCGATCTCAATACATTTTGGAGAGATATTTTCCCTGTCAGAAAAAAGTCAATACGGGAGTAAGAAGAGTGCACTGCCGACAAGAACGTGTAGTCTCTTTCAGAGCCATGAAAACATCGCCATACATCATACAGTTCATACTTTGCAAGCAGAGGAACAATAGAGTGTAGGGGTCTCCTGGTCCGGGCGGAGGAATCCATAGTGGGATCTAAGACTGTATTGAAGTCCCCACCGATAAGGAGGGTGCCTTGAACAATGTCCAAAATCTTGGCAAGCAAAGGTACGAGGAAACTTCTTTGTTTGGAGTTAGGGGCGTACAAGTTTACCAATGTAAACACGGTGTGGTTGAGTTCACAAATAAGAATCAAATACCTGCCAAGTGGGTCTTGGATTGTGCGGATGGGGCAGAACAGGACAGAATCTCTAATAGCAGTCATAACTCCCCTGGCTTTTTTGGGACCGTTGGATGTAAAAACTTGAGAAAGTTCAACTTAGGGCATTTATGGGCAGCAAAGTGTGTCTCTTGGGTGAAGATGACATCCGCTTTAAGCGAGCGGGCTTCCTTTAGTTGGGCAGATCGCTTAAATGGGCTGTTAAGGCCCTTCGCATTAAGGGACACAAATTTCAATGGCATGTCAGCTTGGGGTTACGTGATGAAATGTTGCAGAACAGGAGATGTGCGTCCCATGGAAGGATACTACAACTCATCTCTAAAATAGGGCAACATTCCTGTAGATTAAGAAAGAGCAGCGCAGTGACTGCGGCAATCCATATAGGCGTTGTAGACCATACAGCACGCTTATCCGTAGGGAAAAGAATTGTCATGGTTATGCAGTGATCTTCCTGTGTTTGCTTACCTTCCCTCATGTCTTCAGACTAAGAGGTCAGCCACTTCCACCTGGTGGTTTTTATAACCTCTCCTCTAAGCATGGCTCCACCCCAGGCCCTATCAGGGAGCCCTATATTAACCTGTGCACTGCAGGCCATCAGTGCTGATCAACCATTGTGTATTCCTTTGTGTGTTAGCTTCCTGTTTCCTGCTGTGTGCTCTGCTTCTGTTTTCCGTTACCGACTTTGGTGTGTCTTGACTATCCCTGTTTGCCTTTGATCCTGACCTTTTGGCGTGTACCCGACTATTCTTGTCTGCTTGTGGCCCCGACCTTGGCTTTGTCCCTCACCATCCCTATCCTCCCATTGCCTACTGTGGGTGTGAGCTGGGGGACCCTGGGGGTCGCGACCTGGAGCCAGTTGCAGCCAAGTCCATCCTCACCACTAGAGGTGCTGGTGAACACCTGCTGGCTCTTAGACTCCGTGCCCCAGGGAATCTTACGCTCTAACCCCAGTGGGATCTGTCCCCCGTCTGCAGCAGTCAGCCGTAGGGTCCACAACCTTGCGGTGCACTCCTGATCCCTATGGTGTGCACCTGTCACCTCGCCTCAAGGTGACCTGACAAGAATACTATAGCTGGTGACCCAGCAAAAAGGGGAAAGGAGAAACCACAAAAGGAAGGGAAAAACTAGGGTGGAGGACAACATCAGTAAAAAGGACCTGAGTATTCAGGACAATGGGCAGCCTAAGCCGCTTCGGCAGAAAATGGGGGTATATAGACCACTAGTGCCGTGCACTAGGCACAGACAAAAAAGGCAAAAAGAGTAGTAGGCCTCCGTGCCTCACGCTATAGGTATGTAGCAAAGGTAGGGAGAGGTTCGCTGAATTTCAGCAAGACCGATCAAGTCCATTCTGAACCCAGGCGTTCTGGAGCTGGCTGAACAGGAGATGGAGCATCCTGAGGGAGCAGATTCCATTGTTTAAACAGTTGTATTCCTTTCTTTACACTGTGTATAGGGACCACACTGCCGTTCCACGAAACGAGTAGTTTTGTGGGAAACCCCCATCTGTACATTATGTTATTGTTGCGTAGAATCTTCATAAGCGGATTAAGCTTCTTTCTGTTCAATGCGGTCTGTTGTGAAATGTCGGTATATAAAGATATACCTGTGAAGTCATCCGGGACCACTGGATTTTGTTTAGCAGCCACCATGATCCTTTCTTTAACATGGTAGTAGTGAATGCGCGCCAGAGTGTCTCTAGGTGCTGTGTCAGGAAGAAATTTCGGTTTAGGAATGCAATGGGCCCTGTCCACGCACAATTCAATGTCCGTCAGAGATGGTATAAGGGCTTTCATAAGGCGTTGGACAAAATTAGTGAGTTCACTCGGAGGGATGGTTTCAGGGATACCTCTGAATTTTATATTATTTCACCTTGTGCGGTCTTCCAAATCCGATAATTTGTTTTGAAGGTGTTGTAAGGCAGATTGTTGGTCAGCATTGGCATCTACTAGGTCATTATGGGCGGTATAGAGATCCGCCATTTTTGATTCCAAGTGCTGGATTTGGGTAGCGTGAGTGTGGACAGTATTATTCACTGAGGCAAACATGTCAGAAAAATCATTAAACAATGTTCTCCTGAGGGACAAGAGCATATTTTTGCTCTCTGAGATAGCCTGGTCTGAAGCAGGGAATCCTGAGGAGATCTGTGTGGAGACAGGCTGGGAAAGGACTTGCTGCGGCCCAGCAGATAGTGCACCTTCCTCCCTGCGGGGCCTGGTTTTGGCTGGGCTGCGCATAGTGGGTGTGGGAGGGGGTGATATATCCCCCGTGTCTGCCAGCATAACAGGAGCCCGACTCACCCCGCCGTGTGGATGGCTGGCATGCGGTCCGTTCCCTCCGCGGTGAGAAGCGCGGGCGCCATCTTGGTGATCCGACGGTGTCATCGCCGGATAGAAATCAGTTAGCCGCTGCGGCGGTTTAGAGCCTTTCCTTCGCTTAGTCATCGCCAGCCTGAGATGTCCGTCGGGTCAGGGACGAAGTAGAGCAGCGGAAACCTCGCCGGTGTGTCGCTAAGGGCTGCTATGTAGCGTGAGGCGGCGGGAGCTCACAGCTATGCGGCAATCTTCTCCGCCGGCCGGACACGCCCCCAAATCCGTCGGATTTTGTCAGACGGATTTTGTCCGAAACTGTTGTATACACATGGTCGGACGCAGTTGTCGGAAAATCCGAACGTTTAGAAGGTGATGACGTTATTTCGTTGCAACGGGACTATGTTCAGGCTAGTAGCCAATAGCTTTGATGTAGGAATTTGATCTGAGCATGCGTGGCACTTTGTCCGATCGGAATTCTCTACACATGATCGGAGTATGTCCGATCGGAGCATTTTGTCGGAAAATATTTCCGGCAAGTTGGAAAATTTGGTCCGACGGAAACAGTCCGATGCATACCACACACAGTCGGAATATCCGACAAAACGCTCCGATCGGACACATTCCGTCGGAATCTCCGATCGTGTGTACAAGGGCTTAGATCTCCTCAGCATTTACAGAGCCCAAAGAAGGAATGGAAGGAATCTCTACATTTCTTTATATATCTCTTTACATTAAGCAATGGCACAGGTCAAGGGAGCGCATAAGAAGTAGGCTCTCAGATTTCTGAAAATGTGGGAATTTGCATACAAGAAGTAGTGGCTGGATCTCTGAGAGGAAGCTAAAAATGTACTCTGGAGTCGGATCTTAGTAACTGCTTTTAATGGACTTCTTTTACCTACTGTCATTTTCCAGTTCATGATGCAGTGACAACTTTAGGAACAGGAAAATCTTTGCCTAAAGATTCCTAAGATATAATACCAGTCCTGATATGAACTAAACATACATCCTTAATTAAAGCTCGACTCCAGCCACATTTTTTTTTTTTTGGTCGGGGAAAAGTGTGGAAGGGTTTTTATTGCTTTTTGTATTCCTATTTGATATTTTTCTCATATTCTCTATGAACACGTAACTCCCAATGGAGATATAGACAAAGCAAATTCACAGTAAAATGGGAAAGGGTTAAAACTTCTGACAACATTTTTTATTGCTGTCTGTGGCTTATTTCCCTGGTAACGATGGAACCCCTAATTTCTCTGTATGGGGGTTGCAGGGATAGGAGATTAGGTTAATTTTCCCCAAGAGGGAGAAAGACAAAAAAAATTATACAGGGTATACATGGATCAAAAATCAAAAGAAACCGGCTGCCTTTCAACACATGTGGACTGCTGTCTGTTCAACAGAAGCCAGTCTAATGACTGGCTTTTCTTCAACGGTCATGCTGGGAAAAACAGCATTCGATCAGCACTTTCAACCAATTGGTGCAAGCGCTGATCTGTGTCTTGTGATGGAGGGGGAGTCTCACTTTGTTTGTTTTTCCGTTCAATGGAAACATGTACATGTACTGAACATGTATACCCTGCTAGTCTTCTCCACTCTATCGAGAAATTATTTTAAATAGGACATAGTTTGAACTTTCTCTTTTTATCTACAGAGAGTTTCATGCAAACTTTACTATGTGTACTGTATTGTTCATTTTGAAAAATAGATCACTCTTTCTTGGTAAATGTTGTCAAGAAAACAAAACATCTGACATGGCATCAGATAAAATATTCAAAAGCATGGCTGCAATCTCACACTTGTTATGCTACTGGATAAAGATTTATTTCATTTAGGGAAAGCACATTTTTGAAACATAAATAATTTAAAGGTTATTCTGATCTAGTTAATTATGTTATTCCTGTACATAATTTATGTAAGGCACAATGGAGGGAATGTCCCATAGATCATGGAATTGTAACCCTCTGTGCATTACCTCCAAAGATGATTTCCAGAAATATACCCCCCACAATAGAAACATTTCAACTTTATATGATAAGTCCTAAATCTGACTTTTTCCAAGCCCCCAAATAGTCATGAAGCTGGTCTGATATTGCATCAGCAGCACCTGCATATACATTTTATGTTGAAACTTGTCTGTTCTTTCTCTACAGGCAAATTTCAGTCCACAAAATAAATGTAACTACATCAATATGGGGTACTTTCCCCCCTTCCTGCCCAGGACAATTTTCAGCTTTCAGTGCTGTCATACTTTGAATGACAATTGCGCAGTCATACAACATTATAATCAAATAGAACTTTCTTTTGGTGGTATTTGATCACCACTGGGTCTTTAATTTTTTTGCTAAACAAACTAAAAAAGCTTACATTTTTGGAAAATACGTTTTTCTTTGTTTCAGTTATAAAATTTTGTTTTCTCATTCACTGATTAGCACTGATGAGCAGCACTGATAAGGTGGCATTGATGAAAAGGCACTAATATGTAGAATTAATGGGCACTGATAGGCGGCACTGATATGTAGCACTGATGGGCACCGATAGGCAGCACTGATAGGTGGCACTGATAGGTGGCACTGATAGGTGGCACTGATAAGCACCAACTCTATATGGTAAGGCACTGATGGGCACTAATAGGCAGCAATGATGAGCACTGATGTGCACTGATGGGTGGCACCAATGGGCACTAATAGATGGCAATAATGGGCACTAATTGATGACACTGATAGGCAGCACTGATGAGGAGATACTGACAGTCATTACTGATGGGCACTGATTGGCATCTGTGAAGGGCACTTATTGGCACATTGGTGGGCACTGACTGGCACTTTGGTGGGCACTGAATGGAATTTGATGGGCACTGATTGGCAGCTGTGGTGGGCACCTCTGATGGGGGCTGCACTGATAATCAATGCATTAATTATTAGCGCAGACCCCCGACAGGAGAACTGCCGATTGGATCTCCCTGTTAGTGCGAACCGAGGAAAGCCAATTATCGGCACTTCCTGGTTACCGCTGTGATCAGCTGTGATTAGTCACAACTGATCACGTGGTAAAGGTCCTACGTCATAGGCTCTTTACCACAATTGGAGATAGGGTGTGTCAGAGTTAATATCAAGTTAATTTAGTTAATCCATCAAGTTAATTTAATCAATTATCTGAACCGATATCAGTAATGGCCAGCAGGTGGAGCTGCTGGCCATTACTGATATCAGTCTAGAAAATTGATTAAATTAACTTAGTGGCACATCTTGGTAAGGCTCTCTGCAGACCTACATAATTAATCTATTATTTATTATTTATTATGTAAATATGAATTTATAATATTGATGACCATGTCATGTAGTTTGTATGTAATAATTTGATTGGATGAATTTTCAATCATAGCTTACCCTTCAAAGGAGCATATTCAAATGCTTGTATTGATATATTCTATACCTACCTGTGTGTAGTCTACTTATGTATTTTTTGATTGTTTCTTTTTGTATATTTGTTTTTTAGTTCATTCATACATACCGTAACACTCCTGAGGAAGCTCAACGAGTGAAACATGTAGAGTAGTATACTATGGAATGATTAATTGTTTTGTACTTTACCACCTAGGTGGAATTTACTGTACTATTTAGATTCTTTATCTATGCTTTTATTGTTTGTAAATAAAAATATATTTTTTATTATATGCTTCTTTTATGATCTAAATTCAGTACCATCTATGAGCACCTTAAAAGTCCCGGGGTTTTGTTAACCCCATTGTCCTTCTCTCTTTTTTTCTTTGTGATTACCAGGGATGTGGTGGTTATATAGTATATCACCCTTCTAGCATTGGATACTAGGCAAATTTTGTTTTTTGCTCCTTCTATAATCAAGGGAGTAGTGATTAGAGATGGCCTTGCGGGTTTGTCCGGCGGTCAGTTCGCGGCAAATTTTTCGTGTTCGCCATTCTCCAAACCGGTGGACTTCTGGCGCTGTTCGTCCGGCGGACATATGCGTTTACATTGTGAAAGAACTTTGACCCATGATGACACATCCATCATGGGGTACAGGGCAGCCAATTGAGACATTTCAGCACATGGACAATTGGACATTCCCCCTACCTTATAAATAGACCCGATCTGGCGGCCATTTTACATTCTGTCTTATGTCAATATAGGGACAGGACGCTGTGTGGAGCAGGGAGAGACTGTAGTGACATAAATCACTAGCTATTAGGTCCACAAAAGTCCTTTTAAGGACTGGTATAGGTGTAGCACAGTATATAGGGTTCGGTGCACTGCTGTGCTGGTGATTGCTGAGTGCACTGCTGACTGATTCTGCAGCTGTCTTTTGTCAGTGTAGAGACAGGACGCTGTGTGGAGCAGGGACAGTCAGTTTAATCACTAGCTATTACTATTAGGTCCACAAAGGTCCTTTTAAGGACTGGTATAGGTGTACAGTATATAGGGTTGTACACGTATAATATACTTTCTTCCAAATATAGAAAGAATATTATACTTGACTGCTGCCCGATTCTGCATCTGTCTTTTATCAGTGTAGGGACTGAGGGACAGTCTGCAAATCACTAGCTACTAGGTCCACAAAGGTCCTTTTAAGGACTGGTATAGGTGTACTATTTGGTGTGCAGTATATAGGGGTGTAATACACGTATAAAATACTTGCACTCTAACTCAGTGCTGCTGTCAGTGCTCTCTATCTTGGTGCTGGTGTCAGTGCTCTCTATCTCGGTGCTGGTGTCAGTGCTCTCTATAACGGTGCTGGAGTGATGTCAGTGCTCTTTATCTCGGTGCTGGTGTGGTCTCAGTGCTCTCTTTCACAGTGCTGGTGTGGTTTCAGTGCTCTCTATCACGGTGCTGGTGTGGTGTCAGTGCTCTCTATCTCAGCGCTGGTGTCAGTGATCTCTATCTCAGTGCTGGTGTCAGCTCTCTCTATCTCGGTGCTGGTGTCAGTGCTCTCTATCACGGTGCTGGTGTCAGTGCTCTCTATCATGGTGCTGGTGTCAGTGCTCTCTATCTCGGTGCTGGTGTCAGTGCTCTCTATCACGGTGCTGGTGTGGTGTCAGTGCTCTCTATCTCGGTGCTGGTGTGGTCTCAGTGCCCTCTATCACGGTGCTGGTGTGGTCTCAGTGCTCTCTATCATGGTGCTGATGTGGTGTCAGTGCTCTCTATCTCGGTGCTGGTGTCAGTGATCTCTATCTTGGTGCTGGTGTCAGTGCTCTCTATCTCGGTGCTGGTGTCAGTGCTCTCTATCACGGTGCTAGTGTGGTCTCAGTGCTCTCTATCACGGTGCTGGTGTGGTCTCAATGCTCTCTATCATGGTGCTGATGTGGTGTCAGTGCTCTCTATCTCGGTGCTGGTGTCAGTGCTCTCTATCACGGTGCTGGTGTCAGACCTGTCAGGAAAGCTGGGAATTACTGTTGGAGACTGCAACCCTTGTGAGGGGGATTCCTTGTCCAAGGACTAGGAGTCGGTACAGCTACACAGGTCTGAGAGGTTGAGAAAGCAGAAGCGGATAGCAGGTCCAGGGGGCTAGAATGAATCCGCAAGTCTCTAGAGGGAGCAAGCTTGAGGTGTGGGAAAAACCTTTCTGAAGTGGGCCAAGTGGAGCCTGAGCAGTGAGGTGCTGCAACTAAGGATAAGGGAGCCTGAGGAGTCTGTGGTCAGGAATACCAATGCTAACAGTGCCAGAGCTGCTGAAATTTTGCCAAGTGAACTAGCTTTTTTTTATATTGTTTGTTGAAGAAGAGTCCTGCATGAGAAACCCATGTTTATGAACTTTGCTTTAATTTCATTTAATAAAACTGGCCCTTAATTTTAAGTTCTTGTCTGGCATGGACTCACTAAAAAACGCATTTACCATAGAGCTAAACATCCCATAACATCACAATACACTCGTATATAGTGGAGCATTCTTAATCTCAATGCAGGCAGGGGCATTGAATGGCAAATACAGAGCCCAACAGGCTACAGCTTTTTAACCATTTGTACTAGTTCCAAGATAAATGTTGCCTGAGTTTGACAATAAGAGAGAGTCAAAACAATATGTACAAAAGGTCAGGAGAATCAAAGAGGTTCAAGAATGTGATCATTTTATGGGGGCGGGGATCCGGCATGTTGTTAACGTATTTCTTAGGCCAGGGACCTTCCTCAGTTTGGGGCAATGTTTTTTTGATTATAGCTTCTAATTTTTTTATATTGCCTGCTGAATCCTGTGCTGAATTCCAACTTGGAATCAAATCAACTATCAGTAGGATTTTTTCCAATATTGCGTTCCTATTTATGGCCCATATGTCGCTTTTGACTTTCTCTAGCTGTCTTTTGTTGTATTCTTTGTATCATTTGGCCTAAAATTTATTGGTAAGGATTTCTGCTTGGGTATCATAATCTTCTATGTGGGTACAGTTACTTCTAATTTTGGTCAGTTGCCTCTTCAGTATGTTGGTCATCCATATGGAATTTTTCATGTAGCCATTCCTATCGGTATTTTTGTTTTAAAAAAGTTCTAGTACCTGATTTTCCTTTCCACTTAAAAATATCCAGGTCCTGGAAATGGAATTGCTTTGCACATCTTTTGCTGGGAGCATACTTTAAATCACAGATTGGACTCTTTAATAATTAGTTGAATTCACAGCAGTTTATGCATAAGCACCTTTTTCATGTATTGCACATCACTTTATGTATGTTTATTCCATTGATTTATTTAGGTTTTGCATTTTATGCATTGTTTCATAAATGCACTAGCACTTATAAAATGTTAGAAGGGAGAGCAATTTTCACTTTCTGCTATTAAGCATTGTGTTTCTACATCCTGATTACTACTGCACCTTCTTTATCTATGCCCTTTTGTATCCATCCATGTCTGCTCTCCTCACTCATTATTTTCTTCAATTTCCATCCATGCCCAACAATCTTCTCACTGTGATCATTCACTTTCACTTTTATATATAACTATTTTTCTGTATTATAAGTTTCCTCCACATCCAGTGCCCCTGGATGATGTCAGTTCTGAGGAAATGCGTAGGGAGAAGCAACTTGCTGCCGTCACCATGTTCACACAGGTCCCAGAGTGACAGGCTGCATTGGAGAGCTGGTTGGCTTGTTTTTTAAGTTTTACATATTCTACCTAACTGTAAGTGCAATACTTTTTTACTTATTAAATGACCACAAAGATTTTACACTATGGAAGCCTTTATTTCTTTATGGGGATTATATGACAATATGTACCTTTGAGTGGTGTTATCCAGGAAGATGCTGAGACCATTGCTGTGTTTACCAAAGGCCCAGCCTGGGTATTAAACCAAAAGCACTTGTGATCTCCTGTGATAGGAGACCACTGGAAGTCAGTAAGCAGCAGTGTGTGTAGTGGTAGAAGTCATCTCTCTCCTTTCACATTGATTGGGTGCATCGTTTGTCAGCTTCACAGAATTTTTTTTTAATCTTTCATTGGATGAACTTTATGTGTGATATTCCTTTTTCCATTATATTTATTTGTTAATGTGTCATGATCTAACACAACTTAATTATTGAAATGTGTATGTTTTGTGTTTATCTCACAAGATTTTTGATAGCGCAGTAATCTTAATTTGTTTGTAATTTTATATATAACTGCTTTTCTGTCTTACCACTTTCCTCGACATCCATCGAGCTTGCTCTCCTCATTGTGATCATTATTCTTCACTTCCATCAAAAACCATGTACCGGCCCTTTGTGATTATTCTCCTTCACTAAATAAATGCCTGCTGTTCTCTCTGGATATCCATGGCTGCTCTCTTGTCTAATTTTCTATTTTCTTCCACTTTCATCTCTATCAGCTGCCCTTTCTGGACATTTCTCATCATTTCAAGCTCACCTCCATGCTATTTCCCTTCCAAATCCATACATGTTCATTCTCCTTTTAGGTCATTTTACACTTACATCCATGACTTCTCTCCCTTCTGTTATTCACTTTCACTTGCATGCCTACTCTCCTTTCTGATAATTCTCTTTCTCTTCCATCCATTCTTTTTTCTGCCCTATGTGATCATTCTCTTTTAGCCATTAACATCTCCTTTTCTCACATATCATTTTCCTCAACTTTCACAGGGGCAATGTCCCTTTTCCTCTGATCATACTGTATACAGTGTATATGTATATATACATTATTTCACAAAGATCTTTAATTTGGGCCCAAAGTGTCAATATTTTGTGTGACCACCATTATTTTTCAGCACTGCCTTAATCCTCTTGGGCATGGAGTTCACCAGAGCTTCGCAGGTTGCTACTGGAGTCCTCTTCCATTCCTCCATGACGACATCATGGAGCTGGTGGATGTTAGAGACCTTGCGCTCCTCCACCTTCCATTTGAGGATGCCACACAGATACTCAGGTCTGGAGACATGCTTGGCCAGTCCATCACCTTTACCCTCAGCTGATTTAGCAAGGCAATGGTAATCTCAGGCCGCGTACACACGGGCGGACTGTTCGCCCAACTTTGTCCGCTGAACAGTGTTTCAGCGGACAATCCGCTCGTGTGTGGGCTTCAGCGGACAGTTTCAGCGGACAGTCTGACGAACAAAGTTTTTCGGAATTCCCGCAAGACAGTCCGCTGAAACTTGGTTTCGGCGGACAGTCCGCTCGTGTGTAGGCTTGTTCGACAAACTAAGTTTCACGCATGCTCAGAAAGGATTTACACGGCGAAGGTTGCATTGCAGTGTATTGGACGTCGAATTTCTCGTCCCGTCGTACGTGCCGTTCACGTCATCGCGCACGCTTTCAGCGGACTGTTCGTTCATCGTGTGTGGTCAAGTCCGTCCATGCAAATTTTGAGCGGACTGTTTGTCGTATTGTTTGACGAACAAAGTTGGGCGAACAGTCCGTCCGTGTGTACGCGGCCTTAGAGTGTAAATATGCTGTCCCCTCAAAATAACTCAACACACAACCATTCATGTCTATTCCTCTGGCAACAAAAGTAAGTACACCTCTAAGTGAAAATGTCCAAATTTTGACCAATTAGCCATTTTCCCTCCCCAAGAGGGTTAAAGCAGTGCTGAAAAATAATGATGACCACTCAAAATATTGACACTTTGGGCCCAATTTGGACATTTTCACTTAGGGGTGTACTCACTTTTGTTGCCAGCGGTTTAGACATTAATAGCTGTGAATCTGTGGCAATTTTCAAGTTTTGCCACAGATTCTCAATTGAACTTAGGTCTAAGCTTTGATTGGGTCATTCTGAAACATGAATATGCTTTGATCCAAACCATTCCATTGTAGCTCTGGCTGTATGTTTAGGGTTGTTGTCCTGCTGGAAGGTGAACCTCCACCCCAGTCCCAAGTCTTTTGCGGACAGATTTTCTTCTAAGATTGCCCTGTATTTGGCTCCATCCATCTTCCCATCAACTCTAACCAGCTTCCCAGTCCCTGCTGAAGAGAAGCATCCTCATAACATGATGCTGTCACCACCATGTTTCATGGTGGGGATGGTGTGTTCAGGGTGATGTGCAGTGTTAGTTTTTTCATCACAGATAGAGTTTTGCTTTTAGGCGAAAAAAGTAACATTTTGGTGAAAATTTCCAAATTGGGTGCAAAGAGTCAATATTTTGTGTGGCCACCATTATTTTCCAGGACTGCCTTGACCCTCTTGGGCATGGATTTCAACAGAGCTTCACAGAACTTCTCCATGATGACATCACGGAGATGGGGGATGTTAGAGACCTTGCGCTCCTCCACCATCTGTTTGAGGATGCCCCACAGATGCTCAAGGTTTAGGTCTAGAGACATGCTTGGCCAGTCCATCATCTTTACCCTCAGCTTCTTTAGCAAGGCAGTGATCTTCTTGGAGGTGTGTTTGGGGTCGTTATAATGTTGGAATACTGTCCTGCAGCCCAGTCTCTGAAAGTAGGGGATCATGCTCTGCTTCAGTACGTCACAGTACATGTTGGCATTCATGGTTCCCTCAATGAACTGTAGATCCCCAGTGCCGACAGCACTCATGCAGCCCCACACCATGACACTCCTGCCACCATGCTTGATTGTAGGCAAGACACACTTGGCTTTGTACTCCTCACTTGGTTGCCACACACACACTTGACAAAATCTGAACCAAATACGTTTATCTTGGTCTCATCAGATTCCAGTAACCCATGTCCTTAGTCTGCTTGTCTTCAGCAAACAGTTTGCAGGCTTTCTTGTGCATCATCTTTAAAAGAGGTTTCCTTCTGGGACGACAGCCATACAGACTAATTTGATGCAGTGTATGGCGTATGGTATGAGCACTGACAGATTGAACCCCCACCCCTTCAACCTCTGCAGCACTGCTGGCAGTACTCTATTTCCCAAAGACAACCTCTGGATATGATGCTGAGCACACGCATTCAACATCTTTGGTCGACTATGGCGAGGCCTGTTCTGAGTAGAACAGTGTTAAAGCACTGTATAGTCTGGACCAGCGTGCTGCAGATCAGTTTCAGGGTCTTGGCAATCTTCTTATATCCTAGGACTTCTTTATGGAGAGCAAAAATTCTTTTTTTCCGATCCTCAGAGAGTTCTTTGCCATGAGGTGCCATGCTGAACTTCCAGTGACCAGTATGAGAGAGTGAGAGCGATAAAACCAAATTGAATACACCTGCTCCCCATTCACACCTGAGACCTTGTAACACTAACGAGTCATATGACACTGGGGAGGGAATTTTGAGTGGCTATTAAAGGTAACCAGCCTCACCTGTGATCTGTTTTCATGTAATTAGTGTGTGTGTATAAAAGGTCAGTGAGTTTCTGGACTCCTCACAGACCCTTGCATCTTTCATCCAGTGCTGCACTGACGTTTCTGGATTCTGAGTCATGGGGAAAGCAAAAGAATTCTGCCAATCAGCATTGTTCAAACTCTAATCAAAAAGTGGAAAATAAGGGGTTCTGTTGAAACCAAACCACGGTCAGGTAGACCAACTAAAATTTCATCCACAACTGCCAGGAAAATTGTTTGGGATGTAAAGAAAAACCCACAAATAACTTCAGGTGAAGTTATTTGTGGGCTGCATGGTCGAGTCACCAGAAGAAAGCCATTACTATGCAAATGCCACAAAGTATCCTGTTTACAATATGCCAAATAGCAAAGAGACAAGCCTCAAACCTTCTGGCATAAATTCATTTGGAGTGATAAGATCAAAATTGAGCTTTTTGGCCACAATCGTAAATGCTACATTTGGAGAGGTGTCAACAAGGCCTAAGATGAAAGGTACAAAGGTGGTTCGCTGATGTTTTGGTGATGTGTGAGCTACAAAGGCACAAGAAATTTGGTCAAAATTGTTGGTAAGGTGAATGCAGTATGTTCAAAAATACTGGAGGAACATTTACATTCATCAGCCAGGAAGCTGCACATGGGACACACTTGGACATTCCAACATGACAATGATCTAAAACACAAGGCCAAGTCCACCTGTCATTGGCTAAAGCAGAATAAAGTGAAGGTTCTAGAGTGGCCATCTCAGTCACCTGACCTCAATATCATTGAGCCACAGTGGGGAGATCTCAAGTGTGCGGTTCATGCAAGACAGCCCAAAAATGTACAGGAACTGGAGGCTTTTTTCAAAGAGGAATGGGCAGCTTTACCATCTGAGAAGATAAAGAGCCTCATCCACAAATACCATAAAATACTTCAAGCTGTCATTGATGTTAAAGGGGGTAATACACGGTATTAAGAACTGGGGTATGTAAACTTTTGATCAGGGTCATTTGGATAGTTTCTGTTTCCATTATGATTTAAAAAGAGTTAACACAGTTGACTGATAACAAATGGCTTCAGCCAAACATTAACCATGAGTGAAATACATTTCTTGTGTTATTCTTATTCTCTAAAAAAGGGCCAAGAAATCATAAATTTTGCCAGGGTATGTAAACTTATGAGTACAACTGTATATATATATATATATATATATATATATATATATATATATATATATATATGTAAGAAGGCCAGTATGGTGGCCTGAATTTATGGGAGGAGCCCGGGGGGTATTTAACCAGCCCACTCGCCTGTGGTCTTTGTCGGTTTCCTGTGCGCAATACTACATCACTAGGCCGACTGCTGGAGTTTCGTTGCGATTCGGATAACTTCTCTCTACAAGAAGTCTCGTGGTTTTCGTTCCCGTTCGTGTTTTGTACAACGTCTCTGGCTCGACTGCCGCAGGTAAGGGTCTCGATTGACCTTCCTTTACTAGAAACATTTCTATTTTTGAGTGTCGTTAAACCCTGAAATCTCGAGTCATTCGTTACGAAACCGGGTTGTTATCACTCAAAACGCACCATTTTCGCAGCGCCCTTCATTTCACGGGCCTCATTTCAGTAGAAATTGCTTGAACAAAAATACTGCACTATTTTCGTAACTTGTTATGTTGTCTGTCTCATCACCGTGTTCCACAGACAAATCGTTGCCAGTCGCATCACACGGCACAAAGATTCGTATCTCTGCCACGGCTGGCTCACGTAGGTCATTTAATCATTTCACTCATTTCTGTCACACACTGCGCTCCGATTCGAATCCAGTCGCATCCGCTAAATGCGCCGATTTGTTCCGGTGTGCCCCTAGTTGCTCGGCCTCATTTCGGTACATGCTCCAGAACCCACTCGTTGCTAATTGATCCGGGTCTCTGTCATGGGAATCATTTCACTGTCACCTATTACGTCCTGAATCAAAACCAGTCGCATTCTCAACGCACAGGTTTCCATCGACGTGTCCCAGTTGCGTTGGCCTCATTTCAGTACATGCTCTAGAGCACGCTTTGTTGTCAGTTGCACTTGCGACACGACCATTTCGTGCCTCTGTCATGGTAATCATACTTCATTTCACTGTCACTTACAGCGCTCCGCCTCGAATCCAGTAGCATCCGTGATGCATCGATTCGGTTCGGCGTGCCCCAGATGGAACGGCCACATTTCACTTTCTCCACAGGTTGCCTTACTGTACGGTCACAATTGCAGCACTTATTCACGCTCCCGTATTGGACATCCCACACTTCATCCTTACGCAAATGATACGTCGGATTGGGACAGCAGAATACAAAAAAAAAGATGATGAATAAATGGCGGTGATAATAAAAGAATTATGACGAAAACTGTCTACTCACCGGTGCACCTCGGTCGTATTAGCCAGCCGTTTACGTCACTCTTCAGTTTACTTGTTAGGCTCCTCACCAGTTGTCATCTGTTGTTTCTCTCTCCAGGTCAGTCAAGTTCAGTAGGTCCACCCTGCACCAGCTTGGACGTTATCTTCACAGGTAAAAAAAAAAAAAAGGGAGAGAGGGGAAGGCGTGGAAGATGTGACAGCAACCATGCTGGCATACATATATATGTATGTGAAGGCACGTGACAATATATATATATATATATATGTATACACGTTCGCTCCCGCCTTAGTACTCAGCAACAGGTGGATTCGCTTGGTAAAATAGAGAAACAGTCTTGACTTATGTCACCCTTTATAGGTTCCGGTCGTCCATCCTTCATCCCCAAAGAGATAGGACATCACTCCTAGGGCACGATTCACCTGGAGCCATGTCCCAAGTCGGCAGCGAAGACCTTACTGCCCCCTTGTCTCCTCGCCCGCCTTCAGTGAGCGACAGCATACAGTCCTTCAGGGGTTGGACTATCCCCAGGCTGACAGCAGAGCTGAGACGCAGGGGCATTCCCTTCCCCGCTACGGCTAGGAAGGCAGAGCTTTTCAGGCTCCTCTCTACCCCGCCAGCTACGGCCGGGCCCAGTACCCCGCCTCAGGCTACTCTCCAGTCCATCTCAGCGGCTATAGGCCAACTGCATTCTATGGTGTCGTCCTTAACCAATACGGTCACGGACGTCCAGGCCAGAGTGACACTCCTAGAAACTCACCCAGCCACAACCCCCCCTGTTCCAGTTCCAGTCCCGTCACCACTGCCGACAGGTAACGAAGGGACATGTCCCGTTGTCTGTCCAGCACATCTGGTGCTGGCCGGCATAAGGAAGGACATCTTGGACGGCAAAGATGTCAACCTTGCCTCCCTGCTTATTTCGGTCCATGACCTTGCAGAGAACAAGGCTTACACCTGGGGAGATGTCTCCGTAGTCCTCAAAGCTAAGGACCCCAGGCTGAATCGTAAACTTTCCATCCCAGAGTTTGCCCTAGCCTTTGGGATGCTGAGAGGCGTCAATTTGCTCAGCATCCCCTGCCAGGAGGGAAGAGCTGGATTTGTACCTCCACACGGTGGTGGACCTAGGGTACAAATACGGAGGCTTCTCCTTTTACGATTATCATCGTTCGTTCTCAGCCAAGGCAGCCGCTAAACTGGCACAGTTCCAGTCCCCCACAGACTGGAGCCTTATGGACACCGAACTGTTCTACCGGCATTTTGCCGGCCTTCGTTCACCCCTGTGTGCCATCTGCCAGTCCTCCACCCACACCGCCTCCTGGTGCGCCAACATGTCGGTTAGCCGCCCGGTAGAGTTCCCCTCCACCTCTGGTGCAGCCCAAGGCCCATCAGGCCCTGCGCCAAAGAATCAAGTGGACAAGTTTGGACGTTCGGTTCGAACCGTAGGGGGAGCGGCCATCTGCAATAATTATAACTATGGCTCATGCAATTTTAGCCAGTGCCGTCTACTGCACGTCTGTGTCATATGTCACAGAGCGCACCCCAGAAATTTGTGCGAGGTCAAAGCTCACAAGGGCTCATGACTGAGCCGCATAGACGTCCTATGCTTGGGCTTCTACCTCACCATGCACCCCACTCCTTCACTAGCCACCTTCCTCATCGGTGGCTTCACGATAGGCTTTCACACCGGCCTCATCTCCCTGCCCCACACAACCTACGAGTGCAGAAACCTCAGCTCAACAGCTTCTGACGAGATGGCCATTGACCAACTGCTGCAAAACGAGGTGGAACGAGGCTTCGTCATAGGTCCCTTCACACAGCCCCCCTTCAATACGTGGAGAGTTAGCCCTATTGGGCTTGTCAAGGGCAAATTTTCCAATAAAAATCGTTTGGTGTACGACCTGTCTGCGCCTCATTCTTCCCACATTCCCAGCTTAAACTCCTTGATTCCTTCCGAAGAGTTCTCATTAAAATACGCCTCTGTGGACATGGCGATTCAGGCCATCCTTAAAGTAGGCACAGGTACGTGGCTGTCCAAAGCCGACATATCCGACGCCTTCAAGCTGTTGCCTATCCACCCGTCCCTCTGGTGCTGGCACGGCATTAAATGGAGAGATCAATATTATTTCGCCACTAAGTTAACGTTTGGCTCCAAAAGCAGCCCTTGGCTGTTCGACACGTTCGCTCAGTCTCTTACGTGGATCCTCCTGCACAAGGTTTGTTGTCACCAAGTTATCCACTACCTGGATGACTTCCTATTGATTGAACAGCCGGGCACACCTCCAAGGGACCTCGACAAATTAAGGACCGTCTTTGGGAACCTCAACGTTCCCATCGCTGAACATAAGTTGGACGGGCCCGCACAATCGATCACCTTCCTCTGAGTCAATCTAGACACCAGCTCCATGCAGGCCAGCCTGCCCCTCGACAAACTGACCCGCATCAGGTCAGTCCTCCGCGAATTCACCCACACCAGGGGATGTACAAGGAGGCAGCTACAGTCGCTATTGGGCATGCTCAACTTTGCCATGCGAATAATTCCACAAGGTCGCTCCTTTATCTCGCGCCTGTTGGTCTACCTTTCTCAGGCACAAGACCCGGATCAAATTCTCAGCCTGGATACCGCAGCCATAGCAGACCTGTCGATGTGGGACGAGTTCCTGTCCACCTGGAACGGTATCTCCCTGTTCATCCCGTGTATCTCACCTCTCTCGCCACAGGTAGTGACAGATGCCGCAGCCTCCACAGGGTTTGCGGCAATTTTTGGCCACCATTGGTTCGCCGGACCCTGGCCTTCTCAAATACTCATGATCCCTGGGTTTAGTCAGTCTTCATCCCTTTTCGAGCTCTACCCCATTGTAGCAGCCGCCCAGCTCTGGGGTCATACCTGGACAGGACAAACCGTAGGTTTTACCACCGATAACCAGGCCACAGCAGAAATTGTCAACAAAGGCAGGTCTAAGTCTCTCTCCGTGATGTCCTTCCTACGCAGGCTGGTGCAGCTGTCTCTGCAGCATCAGTTTAATGTATACTGCACGTTTATCCCAGGAAAGTACAACCTTGCAGCTGACGCACTGTCCCGCTTTAATTTCCTGTCCTTCTTTCAGCAGGTTCCCGGAGCAGATACGGCGTCAGCTCCTATCCCGCATTGGTCTCAGTTGACCCTGGACTAGAGCCGCATCTACATAGAGCCACTCAGCTCATCAACCGATCACTCTCAGACAATACTCTGAGAGCCTACCGGGTAGCCTGGAAAGTGTTCAATACATTTCTGGTTGCCTCCACAGTAGGCACCCCCACAGATGCCAGGCATATACTAGCCTTCACCTCATACTGCCATAATCAACTGGCCTTGTCCTTCAACACCATCCGTTTATACTTAGCTAGCATACAGCACTTCCTCTCACTTCAGGATCCTACCAAACCATCCATCTTCTCGTCCCACGCAATCCGAGCCATTCTGCGCGGCATCCAGAAGCAACAGCCGCCAATAAAAGTCAAAACGGCTCCCCATCACCAGTTCCATCTTCAGGGACATGTCCACCATGCTTACCAGCTACCCCTTCGGTGTTCTCCCCAGTCTGGTCATACAGGCAGCCATTTACCTGGCCTACTATGGCTTCCTACGGCCCAGCGAGTTCACTCATAACAGCCCACACAGTCCAGTCCTTCGCAGACGTCATCTGCTCCGTCACCAGGACCACTTCATTCTCCACCTCTCGGTAACCAAGACCCAGCAGGCAGGCACCGGCGTAGATATCCACCTCTACAAAACCAACAACGCCTGGTGCCCGGTCGCTGTGCTTACGCAGTTACTCTCTCTGCTACCCGAGCTCCCGGAATCTAGCCCTCTTTTGCCCTTCCCGGTCAAACCATTAACGAACTGCCAGTTCATTAAACATGTTAGGATTCTCCTCCGCAACTTGCTCCTCAATCCCGGTGAGTACTCCGGCCACTCCTTCCGCATCGGAGCAGCTTCATCCGCGTCCCGACATGGGGTCCCGGACCACGTCATCAAAAGATTGGGCAGGTGGAAATCGGTCTGCTTCGCTCGATACATCCCTAACCCACAGGCAGAGATGTCTCGGGCATTCACCCAACTGGCTCAATAAAGATTAACCTGGAAACAATAAAACTCTCTTACCCCTACCTAAGTGTTTTTGCCCCCTTATTTTGGTATACCGTCCATTAGACCAGGGCACACTTTCAGGTCCATTTCATATAGGGTATCTCATGATAAGTTTGTATTGTTCAGATGCGTATCGGTCATAGGGCTTCAGCCATAAGTAAGAAGGCCAGTATGGTGGCCTGAATTTATGGGAGGAGCCCGGGGGGTATTTAACCAGCCCACTCGCCTGTGGTCTTTGTCGGTTTCCTGTGCGCAATACCCACCCTCCCATCCCCTTTTTAGGGCATTTCTCTAAACATTTCTCTTCAAACACATTCATTTCTAATCACTGGGTATGCCCCCTTATTTTGGTATACCGTCCATTAGACCAGGGCACACTTTCAGGTCCATTTCATATAGGGTATCTCATGATAAGTTTGTATTGTTCAGATACGTATCGGTCATAGGGCTTCAGCCATAAATATATATATATATATATATATATATATGCACACAGTGAAAAGTGTTCACATTGCTTCACTTTTTTCATATTTTCTTATGTTACAGCCTTATTCCACTGTGGATTAAGTTAACTATTTTCCTCAAAATTCTACAAGTAATAACTCCAGAATGATAACATGAAAGAAGTTTGTTTGTATATAAGTATTCATGGCCTTTGCTCAATACTTTGTTGAAGCACCCTTGGCATCAATTACAGCCACGAGTCTTTTTGAGTATGATGCACTAGCTTGCAACACCTATTTTTGGGCAGTTTCTCCTATTCTTCTTTGCAGGACTTCTCAAGCTCCATCAGGTTGGATGGGGAGTGTCGGTGCACAGCCATTTTCAGATCTCTCCAATCGGGTTCAAGTCTGGGCTCTGGCTGGGCCACTCAACAACAATAACAGAGTTTTTCCGTAGCCACTCCTTTCTTATCATGGCTGTGTGCTTAGGGTAGTTGTCCTGTTGGAAGGTAAACCTTTACCCCAGTCTGGTGCTCTGGAATAGGTTTTCATCCAGGATGTCTCTGTACATTGCTGCATTCATCGTTCCCTCAATCCTGACTAATCTCCCAGTTCCTGCCACTGAAACACATCCCCACAGCATAATGCTGCCACCACCATGCTTCACTGTAGGGATGGTATTGGCCAGGTGATGAGCGGTGCCTGGTTTCCTCCAGACATGACGCTTCCTATTCAGGCCACAGAGTTCAATCTTTGTTTCATCAAACCAGAGAATTTTGTTTCAAATGGTCTGCGAGTCCTTCAGGTGCATTTTGGCAAACTCCATTCAGGTTGTCATGTGCCTTTCACTGAGGAGTGGCTTCCACCTGGCCACTATACCATATAGGCCTGATTGGTGGAGTACTGCAGAGATAGTTGTTCTTCTGGTAGGTTCTCCTCTCTCCACATAGAAATGCTGGACCTCAGTCAGAGTGACCATTGGTTTCTTGGTCACCTCCCTAACTAAGGCCAGTTGCCCCGATCACTCAAGGACACTTTGGGAAGCATACTGGTGATTCCAAACTTTTCCATTCTCAGATGATGAAGGTCACTGTGCTCATTGGGACGTTTAATGCTGCAGACATTTTTCTGTACTGTACTGTACTGTTCCAAAGATCTGAGATCTATGCCTTGATAAAATCCTGTCTCTGAGGTCAACAGACAATTCCTTGGACTTCATGGCTTAGTTTGTGCTCTGACATGTACTGTTAACTGTGGGACCTTATATAGACAAGTGTGTGCCTTTGCAAATCATGTCCAATCAACTGAATTGACCACAGGTGGACTCCAATCAAGTTGTAGAAATGTCTCAAGAATGACCGGTGTAAACAGAATGCACCTGAGCTCAATTTTGAGTGTCATGGCAAGGCTGTGAACACTTATGTACATCTGATTTTTTCATTTTTTATTTTTTATACATTTGCAAAGATATCAAACAAACTTCTTTCACACTGTCATTATGGGGTAATGTTTATAGAATTTTGAGGAAAGTAATGAATTAAATTTATTATGGAATAAGGCTGCACATTACCAAAATGTGGAGAAAGTGGAAAGCTGTGAATACTTTCTGGATGCACTTTATATACAGTATGTGTGTGTGGATATACTATATATAAATATCAAATATATATATATATATATATATATATATATATATATATATATATATATATATTAGGGCTGTTACTGATTAAAATTTTTATGTTCGATTAATCGATTTTTTAAAATCGATTAATTGACTAATTTTGATTAATTATAACGCGCATACAGATCCAACTACTTTTAGCTGATCTCCTTGCATTGCAACTCTGCATTAGTCAGTGGAAAATGTGGTATACACTATATGCAATCACCCGATACTAGTTTGTTTCCACAATCCATGACTTAACTTCACAGTTCACACAAATATGTTTTAAATTCAAACTGTAGCACTGACGTAAGTCTTTTTTTTTCCACAGTAGCGTGACAATCCCTCCACTTCCGGTCTAACTAATCACTCTCACTTATGGCATGGATCCCTGTGCAAACAGGTGGTCATGCAAGCGGGTATCAAAAGGGTTAACACGGACCATAAACTTCTCTCACGTCTCCTTAGATCTCAGCAAAGATGTCAAGTCATGGGTAGAGAGAAAAGATCTAAGTGCTCACTGCTTAAGTATAAGATTTAATTTTTGTGTTCAAACACAAACTACTCACATAAAGATGATAAAAACACAGCATGTAAAGCCGACAATCGTGTTAGTTCCTTAGGACCGCAACGGGTGACATCATGTGTAGCTCCTCCCCGTACACGCTACGTTCAATCAGAACTTCAATGTCACCGGACTCCTCCCCCTTCCCTTCGTTAGACAGAGGCACTTGGGGAAGGGGGGAGGAGTCCAGTGACGTCGATGTCCGTGATGTCACCGGATCGCCGACGGAACTCCCTGCAGACCAGCGGAGAGGTGAGTACCAATCAAAAGAATTTTGATCGATCAAAAATATTAATCAAGGAATTAATCTTTAATTTCCACAGCCTTAATGTATATTATAGTATGTATAATATGGTTTTTCAAAAAATCATATACTGTACATCTTTTTTAAATGCAAGATGTCAAAATATAGTTAAAAAGTTCCTTCTTTTTGGGGTATTATCTCTGTTTTAATAAATGTCAGAAGTCTATTCATTTCTGTATAAAATTAATTTGTTCAACAATTACAGTACAGAGATATACAGGCAAGCCTTTCAATCAGACCTGAACAAAGTACAAGAGATTAATAAAAAATAAAACCAAAAATCCTCAAAGTTCCAGTCACTAAAAAAAGAATTATAGGATCAAAATGTAAAACATATTACAGTGTACATAATTGTGCTTTCTGATTATGCTGTTAGGAAGGGATAAGATGCAATGAACAATAAACTACAAGCATGGAATTAAACCATTAGCGTCAGAGGGACATTTAATGCTCTGGAACTGAGGGGATTATCTTTTCTGTATTAAAGGTTCAGCAGAAATATGAAAGAGATAACCACAGCAGAGCCGAGAATGCCGGATGCATACCAAGTGACTTTAGGCAATAAGAGCTGGAATGAGTTTGTCAAATTCTACAAACTATTGTATATACAGTACATAGACTGCTAGTACAGACCTGTCACCAATGTTTCTGAAATCATACTAGAAGAGCTTTTGAAAAATCTTTAAAACCTATACTATCCAATTGAATCGTGAGAAGAAACAAGTAATTCTATAATACATTTCATTATCTATTTGCCTATATGCTGCCAATATTTATTGATCTAATGAAGCAATATCCCTTCAACTCAACAAATTGTTAGGATTATTAATTATTGTTATGCCAAAATTTAGCTTTGTGGTGTAGCACAAAATCTGAGTTTGATGCTGCCCTGTCCTTTTTAATGTTTGCAACATTGCTTCCAATATGACTATTTGGCATATATGCAACTCACTGGTGCATAATGGGCAAACAAATATTCTGCTCCAGCCTGTCCCTTAAGCACTTGTCTGGTACCATCATATAGCTTTCTAAATAACACAGGAAAGATGATGCCAATCACAGCCCACAAGTCAGACACTTTGACTCTGTGATCTCTGCGTACATCAGTGACCAATGGGAACATTTAGAGCTGGCGGACAGGGCTTACTGGTGAGTTTAGACAAAAGTAAAGAATTGCACATTTGTAACAGTACTTTTTAGTATATGTGTGCTGTGCATTTCAGGTAAGAAAAGTGTGAGTTTGGAACAGATGGTGGAGCAGTTACTACATTTATCACTACGTTTTTACATTATTGGGGGATGTAAGTTTATCTTTAAATGCACTTAAAAAAGGTAACTACAGCCCAAAACATTGTGATACACCATGAAAATGTAATATGCTGATAATCCCAGAAAGTAGCAGATCTGCTAGAATTCCTTTACTTCACACCAAAAAACTCCAAAGTGTTTGCTTACTGTATCTCTTCACTATATTTATCTATTATGAAAGCATTCTCCAAAACCCTTAAGTCCCGTACACACGATCGGACTTTCCGTCAACAAAACCGTGGAATTTTGTCCGAAGGGTGTTGGCTCAAACTTATCTTGCATACACACGGTCACACAAATGTTGGCCAACAATTATGAACGTAGTGACGTACTAGACGGACTACGTGTTTTTTCAGCTCTTTAGCATCACCCTTTGGGCTCCTTCTGCTAATTTTGTGTTAGTAGAAGTTGGATTCGCACTTTTATTTTCGCGTTTTTCAATTAACGCTTTTCAGTTTGTTTCTGAATGGCCGTTTGCCAACCAGACATGTTGCGGAATTGGAGGAGATAAAGTGTTATTTATTATTGGCCTTATTTATTATTGCTTTGACATTTTTTTGGTTGAATAATGATTTGATTTGTTATATTTTCTATATTTTTGGATGCACAGAATGCCCTTTTTGGTTAAGTTCTATTGGCAGTTAGCATGTCTAATTTTTTTTTTAATTTCATAATAAAAAAAATTGTGGAAAATAATGCTTGGCTCTGTGTTTTACTTCAAATGACAGTTTGGTAGTAGGCAGTTACATTTTAAAAAATACAATACATGTAAAATTGACAAGGGACACCAACATAGTTGTATCTTTGATCTAATAAACTACGGGGTAATGGTGCTGTGGTAACTTGCACAAATAAAAAAAAAAGCTTAATAATATTATTCTTGATATCACTAGAAAAAAAAGCCTATGAAAATGTAATTAGTTTGCAATAACTCCATCAGTATCACCAGCAAAGCAGTTTCTTTATTATTCCATTAAAGAAGAAGATAATTGTGTGCTGCATTTGGAGATTTCATAATTTGTCACGTAATGAATGTTAATTCTTCATTACGAATGCAAGCTTACAAGACCGACTGCTTATGCTTCCAAGCATGCATGTTTGTACTTTGGATTTTTGACCGACAGACTTGTGTATACACAACATTTGTTGGAGGAAAGTCTGACAACAAATGTCCGATGCACAAAGTCGGATTTTCTGACAACGCCTGACATCCAACATTTTCCTTCAGAAAATCCGATCTTGTGTAAGAGGCTTTACTGTTTCACATTCCCTGGGTAACCAGATTTGAGGATGTTTAAAATAGGGAGATAGATACCGCCTTGTGATGTTAGTGTCATATGTACAATGCAATACTATAAGATGTTGGATGAGGTAACAGTGGATGTATGATGAGGTGGCAATGGGTACAAAATTAGGTTGCATCAGACCTGCAATAAATATTGGTCAAACACAACATGAGACTAGCAATGAGATTGTCAGATTAAAGATGAGGTTACATAACTACAATGAGTTCAAATTGCTTGTAGTATATTGTTGCATTGGATACCAAATGAGATTGTATTGGATACCTGATTTGGTTAATATTTCAGGACCATGTAGGGTCTCTTTATCAAGTCAGCAAGTTATGCTGCCCTCATAACAGGATCACAGGTGGCCCTGAAATGTTAATTCTCAGGTCTTAAACATAATAATGTAAATACATTTTCTTCTTGTTCAAAGGATTGTATGCTTGAAAACATTACAAGTGCAGTGCTACCCTCGAAGTAGCCGCTTGGTTGTGATGTCCGTCGCCCCCCCGCGATTGTTCCCCGCAGTGAAAGAATAGGGATCTGCCTGTGTAAGCAAGGCAAATCTCCATTCTGACAGGGGAGATCACACAGATCCTGTCTTTCTGCTTTGCAGGAAAATGGATCTGTGTGTTATCCCAGTGAGCCCTTCCCCCATACAGTTAGGACACACAGTGAGGGAACAGTTAACCCCTTGACCGCCCCTTCCCTGCTAGTGTCATTAGTACAATAACAGTGCATATTTTTAGCACTGATTACAATAGTAATGTCACTGGTTCCCCAAAAAGTGTCAAAAATATCCGTTAGGTGTCTGATCTGTCCACCGTAATGTCGCAGTCCCGCTAAAAATCGCAGGTCACCGCCATTACTAGTAAAAAAGAAAGAAATAATAAAAATTCCATACATCTATCTTCTATTTTGTAGACGTGGTTACTTTTGCACAAACCAATCAATATACGCTTATTGGGATTTTTTTTAATGAAAAAAATATGGAGCAGAATACACATTGGCTTAAATTGATGAATACATTTGTTTTTTTCCATTTTTCTTTTGGAAAATGTGTTTTGTTTATAATGCTCTTTTTTGTTTATAACGTAAAAAAATAAAAAACACAGAGGTGATCAAATACCACCAAAAGAAATCTCTATTTGTGGGAAAAAAGGACATCAATTTTGTTTGGGTACAGTATCGCACAACAGCACAATTTGCAGTTAAAGAGATGCAGTGTCATATCACAAAAAATGGCCTGGTCATTAAGGGGGTAAATCCTTCCGGGGCTGAAGTGGATAAACTGCTTAGTACCCACTGACAACCAGGTTATAAATTGTAGGCTTTTCACACCTATGTAAATTAAATGGTATAGTATGCTACCACTCTATGACAGTATGTAGAGAATAGGCCACAAGCAACTTGATGGATGGTAGATAGAATAGTTATATTATAGTAAGGCAAGTTGAGCAATGTATGAATCAGAAGAATAATGAATGAATATGTTAGATTACTTTTCACATTCACTTATGCCGCAATAAGGCTAAACCCCATTAACAACTATATGCAGCAACAAAAAAAATTGTCCCAGAGGGCACTCAACACATAATCCGCTAAGAGACAGTGGGCGTGCGCATTCTTGAGGGGGATACCCGGGGAATTATTAACATTGTGGCTAGCTAACATTGGGGCCCACCTGTAAGGTAGTGTAATTGAGTCATCCCTTTTAGCCCTTGTACACACGGTCGGACATTCCGACTGTGTGTGGGCTCCATCGGACTGTTTCCGTCGGAATATCCGACAGACAAAGTTTTAGAGCTGGGTTATAAAACTTTCCGACAACATGATTCGATCAGACTTTGTCCGATTGTGTGTAGAGGATTCCGATCGGACAAAGTGCCACACATGCTCAGATCAAATTCCTAGACCAGAGCTATTGGCTACTAGCCTGAACGTAGTTCCGTCGTAACGAAATAACATCATCACATTACGTACGATCGGATTTTCCGACAACTTTGTCCGACTGTGTGTATGCAACACAAGTTTCGGACAAAATCCGTCGGACAAAATCCAATGGATTTTGTTGTCGGAATGTCCAACCGCGTGTACAAGGGCTAAGACTGAACATAGGGTTTGGCTGATGGGCTGTTAAGTAAGGAGCATTTTCTATTTCCATTGGCTGCTGCCAGGAGGGAGGGCATGAGAGCAGGGGATCACACACTCACAGAGCAGTGGCACAAGAAAGGGCAGTTATTGGCACAAAGCCCGCTCTCCTGCACAAACACACAGAAATCCTGGTGGGGAGGAGTGAGAGATGGAGTTTGGCCAAGGAGGTGAGTGGGTGCAGGGATGCACAGCCTGCTCCTCCAGCTGAGGTAGCACATGCCAATACAATGTTGCATCAGCAACACAAGGAGGTTTTGCTGGGCACACAATGAGGTTGCATTGGATATAGGAAAAGGATGAATTGGACACAGTGTGGTCTTTCTTTGGATATAACACAATAGCATGAAATAAACCCTGTATGTCTGTGTTTCTTGTAATCTAGTTTGAAGCAGGGTTTATCAAACTGGGGGGGGTGGCACTGGAGAGAAGGCAAGTATAACTGGATGCAAAGCAGTAGCGTGACTGAAATGTGACTTTCAAGAATCACTATGGAAACACAATTGGCAACCCATAATGATCTGATAAGGTGGTTGCCATGTGTTGTGATTTATCCTCTAGAGTGTAGCACTATGGAAAAAGGAGAAACAGACTAGACCAAAATTGTCTGCACCTGTGGACTCGGCAACTATTTTAAGTAAGCCCATTTTCTATTATGATATGGTGCATATTGTGCATAAGTGTCAGCAGCAAAGGCTATCTGGCTATCTGGCAGATTACTCTGTTTTTAGTGCTAGTAATAAGATTGGCAAAATGCAGTAGATAAAAAAAAAAAGATACAATAAAGGAGATAATTTTGTGGGATGCCCACGCTTGCAAAATGTTAGTAAGTGGTTATGATGGCTTTGTGAATTGTAAGGCTTTACATATTTATCTTGACATGTACATACATATCAATGTGTATGCACACACACATGAAGACAGGTGCCTACTAAGTTAACATCATGCATTGTCAATAAAGGAATAATGGTTGGTGCCGCAAGGGTTAAACATTCTGTGCTGTGATGTGTCTTCCCCTGCATAAGTCACGTCCTAGCCCTGAGATGATATATGCAAGAGTAGGTCGGACCTCGTGGCTGTTAATCCATGGTATAGGAACAGCATGTCAGCATGTGAGTTACAGTTCGGAGCAAACTTGTCTTGCATACACACGGTCGCACAAAGTTGCTGGAAAATCCGATCGTTCAGAACAAAGTGACGTAAACCACGTACGGCGGGACTATAAAGAGGCCAGTAGCCAATAGCTTTCCTCTCGTAATTTATTCTGAGCATGTGTGGCACTTTGTCCGTCGAATTTGTCTACACACGATCGGAATTTAAACGATCGGATTTTGTTGTCGGAAATTTTAGATCCAGCTCTCAAACTTTGTGTGTCGGAAATTCCGACGGGAAAAAATCCGATGGAGCCCACACACCATCGGATTTTCCAACAACACGATCCAATTGCACATATTCCATCGAAAAGTCAGACCGTGTGTACAGGGCATAAAATTAAAACTAAATTGAAATTTGCTGCCAAAATAAACACTGGCTCAGAGGAGTGACCCTTTAGTGGGATCATGGTATCAGTTCTTCAGCATAGTGTAGTGTTCTTTATGGGAGAGAATAGAAATGTGAATCAGCATGTGTATGTTACGTTAATTGTACTACAGTGAAGCTGTACAGACTAAATACATATTTTATTCTGTAGACAAAGCCACTGGTTAAGAGACATTGTCTAGTCTGAATTGCTTGGGAAGAAAGTATATTCACATTGTACTAAAGAACCGTGGAAAGAAGCGTACCACCTTAAGTTAATCCTTGAGGCTATGGAACAAAGCAGTGGCGGCTGGTGCTCGATTTTTTTGGGGGGGGGGTGGGGGGGGGCAAATTAACCCCCCCATAGGGTCCACACTTACCCCATCCACGATTGCCGCTTATCAGCCACTGTGAAGTCCATGCACAGCAGATAGACGAAGCAGTAGGAGAGCAGCCAGATGAATAGAGTCAGGCCATGGCACGCTCCAATGACAGAAATCACCATCTTTCTTCTCAGCTCAGGCTGCACAACAACTCTGCCTCTGCATGTCACCGCTGGAGACTGCATGCTCATTGGCTTACACCAGCTCCCCCTTCCTCCTCCTCTCTGCTCCAACCACCGCTGCACACATCCCACATCGGGGTGGGCTCGGGGTGCAGTGCTCTGTGCCCGAGCCCACCCTTCTTTGAAGCCAATTAGAGTCTCAGGCTCTAATCATGTGCTTTTAAAAAAAAAAACATTAAATCCATGCATTCAGCACCCTGCATGTAGATTAGGGGCTGGGCACATGGATCGGGGGGGGCACCCCTGTGCCACCAATGAACGGGTCGCCACTGCAACAAAGTGTGTATTATGGTCAACCCTTGAGGTTATGAAGTGCGGAGTGTCAAGAAGGAGAAGCAGCCAGTGGCCAATTATGCACTCGGTGCTCCCCACTGGGTGGAAGGGCCCCTGACTTAGGACTCACAGCAGAATGGAACTCCCTCAGGACTGGGCCAGGAAGCACCTGTATGCAGGACCCTGAAAACTAAGACCCCTTTCACACCAAGGGCGTTTTGCAGGCGCTATAGCGCTTTACCGCCGACGCTATGGGCAGTGTGGTGGGCAAGGGGTCTTAAGGCTGGGCACAAGTAAATGCACAATGTGTTGACAAGAGCTGGTGGAGGCAGTCAGTATTCATTGCTATTTCCACAAACTGACTCTGAAGTAAGTGCTGGGACATGTGTCACTTGCAGGTGAAAAAAGCATGATTCTTCTGTGTGGGGCCCTGGGAAGTATTATGGCCTCTGGCCATGGGATGTGGCTAACCCACACGAGCAAAAGCATGTAGGTTCCCCCATGCGGCTTTAGCACCTAACACACATTGTCATATTTGTGTTTATACTCATACAAGCATACTTCATTCTTCTTTTAATTAGTCTGCAAATAAATAGTCTGACATCCGTTAATTGGTTTGAAAAAATAATCCGTTAATGTTTACATTTTTGCCTTAACTGTAATTACCTTACTATTTCCATGTGTCAAGTTTTCTATTGAATTTCTTAAGCTGCTCATATTTGACAGTCAAGACATCAAGGCAAAGTATTAATAGATGGCTTTCTTATACACACTTATCCAGGCCACTTAGGAATAGTGCAGGACAAGCAGATTTAAGACTCAAGTATATTCATTATACTGAAGATCCACGGATTGGGGTATAGACAAGATAATGTAGTTGGGGCTAAAAATAGGACTTCCAACCAATCACAGAGGGATTTGATTTTTTTTATTTATTAAAAATAAACATTTTCAGTTGACTATGAGTTATTACTTCATTTTGCAACTAGACAGGAGAAATCAATTGCAAATCGAAAGCACTGGGGAATTTTAAAGCTGCATTCACAATTAACTAGACATGTATCACTAGCCCTTGAGTTCCTTATTACAGAGCCTGGAATCCTTGGGGGAGTACTGGATTGTTTAATCATTATTTATTTACCCCTTGACTCATGTAATATATGGTCGATGTACAATTTTATTTTTAATTTAACCCTTTCAGAGTCCTTAAATTGTATAGCTTTAGATTTACAGTATACAATGCAGTTTACTGGCTCTTGCTCCCTATACAAGCTATATACACATCATTCAGTAGAACTGTCTGTTTTACAGCAGTCTCCAAAGCCTTCTTACCAACTGGAGGCAGGTGCTGGGCTACAGCAACATGGAGAAGGAGACACTGCCTTTTATTCTTCTCTCCCTCTACTGAGATACTGATACTGCACCGTTCTCCTCCAGCCAGCAGGGGAAGAGCTAAAGTCAAGCATGCCCATACTTCTATGCAGAGCACTGAGACTCCCAGGAGTTGTCGAGATGGCAGTCATATAATGGGACGAATAGAATCCCTACAGTACAGATCCCAATAGGCACTGTGCAGTAGTGGAGACATGAGTTTTAGTAAACTGCCCAGGAAAGTTCTTCCACTTGGCACTGAGGGAGTTAGTGAGAGAGCACCTCTGTTCGCCTCCATTGGCGAGATTGACACCTTGCTAGCCCCGTCACCTGGTATGGACTTAAAGGGGAACCCCTACGCAGAAAAAAATGTTGTGGGGTCCCCCCAAAGTCCATAGCAGACCCTTATCCGAGCACGCAGCCTGGCCGGTCAGGAAAGGGGGTGGGGACAAGAGAGAGCAGCCCCCCCCTGAGCCATACGAGGCCACGTGCCCTCAACATGGGGCGGTGCTTTGGGGAAAGCACCTTGACGCCATGTTGATGAGGACAAGGGCCTCTTCCCGACAACCCTGGCCATTGGTTGTCGGGGTCTGCGGGTGGGGGGCTTATCAGAATCTGGGAGCCCCCTTTAGTCCCTATGGGAATGAGTATGGGGTACAACGTACCCCTACCCATTCACTAGGGGGGAAAAAGTGTACATAAAAAACACAGGTTTTTAAAATACTTTATTAGACAGCTCTGGGGGTCTTCTTCCGTCTTCGGGAATCTTCTTGCCGAACTCCTCCGCTATCTTCTGCTTTTTTACTAGCTCCTTTACTAGCAGGGGAGCCTGGCTTTCTCCTTCATCATTGCCGCCGTCCGGGGGTCTTCTTCTGACTTCAGGAGTCTTGTCCCGCTCTTCGGGGATCTTGTCCCGCTCTTCGGTTCTTCTTGCCAGGCCTCCTCATTCTTCTTCCAGCTCTTTTACTAGCGTTGGCCCAGTCTTCTGTCGCTTGTCTCTGCCGCCTTCTGCTTCTGCTTCCTCCGGGACTGTAACATAATAAGGGGCGGGGTCACCATGTGACATCACCCATTGACCCCACCCCTTGTCCCTATATAAGTTGCCGCAAAACGCGTCCTTGCCATTACGGCCAGAGAGAGTGTCATGTCAACATCGGAAGAAGAGAAGAAGAAGGAAGAAGAAGAAGAAGCAGAAGGCTACTTGGTACACTCAACCTGGTGTGTCAGAGGGGTTGAGGTTCTTGGGAAGGTTGAGGCAAAGAACAGAGGACCTATCCTATCCAGCGGCCTCTATGCTACACAACACTTTTAGCTCTTCAATTCATGTACCCCCTTCTCTGTACTTATTTTAATGTGCCCCCATTAATGTCATGCACTTGCCCTGAGACACAATTGTTCTGCCATGGGCCTGACAGTTCTTTAGAGTCTTCATTGAATGATAACTTGAAGATAATCAGCATGAAGCTGATGTGTTACCCTACTTCCTGATCAGTGTTAACAGCATTTGATTGATTGCTGGAGGTACTTTATGAGACAGCAGTTTTGAACATACACTATATTGTCAAAAGTATTGGGACAGGTGCCTTTACATGCACATGAACTTTAATGGCATCCCAGTCCTAGTCCATAGGGTTCAATACTGAGTTGGCCCACCATTTGCAGCTATAACAGCTTCAACTCTTCTGGGAAGGCTATCCACAAGGTTTAGGAGTGTGACTATGCGCATGTTTGACCATTCTTCCAGAAGCTCATTTGTAGGTCAGGCATTGATGTTGGATGAGAAGGCCTGGCTCACAGTCTCTGCTCTTCTTCATCCCAAAGGTGTTCCATTGAGTTGAGGTCAGGACTTTTTTCCTCCACCCAAAACGCATTCATCCATGCCTTTGTGGACCTTGCTTTGTGCACTGGTTCAAACCATTTGGTGTGTAATGTTATCACGTGCAAGCCGCGTCCTACATGTTTCATCAGGAACAATGTCTTCGGGGGATGGGCTGGTCCAGCAGGGGGGGGAGGGTTTGGGGTAATAGGCAATTGCAGAAAGATGCCTTGTGACAGCTGAAAGTCAGTTTCTCCTCCTCTCCTTCCCGCCAGCTTTCAACTGCTGGAGGGAGACGTTTTGAGATGAAGGGGTCGATCTACTAAATACAAACAGGCTGTTAAAGCGGTTCTGCACCTAAAAAAATAAATATTAAAAGCCAGCAGCTACTAATATTGCAGCTGCTGACTTTTAATAAATTGACACTTACCTGCCCCAGGGTCCAGCGATGTCGGCGGCAGATGACGAGCGATCGCTCGTCTCTCTGCTGCCCCCGCCGCCATCCTCTGTCAGGGAATTGGGAAGTGAAGCGTTGCGGCTTCACTGCCCGGTTACCTACTGCGCATGTGCGAGTCGCGCTGCGCGTCTCTTCTAGTCCCCGCTGTGTCCTGGGAACTGTGTGTTTCCCAGAACACAACGGGGGGGGGGGGGGGGGGGCATCTGCGGGGGTCTGCGGCGGTCTGTCCCGGAAGTGGGTGCAGATACCTGGATTATCCAGGTAAATGCACCCCCCTCCCCCCTGAAAGGTGCCGATTGTGGCACCGGAGGGGGGGAGGCATCAGATTAGCGGAACTTACACTTTAGGGTGGAGAACCGCTTTAACTTTGCAAAGGACGTTGCATTGTGAAAGGGAATTTTCCCCAGAGCTTAGTGAATGCGGTGAAATTTCACTTTGCAAATGACACCCAACCGCATGCGAGTAGAATAGAAAAAACATAATTGTTGATTGCACGCAATTGGATGATGGAAGTCAGCAGATCTTCTTTACCTCATTCACTAAGCTTAGAGAAAAATTTCCTTGCAAAGTGCAACTTTCCTTGCAAGGTAAACAGGTTATTCATCTTTAGTAAATCATCCCAGGACTTGCATGGTGAGGTGTCCGTACTTTGTTTTCAGAAACCTAATCTTTTCTTCTGTAGACTATATGGAATATAGAATTTTTCCATCTCTTTAAACTGCACCTTTGTGTCCACCTCACCAGTTCTGTGTAGGAACTACAGTGCTACACATTGTTTTCCTCCCAGAATAGGTAGTGCATTATCACAGGAAATTAGAAATGTCAGTAAAGCTGGCTTTCTTTTTTACTACTTAATATATAATTAACAATCGACCATCTTATCTTATTTACTTAGGTCACGGTGTATGTCGTGATATACCATTGGAAGTGGTATTACGTGATCCTTTGCTTTGTTGCCAATTCTGTGTCCAACTACAATCTGCATAATAGTTAGATCTGAAATGCCTGCATTCAGTTTATTGCAATCTGGTGCTGCCTTCATGACACCAACAAACAGATTTTATTTATAGTATGTCTACATAAGGACTTTTAGACTCAAAACAGAGTTACATCTAAACAACTTCAACCCCATAGAATATACCAGTGATGGCAAACCTTGGCACCCCAGATGTTTTGGCACTGCATTTCCCTTGATGCTCATGCACTCTGCAGTGTAGTTGAGCATCATGGGATATGTAGTTCCAAAACATCTGGGGTGCCAAGGTTCACCCTCACTGGAATATACCAATACATTCCCAGGTTGAAGTGGTTATACTAGATTGATTGTTGCTGCTGCAACCCAGCAATCATCCCGGTACCAACATTTTCAGCCAACAATGGACTTTACTGTAAAAGTGATCCCAGCAGCTGTAGAGATTATTTCTACAGAGGACCTGTAATAGCAGTAAAAAGTATACAGAAAAAAAGCAAAAAAAAAAAAGCGCCCCTTCCCCATGTGCTAAAGTGCAAATGAAAACACATACATAAATCCCGCACAGATATATAAATGCCAATCACACCACACATAGGAGGTATCATCACAACTGCCAGCAATAAGTCTACAGACCCCCTGTTTAACTCTAAAATGGTAACCTGTAAAGACTTCTAAATGTTTCCCTTTAGAGATGTTTAGGTACCATAGTTTATCGACATTCCACAGGCATATGCAATTTTAAAGTGTGACTTGTTCAGTGTCTATTCACTCAGTGTAACATCATCTTTAGTATCTTACCCAAAATTGGCATTTTATTGTGTTTGTGTGCACTAAAATTCATAAATGTGTTTTTTTTTACCTGAAAATTTGTATTTTAAAAATGGCTGCGCAAATATTATGTGACACAAAAATTCTCAACAATCACCATTTTATTTTCCAGTGTCTCTGCTTACCACAAACATATATATTGTTTGTGGGTTGAAAGTAATTTTCAAGCCAAAAAAAAAACATTTTTTTACATGTATGTCTGAAATGCCAGAATTGCCCAGGGGGTCAAGTGGTTAAAGTGGCTGTAAAACTCTGACATGAAATATGAAAAAAGTAAAATTTTCTATAGTATTTACTTCTCCCAATCCAAACCACAGAGTGTAACTTCTCTCTGTTGTCCCAACTCCAAGAGATAATAAGGTGATGAGAGAGGAAGCTCCAGCACACAGCCTGTAGTTGAAGTCTTCCGCTCTGGATCAATCAAATGTGCTGTGCCCTTTCCAGGGGGAGGGGTCCCTTTCCACAAATCAGCTTTCAGAACTCTCCTCACTGAGCTGAACAGTGTGTAGCTTGAGATCCCTGCCCCCTGCTTTGTGCTTGCCCCCTGCTTTGTGCTTCTGTGAAAAATATAAAGTAAAAAATACAAAGGTCACGAATACAAAAAGGTCATAGAGGCCGAAGCCCCAAGCAAAATACAGCAAATATGTAATGTCAGCAGGAACTTGAGTACAATGAACAAATAACATATACAGTATGTAGGCACTTGATAAGCAAATAAACAAGTAGATACCGGGATATTCTAAATGACGAATAAAGGGGGGGTCATCCAAACCTGATGACCCTATGCAGACATAAAACATAAAGAGGAGTCTAGTCCCCAACCATGCAAGCATATTACCCAAAAGTAGAGAGGAAGAAAAGGAGAGAAAAAACAGGACAAAGGAGAGCAAGAAGGGGGACTCAGTCGGAAAACCAGACCACAGGCCCCAAGAGGGAAAAGAGATGGAGAGACAGAATAAAGAAGGAAAACCCCAGAAGAGAAGCCTGCAAAATCATCCCAAACAGGGAAGTCCTGAGCAGGTGGAAAATCCTTTTTATCTCTGTGTTTTAGAAGGCTCTACAGGACAAATTGCTGTAGATAAACAGGTACAAGTTATGTAACAGAATTTGTTTCATCTCTGTGTACCATCCAGGTCTAGTTTCTAGTTACACTTCATTGGGTGTAAGGGCTTACAAACACTTTAAATTGCAGAAATGTTGGTTCGCATCAAATTTGACACTGTGGGGCTTTGCAAATTTTGAAAAGGGAAAATCACAGAATGATGCATCAGAACAGTTATTAGCAGAGGAGGAACTTTGTGGATTAATATGTATGTTGCAACCCCTTCTCATAATACATGACTGAAATCTGTTCAGTTCTCAACTCTTCCCCAGTGCCAGAGATATGAGATTGCCACAGCTGTTGTATAACACTCAGAATATGTTGATTTGAATTGGTATAACTGGCTCATAAACACTTCAGAAACCCCACTATTAGCATGATTTAAAATTTGCTTTGCTTTTGTTAAACTTTAAAAGCTTAAAACTCTTATTTTTTTCTTTCATTTTTTAATTTCTGCTTGACATGACATCTCCTGACAACAAGGCATTACAACACAACCACCAGTTACATCAGTCACCCGGCTGCTCATGGCTTTGTACTACTCTCTTAATGACATCTCAGAGGACATCAGGAAGTGCATGGTCCTCAGATTCTCTCCCTGTTTCGTATCTCAACAAAAAATGAAATACATATATATCAGTCTCTGTGCCCTCACAGATCAACTATATATAATCTTGTTCGTGCCTGGATTTTCTGCATAGCCAAACTAGGCTTCTAGTAGAACTTTAGAAAGTCCCCCAGAGCAAAGTCTATTTATACATGAGAACACTTTTCACCGCACATTGTCTGCCCTAGTAGCTTAACCGGGCACTTTAAATATAAGTGCATTTAAATGCCATTGTGGAAAATTCCCATCAGAAATATTTCCAGTGAGTCGATTTACAAAAAAACAAATTTATCCTCATTAAATGGCAAAATTTAAATTAGTGTATAATTTAGAGTTTGTTTAATGGTTGTTCTGGCGTGCCTCTGGGAATCACTTGCTTATTTACTTCAACTATAAAAATGCAACATTTCACAAAGTTTGCCTGCAGAAGAAAAAAAGTCTACTTTTCACACCAATGTCAGAGCTTGCTAATTATTCATACTTAGAATAGACCCACAAAAGGAGCAGGCAAATTATTTATACAGCTATATTTAGCCTCTTTTAGCATTTGTGAAGCTGATGTTGAATCATGGGTTAAGGAGAGCGACTTGCATTATCATAGAGATCTGGCAATTAACACTGCAAAGTAGTTGATGCTGAGACTCAAATCCACATAAGAACTTCAGAGCCGTCAATCACGGACAGAGTTTTAAAAGTTGACGTGTCTGCTGGCAAACTACATTCTCCAAAGTCCTAAGAATTTCCAAGGTATTTTTGAGAATTTAAATATTCATAAACGTTGGACATGATTGACAGGCTATTGTTCATCTGCCAAAGTATTTTTAAGAAATCATTTTCTGGATGCTTCTTTTCTCCTGGGTGGATAAGTGGCTTCCCATGGAACAGCCGTATAGAAAACTTTTTTTCTTTCAGTATGCAGGTTACGTTGTGACATTAATTATGATATGGTATAACGTGAGATGCTACATTATGTTCCTATGGGCTTATTAAGTAAATCAGTAATAGGAACAAATATAAAATGGAGTTTCTACCGTAATCAGAATCCATTGTAGTCAAATCTAGCTTCAGGAAGGTGATTGCTGATTGGTTACGTTACCGTACTCTGTTCCTTGCACCATTCATAGCCACTTAATCCTATGACCTCATAGTATCTTCATCATTGTAAAGCTGCAAACTTGCATGGACTTACAGTATGTGTTGCTTACTTCTCTTTGGGCTTTTTTGAGCAAGGAAGGGAAGAAGGCCAATCTACTTTCCTTCAAACTGACTCCAAAAAGCATTGCCTAGGTGCCTAAAACATACAGTTGTGTGAAAAAGTATTTGCCCCCTTTCTGATTTTTTTTTGCATATCTGTCACACTTAAATGACTCATAACATCAAACAAATTTTATTACACAAAGATAACCCACGTAAATACAAAATGCAGTTTTTAAATGATGGTTTCATTTATTAAAGCGGTTTGGTACCTAAAAATGAAACTTCATCTTATTAAAATCACCAGATTGAATACTTACCTAAATGAACCCTGAAAAAAAAAATTATTATTTACTTACCTTTTATTTCAGATGTTTCTGCTGACTTCCGGGTTGTCCTCCCGTGGGAGTAGGCGTGGTTATCGTCCTCGCAATGGTCCCTGGGAAATTTCTAAGCTATTTCCCAAGAATCCATGGGGGGACAATGAAATTGCGAAATCTCGCGAGATTTCGTTAGGACGCTGGTCACGTGACGAGGGCGTGTCCGAATTTGCCATTTTTAAAGTGGGCAGGCAGCTGTATCTGCCATTACCACTATTGCACACTGAGCATGCGCGAGATGGAGCGGAGCATGCTGGGAGCCGAGCGTCATCGATACACAGGAAGTAAATGCCTGTGGGCTTCAGACGCCCACACTTAAAATGGAAAATGCCAGAGCACTTTTTTAAAAGTCATCCCGAGGAAAAGAATCGTCGCGCCGGGGGTCAAAAAAACGCCGGACGTGGATGCTAAGCGAAGGTAGCAGTCGCCCACATGTAACACAGGTAAGAAAAAAAAAAAAAGAGCGGAATCCCGCTTTAAGGCAAAAAAGCTGTCCAAACCTTCCTGGCTTTATGTGAAAAAGTCATTGTCCCCTAAACCCAATAACTGGTTGTACCACCCTTGGTGGCAATAACTGCAATCAAACTGGAAATTAGTCTTTCACATCGCTGTGGCGCAATTTTGGCCAACTCTTCTTTGCAGAATTGTTTTAATTCAGCCACATTGGAGGGTTTTCCAGCATGAATGGCCGGTGTAAGGTAATGATACAGCATCTCAATTGGATTTAAGTCCGGGTTTTGACAAGACCACTCCAAAACCTAAATTTTGCTTTGTTTGAACCATTTGGAGATGGACTTGCTGTTGTTTTTGTGGATCATTTTCCTGCTGCATAACCCAAGTGCACTTGAGCTTGAGGTCTTGAACTGATGGGCAGACATTATTCTTAAGTTTTTTTTTTTGGTAATGCTCAGAATTCATGATTCCATCAATTATGGTAAGTTGTCCATGTCCTGAAGCTGCAAAGCAGCCCCAGACCATCACGCTACCACCACCATGTCTGACTGTTGGTATGATGTTCTTGTTATGAAAGGCTGTATTCGTTTTTATGCCAGATGTAACAGGATGAATATCTTCCAAAAAGTTACATTTTTGTCTCATCAGTTAGTCAGTACAGAATATTTGCCTAAAAGTCTTGGGGATAATCAAGATGTTTTTTGGTAAATGTGAGATGAGCCGTTGTGTTCTTTTTGGTCAGCAGTGACTTTGGCCTTGGAAATCTCCCATGGATGCCATTTTTGCCCAGTCTCTTACTTATTATTGAATCATGAACACTGATCTTACCTGAGGCAAGTGAGGCCTGCAGTTCTTTAGATGTTGTTCTGGGTTCTTTTATGACCTCCTGGATGAGTCATTGTCATGCTATTGGAGTCATTTTTGTAGGCCGGCCACTCCTGGGAAGGTTGACCCATGTTTCATGTTATCTCCATTTGTGGATAATGGCTCTCCCTGTGGTTCACTCGAGTTCCAAAGCCTTAAGCCCCATACACACTGTCAGATTTTGCCTGATTGCTTATATATATTATATGGTTTTGGTAAATCTGAAGGAAAAAATCTGCAGAAAATCTGATAGTGTGTAAGGGGCTTTAGAAATGTCTTTGGATCTCTTCCTAGACCGATACATGTACATTAGTTTGTTTCTATTCTATTCTTGAATTTTTTTAGATTGTGGCATGATGTGTTGCTTTTTGTGATCTGTTAGCATACTTCACTTTGTCAGACAGCTTCTATTTATGTGGTTTCTTGATTCAACAGGTCTGACAGTAATCAGGCCTGGGTGTGGCAAGTGAAATTTAACCGCTTCACCTCTAGAAGATTTTACCCCCTTCCTGACCGGAGCACTTTTTGCGATTTGGCACTGCGTCATTTTAACTGACAATTGCGTGGTCCTGCGACATTGCACCCAAACAAAATTGATGTCCTTTTTTTCCCACAAATAGAGCTTTATTTTGGTGGTATTTGATCACCTCTGCGGTTTTTATTTTTTGCGTTATAAACAAAAATAGAGTGACAATTTTGAAAAAAACACAATATTTCTTACTTTTTGCTATAATATCCCCCAAAATATATATAAAAAAAAATCTCCTCAGTTTAGGCCGATGTGTTTTCTTCTACATACTTTTGGTAAAAAAATCGCAGCGTATATTGATTGGTTTGCGCAAAAGTTATAGCGTCTACAAAATAGGGTATAGTTTTATGGCATTTTTATTATTATTATTTTTTACTAGTAATGGCGGCGATCTGAGATTTTTATCGGGACTTTGACATTATTGTGGACACATCAGACCCTCTTGACACATTTTTGGGACCAGTGGCATTTATACAGTGATCAGTGCATTGATTATTGTAAAAATGTCACTGGCAGGGAAGGGGTTAACACTCTGGGGCAATCAAGGGGTTAATTGTGTTCCCTAGTGTGTTCTAAATTAAAGGGGGAGGGGACTGTGTAGGGGAGATGACAGAACGCTGTTCATACTCTGAACAGACGATTAGTCTCCCCTCCCCTCAGAGAACCGGAAACTGTGTGTTTACACACACAGATCCTTGTTCTCGGTGTGCCACGAGCAATCGCGGGAGCCCAGTGGTGATTGTGACTGCTGGGCACTCACATCAGCTCCACGGCGAGCAGCAGGCACACGCGCCTCTAGTGGCCACAGGGCGAAGCAACGTTATATAACGTTGTTTCACCCAGCCCTGCCATTCTGCCACAGTAAAACTGTGGCGGCTGGTTGGCAAGTGGTTAACTCAGCTTTTCAAACAATTGTGGTTAATCACAGTTCATTCATGAGGCAGCATGGAAGGGGGCAATTACTTTTTTCACATAGGGCCAGGCAGGTTTAAACAGCTTTTTTCCTTAATAAATGAAATAATAATTTAAAAACTGCATCTTGGATTTACCCGGATTATCTTTGTGTAATATTAACATCCTGCTACTTGTGGGGTGACTGTTTATTCCAACCAGGCTATCTAAAGTCTTTTTTCTGGCTTTGGACATTGGCAAAACAAGTTCCAACTATATACGGCCCCCCCAATTTATCTACAACTTAATTGCTATCTTATTGGTCAGATAAAATCTCCTTGTTGGCCTCTCTCATTGCCATGCTGGGGTGATTCCATATTGGTTCGGGTGCCCATCATTGGAGTTATGTGGAGTCCAATCTGGTGATGTGTGTTTTGCTGCTTTGGTGGGCGTATCCCTGGAGGAAGCCAACGGTGGCAAAACATGTCGGGATAAATGTACCACCACCCGCACAACAAGATATCTTTTTCCATACCTGGCATTTCTCCATACCAGTTGTACCGATGTATACCTTATCTGACACTACATACCTGTGTTTTTGTATGTCTTAAATAAAAAGTGATATTTTTTATTGTATATTTTTTCTCAGTATATCCAGCACCTACAAAATCACTCTAAATACTCCCTCGTGTCTATATTGCTTATTCAGGGATGTTGGTGCATTTTTTTAACCTGTCACCACTCCAAATCACCACCCGTGTATAATATTAAAATTTGTTTTGATGATCTAAATCAATTAAGTGTGAGAAATATGCAAAAAAATGTAAAATCAGGGAAGGTGCAAATACTTTTTCACACAACTGTACACACATTCCCCAATTCAACTGTAAACAAATGGCTTCTGTTAAAGTGTCATTAAACATAATAAGAGTACTTTATAGAGATCAATAGCAACTTGAACAATAAAAACAATGCATAATAGCACAGTTCAACATCATGCTTCCAAATACCTTTATTTTTTCCCCATGCACTGTGGTCACGTGACATTAGAAGTTCTTTCTCCAATGCACAGAAAGATAGAGGGCGGAATGAGCAGAAGAGACTTCAGATGTAACTGCCTATGTCAGTCTCAAAAAGCTTCCCTTTTCTCTAGATTTGTTTTCCGTTGACTGTACGGAGCCCAGTAATGCTGTTGCAGTCACATGATTAATAAAAAATGTTTTGAAAGAAACCTGTAAATAAACAATAGAAAATCTATCTTGTGACATCATAAATAATAACTGTAATAATATTCATGGAATAATAATTGTTCTTTACATTATGGAGGTGGGGTTTAGAACAAGATGGACCCTGTCACACTTCAGCAGGAGGAGAGGGGAGGAGCTCTCACTCCACATCCTGATGGGGCCCCTCAAGATGATGAAAATAGTCACATGGGGTGGCTTCCAGAGTGGAAAAGAAGAAGTGAATGGCTCACTTCCTCAGGGTCCCGGAATAGAATGTGCAGTCATGGTGGCAACGCAGCAGCCAGAGGATCAGCTTTGATATCGTAGCCACAGAAAAGAGGGTAATTCATGCAGCATGATCGATCAACCAGGAAATTTATAACTATGTCAAACTGAGTGATGAATCCTCCCTTTTACAAGGTACGGATAATATTTTTAAAGACATAGACACAAAAATATTTGAAGTTTAATGACATTTTAACAATCTTTGAGGTATATAGGCCTCAAAGCTGAATTATTCCATTCCAAAAGCACTGAAATATGGTACCTTCCTAATCTGCTCTATTAACTGTTTAAAATGCATGCCTTTTTTTTAACAAAGTATCAAATGTGACAGACTAAACATATCATACTGCTAATGATAGCAAACTTAAACTTTTTGCCAAGTCAATAGGATATTACCCATTTCTTAAAATTCCCCTTGGCCTTTGACTTATGCAGAGAGCAGTGACAATTTATTGTCACCAGAAGGACAGAGGTGTCTATGATGTGCACAGCAACACTGGCAGCTTTGCTTCAACTTTTCTATGCTGCATAAGGAGATTATGGTTTATGGTGTCCAATTGGGGAATAGCTGGGTCTCTAGGAAGAGATTGCAGCAAAGTTTTTATTTACTGATTATGCACCAGGGGGTTGTTTTTAACCTGAACAGCTTACAGTATATTTGTCGGTAATATCAGCAAACATTGGTAAAGAAAAGGGTTCCTGTAAGGGTTCATTTGCAGAAGTAGTGGATCACTTTTTAGAGGGTATTTGACAGATGGTAAGAAGGTGAGAAGTTACTTCCCCACAAACCCCACACCACTATGCCACAATCTTCTTTACATGTGATGCTGAGCACTTGCGGTGTGGCCCCATTATTTGATTGGGTTTCATTCAGCAGAAGATACTGCTTACCAAATACAATGGGGGGTGTAATTTTTGCCACCCCATCATGCTGGCTTGTTTATACCTCTTTAGCTTGGGGGGGCAGGTGGGGTTGGTAAAAACAAGGCATAACCACCTATTTTTACCATGACCCACGATAAATGCATAACCACTTCCAGCCCAAGGACATCATATGACATCCTGAACTTTGAGTGGGGATACCTCCGGTGCTTCTCCCGGCTTGCCCATGTGATCGGCGAGCCAGAGAAGGAATTAGTCGCCGCTGTATGGTTACCATAGAGATTTCTGGTGACCAGTTGGTCCCCAGTCATCTCTATGACCCTCGGAGGCCTGGGTGCGACGCTATGAAATCACGTTAACAATCCCGGGGACGTGGCTGGAAAGGCTGAGACTTTTTTTTTTATCTTGGTCTTTCCAGCCTGGAGGAGAGATGTATAGGCCCCACATCTCTCCATAAAGAGGACCTGCCACGCACTATTCCTATTACAAGGGATATTTACATTACTTGCAATAGGAATAAAAGTAATAAAAAATAAATAAAAAATCTAAACAGTGTTCTCCAAGTACTCTTCCAAACACTCTCTGCTCATTCTTCACAGTTTCTTTAAAAGTCCTTAGAATAGCCTCTCTAGACTAAAATCTCTGCGGACCCACCCAAATTGTTTAGCAGCCCAAACTCCAGGTCTAACAGAGGAGATTTATAATATCGTGCATCCACCATCTTGTCTGCCATTTTAGCCCAGACTGTGCCACAATTGTTCCATTGGAGACAGGTATGTGCGATAGTGTAAACTTTCCTCAATGTTATAGAAGTGATATAGCCATCCATAATATCCCAGAAACCATGGCACAGTGCATTGTAAAGTAGTGAAAAAGTTTAAGTGGGCTTTCATGAGGACATAATTTCATGAGAAAGGTTACCAACTAGTATATGTACCCCCATCATGCACTACGCATCCAACATTTATTAACAATTGTGCTCATTTTAGGTATGGTGGTATCCACAGATTGTGGCAAGCTGTCAAGTAGTTCTACAGTTGTTCTAAGATTACTGTAATATTCTGTGAAAGTGATACTATCAATGATTCCTCATTATTAAGATGTTTCCTCCACTCTCCAAGCCTGTTCATATCATGCCATTGCATTAAATGGCATCCAAATATGCTACTGCCACAGGGGACGCTGGTAGTATTGGGTCTTTTGCTCTTTCTCTGGCCCTAAGCAAAACTTGAATCTCACTCTCCAGAATACCATGGCCGAGAACTCCCAGGAGTCCCAAAAAGATGGCACACACTGACCTTTTAGAAAACTTTAGAAAGCAGATTGTATTGGCAGATTAAACTTTGCCAATTATATTGGCAGATTAACTAAAAAAAGGTAACACATTGGATCAGTAATTCAGTGTCAACGTATGAAAACAGTGCAAAACAAATACAATGCAATAAACCCAGGTACCTTTAAGGCTAGACTAGCCATGTACGAAAAAAGAAAGAAAAAAAGGAATTCCCTATGGGGTTTTCTGGCAGCAAAAGGACAATCACTTTTTTGTAAAAATCAATCAAAATTGTTTTTATCATCAGGATCATCAGGATCACTTGTCAGATGACATTACAATACAAAAGATTTAAAATATGAGCTCTGGTGTACATTTATGTGTAAAAATGGATACAGAAAACATGTACATATATATAATAGGCTTTCAATACATTGAGATTATGGTTCATATTATAGTCCCTACAGGATAAATTACATGGCCTATGCATTTCGACCTTGGGATTTAATAGCCTTCCTCAGGGGGTTTCAGATATTTCTGTAATAATATCAAAAACAGGCAAGTCATACATTTCATAAAATTGATGTTAAATTACTTATCAATACTGACAGCAAAATATTTTGTATTTACCCAATCGACAACATTAATTCCGCTTGAACCAGAGAACTTTCTTTAAAAAAATAAAAACTTCTTCCCTTCAGGTAATCCCGGGTGCCATTGCACCTTAGTCCACCCGGGGGGGAGGGGGAAGGAAACCAGCCCCCAAAGGGGTCACAGACTTGCAAGGGGTGACAGTCTTTATGGACCACCACAGCAGAGGGACGGCCCAAAGGCCACAGCACCTGAAGATAATGATCATAAACATTTTATCTAAAATATGTACCCTATGAGGATAATGTAAATTCTATATACTGTCTAATTCATAAAAAGCTAATTCCAAGGAAAAGAGAAATTACAAGGGATGATGGGGGTATAAGTGATGAAAAAATGTCAATAATTAATTGTTTCCAAGTATTAACTTATAATACCTTATATTATATAAGAATATTATTTATCAAGTTTTGCCCCATATCAGGGGATTGAATATATATATGTGAATGAATATGTATTAATATTACAATTGCTATAGTAGTTTGTTGGGTGAACAGAAATGAATTAATATATAAATATATTAATAATTATTAAAGCGGGAGTCCGCCGGAAGTTCCGCCGTTTTTTTTTTTTAAAAGCCAGCAGCTACAAATACTGCAGCTGCTGACTTTTAAAATAAGGACACTTACCCGTCCAGCGCGCCCGCGATGTCGGCACCCGAAGCCGATCTCTCGATCGTCTCTCGGGTGCTGCCGCCGCCATCTTGGGTATGGAAATCAGGAAGTGGAGCCTTTCGGCTTCATTTCCCGGTCCCCTACTGCGCATGCGCGAGTCACGCTGCGCAATAAGAATGGTCCCGCTGCCTCTGGGATCCGTGTGTTTCCCAGCAGGCAGCGGGGGACTTTCGGAAAGGGGCGTAATCTACGCCCCTTTCCGCAGATAGCTATGCCGGAAGTGGGTGCAGATACCTGTACTGTACAGGTACCTGCACCCCCCTCCCCCCTGAAAGGTGCCAATTGTGGCGCTGGAGGGGGGGAGGGTTCCAATGAGCGGAAGGTCCACTTTAGGGTGGACCTCCGCTTTAAGTGAGCAGGGGTAAAGGAATTCCCATGGGGAATTCCTTTTTTTTCTTTTTTTTCGAACATAGTTAGGGGGTGTGCAGCTAGCTTAAACTCATGTCCTTCCCCTGCCAGACTAGCCACGTACTACAGTACTAAGAGCATAAACAATAGCTCTCAGTCTGAAAGATCACTCCCCATGTGACTGAAGAGGACTACTAGTAGGTATAACAGGCTAGGTCAATTGAGGGCTCTCAAGAAAGGGGCTAGGCTTAGGTATGTGAATTTAATACACTAACAGCAACCCAGTCTTGCCCACAGCTACGTAGCAATTCTGAGCATTTCTTAAAGTAAACTTCTGCCAGCGCCGCTGGTGCCCTTTGCCAGTTGTCTACAAGAGTGAAGTTCAATAACAAATAAAAGAGTTGGGCTCAGTACTTGGGTAGGCCCCTTGGTGCAGAATAGCAGGAATAAGGCAAGTTCTCAAAGAAGCAGTGGGCAAGGAGAAGGTACAGAGAGGGAAATAAAATATTTGATCCCCTGCTGATTTTGTACATTTGCCCACTGACAAAGAAATGATCAGTCTATCATTTTAATGGTAGGTTTATTTTAACAGTGACAGACAGAATAACAACAAAAAAATCCAGAAAAATGCAGTGAGTGAAATAAGTATTTGACCCCTTTGCAAAACATGACTTAGTAACAGAGGTAAGACGTTTGTAAATTCAAGCTCTCCTCTACCCCAGGACCCCTCACACCCATCCGACTCAACCCAGCTTTCCCCCCAGGAATGTCTACCAATTTTCTCAAAGATACCTGGGTACACCAGGAGGTCCAAGCCCACCAATTCTACAGCAATGAGAGACTACTGGAATGTAGTGCTCTCCCTACCAAGGATAACAGCCCCCCCTGCCCCAAGTGGACATACTTTCAAATTCGCCACTTCCTCAGAGCGGAAAACATAGATGGCAAGCTTTCCAGACGGCTAACGTCGTTTGAAAATCTCTGCTCCCAAAGCACTCCTCAGCGACATTTAATTTCTATAATTTATTCCCTATTCTTTCAGTCCACCTCCCCGAAGGATTGGAAAGCATGTCAGGCATGGGAGAGAGATTTACATATAAACCTCTCTGAGGAAGACTGGGAAAGAATTTTAATAATCACACACAAAGGCTCACTGAATGTTCACACTCAGGAGAACAATTTCAAACTTCTATGTAGATGGTATCGGTCGCCTGAGCTGCTAAATAAGTATAAACTCGATGTCCCTAACAAGTGCTGGAGATGCTTAAATGATGGGGGATCGCTCCTATACATTTGGTGGACCTGCCCCAAAATCCAAACCTTTTGGACACAGGTTCACAGAATATCTAGCACTATCACCAACAGCACTATAGAATATACGCCAGATTGCATGCTTCTCCACCATACCTCTGTCCCCACACGCCTTTATTTGAAATCATTGAGCCTACATCTGCTTAACGCCGCCAAGCTCTGTATCCAAATCCATTGGGGCTCTCCCACTACTCCCTCTATTAGTGAATGGTTAAATAAGGTAGCGAAAGTAGCGGAAATGGAGGAGCTCATTCACATTGCCCGAGACTCCCCACAAAAGTACGCGCGGACCTGGGATAAGTGGACACATTTCCGAGATTATGGCTGCCTTTTCTCCTCAGACAGCTCACATAATTAAATACTCGTCACGTAAACTCCCCTCTGTTTTGGAATATGACCTGGTCTTGGCCCAGGCGGTGCATTCTTTTTTAGATCAAGGGAACTCGAGCGGACTGCCGTACGCACCCACACAACGGTGCATCCCTGGTGGGGGGAGCCCAGGGAGACGACACCCCTCCTTTCCTATGCCCCTATCCTATCCCCTTCCCCCCTCATACCTGCCCCATCTACATCCCCCCCATCTCCTAGTACCCCGTTAACCTCCCCCTTGTGGGGAGTTGCTCCAGACACAGACGACCTAGATTTCAGCCCGGCTGACTGGCTCCGGTCAGCCGTGTACCCACTTGTTCTGCCCCACATACCATACTCTCACCCGACATTCCTCCCGTACTTTAGCTCAAATTAGCAATCCCTAAGGGATTAGACGACGCCCACGACTAATGACATACTCCGGCAACTTCAATTTTGGGTTGTGTACAATACACTTTCCGACTATCTGCAATGGGAACCTATCGGGCCAATCTTCGCGATCCTTCCATTTACAGTCAATATTGTCTTAGGTTTAGATTGAAATGGAAAGCAAAATGGGTTCGTGATCACTTCTAAGTTTATACTGTTATCTGTGACCACAACATGTACTATGCTTTTTTTTTTTAGTACATTCTGTACTGCTTGTTATTGTATTGTTTAAAAATTCAATAAATTCTTTATGGAAAAAAAAAAAAAAAGAAGTTTGTAGTTGGCCACCAGGTTTGCACACATCTCAAAAGGGATTTTGTCTCACTTCTCTCTGCAGATTCTCCCAAGGTCCTTATGGTTTCTAGGCTGACATTAGATAACTTGAACCTTCAGCTCCCTACATACATTTTCTTTGAGATTAAGGTCTAAAAACTGGCTAGACCACTCCAGGACCTTAATGTGCTTCTTCTTGGGCCACTCCTTTGTTGCCTTGGCTGTGAGTATTGGGTCATTGACATGCTGGAATACCCATCCACGACCCATTTTCAATTCCCCTGGCTGAGGGAAGGAAGTTCTCACTCAAGATCTGTAAGTACATAGCCCTGTCCCACAAAAGTCTGCCCTTTGGCTCTTATGGCCCTGTCTGATGCAGTCCTCAGCTTGGTTCAGCACAACACAGCCCATGCACTCCTTCACTGTTGACGTGTTTTCCCTCACCCAACTGCCTGACACTTTCCTGGGCTTTTGTTAATATATCATCCCTTCCCTCTTACTGGTCTTTGTGGGCCTTGTAGTTGTGTCCCCAGTTAAACTGTGCGCAGAGTCCTCCTCGAGACTACATCTCCCAGACTGCCCTGGACGCTTGTATTCCAGTTAAAGTTGGGCAAACGAATGGACATTGCTATCTTAAGAGAGGCAATACAGATGGGAGTCTGACTCGGGAGAGGAGTGAAATTATTGATTGCTGGATACATTTGGGCATTTGTGCTGGTTTACCTTTGATCAGCCTGGTGTTCTGCTGACTTTGATTTAGTGAGAGCAGTGACAGATTCACATTGGGGTGCTGCACTGTAGGGGATTCATACTTTTTTTTGGATACTACACACAATTGGAGGAATAAGGGTCTTTACATTGAGCTATTCTTCATTTCACTTAATTTTGTAAGAATTTTTTTATGTTTGATTTTTTCACTTTTAATTTTTTGAAGGTGCCATAATTGGACAATAACACTTTATGGTAATTCTGTGGGTGTTTGCAGTCATTTAGCATTTAATACAATGCACGTTGCTTTGCACTAGCAATTTTAATATTGTTTGCACATTGTGTATATAGAAATTATCAGCATCTGACAGTTAGTTGCTTCTCATTAGCACGTTATGATATATGTTTGCACATGCTTATGAATTTGTATTTCAGCACATGTTTTGCACTTAATTAGCTATTTATTAGGTACACATAGCAGTTGTGTGGATCAGTGCTGCTCACTCTAGATTTTATCTTGTGGACAAATAATGTTCTGCATGCAATGTACCTCCAAAATGCATATGCAGTGTATATGGACGCAGAATGACAAAATCAATACATTAAAACATGGCAGTGTGGCATTATTGGGCACTTCTTTTCATATAAATTCAGTTATCATCCCCCCTTAAACACCTGTTCCCTGCAGTGATCCCTGGCCCGACCTCATTTTGTTTGCAAGTTGAAGTAAAGCTTTGCTGAGAGAAACATGTATGTTGTTACTACTGAATTACTTTTTGAAAAAAGCTAATGGCCTGCCTACCTGTCTATAGCTTCAATCATTACCAAGTGAGTGACCTAAAACAAGCATGCAGCAAGCAAAATAACAAATAAGTCAGAATTCACAGCACTGTTTTAATGATGGCTGCTAGCTGCTAGGTCCCATGCCAAGCGACTGCCCCACAGTTTACTGAACACAGGGGTTTACACACTCGGCAGGGTTGCAATTCAGTGTACACTTCACATTTTTTCAATGAATGAAAAGTGTTTCCTGACTGAATGAGGTGGACATTGTAGCAATAGGTCCCCTCTTTTCCACCTCATTCAATCAGAGAACCTTTTGCATTAACTGAGAAAATGCAAAGCATGCCCCGAATGTTGCCCCGAATGTTGACACATACCACATCCATGACTGAGAAATTTCATTACCTCCAAATTCACCATTTGTTGGAATTCCCTACAAGAAACCATGATTGGTCAATGACAGGGGTAGCATCTAAAAACCTACCCTCCCACATATGTTACGGGATGCTCAGACAGGCTCTACCAAACGTGAATGTGCTCTTGTGACCCATATATTCTTGGCAAAGAAACAGGCAAATGCAAAAGCGTGGGAGACACAGATTCTTAACTTAAATGAAGTGAAAAGCTGGGTACATGATACCCTAGTGAATTAAAAATTGATTGTGATCTTAACTGATACCTACGATAAATTCCTAAAATTACTTTCCATCAACACAACCACCTACGTGCTTCCTGCAATGAGCTTCCGGCACGGTAATGGTCTCCCTTTCAGCCCCCCCCCCCTTTCCTCTTCCCTCTTTTTCTCTTTACCTCCTCTCTCTCTCTCTCTCTCTCTCTCTCTCTCTCCTCTGTCTCTTCCTCTCTTATTTCTGATCCTGTCCCCTTCGGAATGGACCCTTTGCCCATAGGCAAGAGGGGCACCCCTTATTGGTCCCATAGACGATGATATCGTCTGCAGTCCTTTGGTTCCCAGATGAAGGTGCCTCTTTTAGGACATGAAGTGTATCGCCATCTCAAGCATGGCTTTGATATTTCCCCACCTTACAATTTAATGGTTCTTGGTTACTTTATTTATCACTACATTATTGCTTACTGTCTTATACTTGCGGAGGGCAAATCCCTTTGAATTGTTACCTGTTATTGTACATTTTCATTTTTTTGCATGTGTGTCTATGTTTCTTATCATGTCCATTAAAATTCAAGTGAAAGAATGTAGCCCATGCCAAGCAAGTGATTTCCTGTGTTCACAATGTGGTCGGGCAATCACTCACAGAAACTGGAAGCTAGTGACGATCACTGTAATAGTGGTGCCTACAACAGTGATTTTCAGTTTCCGCTGGGATTTCACTGGTATAACGCATACATACTTACATTGGTTCAAGCTATAAAAATTGCCATACCTAAACTTCAGCTGTAAAGGTAACCCCTTGTAATGGGATTTGTACAGGTACAAAAGTTTCTGGAAGAATGTGGAATAGTCATCCATGAGAACTGCTTCTACCTAACACATGAGCAGGGATGAGCTCACGAGACACAAGTCCGAATGCGCATGTGGTATCCCGTCAGATAGCTGTCAGTGCATATATCCATTGATAAGTGGCAAAGACATTCCCCACCCCAAACATGCACACATACATGCCCCTTGTAATGCCTCTGCCACTTATGAATGGCAGTCCGCTGTGGCAGTTTCCTGGTGGGATAGCTCATGTGGATTTACACTAATGTCTGTCTGAAAGACACCTGAGCTCATTTCTACTTGTGAGATTGCTTTAAAGTGGTTGTAAACCCTTACAAACCACTTTGACCTACAGGTAAGCCTAGATTAAGGCTTACCTGTAGGTCCAAGAAATATCTCCTAAACCTATACGGTTTAGGAGATATTTTGCCCGAAGACAGGCACCGCATGCGGCATTTCCAACAACGGAGCTGTCGCGCGTGTCGGCTCCCGTGCGCATGCGCGGGAGTGACGTCATCGCGGCTCCGCCGAATGACAGCGGCGGAGCTGCGAGACCCCACCGAAAAGATGGATGCGCCGGACTACAGGGGGCAGCGGTGATTTGCAGGGAATGAAAGAGGAAGTAAACTCATCAGGGTTTACTTCCTCTTTAAAGAGTGCCAGATGTGTTTCTAGTGTAAAAAATATAAAAAGGTTACTTATTTTTCTGAAGAATAACATTGTAGAATATTGATCCAGAGACGTAGGCAATTGCCTTTAAAGATCAGGAAGATATTTTACCCATGAAAGCAAAATGGGCCCTGCCTAAAAATTTGTGCCTTCTGGATCAGCAGCAGATTTAGATACTTTTTTGGCCAAAAGTAACCATCTATTAATAACATTTAGTGAAAGCGCACTTGTACTTTAAAGACTTTCTATGTGGGTTGTGGAATCAAAAATTGTCTCCAAACGCTGTGGTAGTTGAGTTTTTAAACACCCAGAGTAAGAATAAGGCCACTTTTCCTTCCAGAGCTGCACTACCAGTTACAATATATATAAGCTAACATTCTTGAGCGCTCTTAAAAAGCTGTCTGTATTTATGTATCCAATAAATAGGAAGAAAACCACTTACACTTATCAGGCATACGAGCCCTTAATCATAAGCAATAGATTAGCTGTAGTTAGTTACAAAATGAAAAGGAGAAGGGGTAATTCTCAGACACGCATTAAAACAATTAGAAATCATAGGGCAGCTTTTAAAATTTTACAGTGACATATACAGTAGTTAAGTTAAGGTAAAAAAAATGTGCACTGCCTGTTACCCCCTCCCTCCATCTCACATTGACTTGAATCCTTTATCGATCCAAATCTTGCAGGTCTTCTCTCCCCTCTCCCTGCTCTCACAGGCTTTTCTGAGAGCAGTGGGAGCCTTTGGCTCCTGCTGCTTTCAACCCAAATCCAGGGAGGAGAGGCAGGGTCGAGCAGTGCAGTGTATGTCTATAGATATACAAAGCCCGGCTTGGGAGTGTGCCTGCATGTGCACCCCCATACCAAGCAGCTTGCTATGGTGGCACACACAGAAGAGGTGGAGCAGGGCACGCCAACGGTGACCCCAGAAAAGAAAGTAAGGAACCACTCCACAAGCAAAACCATTTCACAGAATAGGTAAATATAAACCCTTTTTTACTGTAATTAAAAAAAAACTTGATATACTGTATATCTGCAAAATATTACATATACGGTGGGTATAGAAAAGAATCACCCCCTTTAAAATAATCACATTTTGTTGCTTTGCAGCCTGAAAAAAAAGATAGACACCATTTTTTGTTTTATTCAGCTGTATTTACTCAATGCAACTTATAACATACAAGTGAAAGATATAACATCAACGTGTCATAAAAAAATTTTTACAATTCAAAAACAGAATCACTGAGTTGGAAAAGGATCACCCCCCTCCAAAAAATTATCACTTTCTCAATGGCACAAAAATCCATTTCACTTTCAACTGTGATCAGCTGTGGTCATTTTCTTAGCTCAGCATGAATACGGCTTTCCAGGAGTATTTCAGTCCCCGATAGTGCAACTGAAGCAAACAATCAACTATGGGTGGCAAGGCACTGTCAAAAGATCTCCAGGAAGTTGTGGACTGGCACAAGACAGGAGATGTTAAATGGCATGGTGTGCTATTGAGAAGGTGTTTAGCTACATTTGATTGTTTAAAATCCTTTTTCCAACTAAGTGATTCTGTTTTCTGTGCTCGGAATGAAAGTGGGAAGCAGGTACCTGTCAAAATCGGGTACCTGTTCCCCCCACTCCTCAAAAGTGACAATTGCTCAAGAGGGGATGAGTCCTTAAAGTGGAACTTTCCCTTTTGGGTGAAGCGCTGCTTTAAGCCTGTTACACACGGGCCGAACATCGGCTGGTTTCTGTTGAATTCAGCTCTTGTGCACACCGACAAGCTTCTGTCTAACAGGGAAAAACTGGAAAGCCAGCATCAGATCCGCATCCGGTCATCAGCGCTGGCAGCCAATGGCCACGAGTGATGACTGGTGTGTAATGGCGCGGGGGCAGTCGCCAGTCCCCTGTCCCCAGTCCCCTTGTTAGAGCACAATAGATCAGCGGGATGATTGCTGTACTAACATTGGATAGTTAGTACAACAAGCTCCTCCTGAGCTCTTCACTTTTTTTTCATTCAGCCCACTGGGTTGAACAAAAAAAAAAACTGATAGCGTGTACCTAGCATTATGGAATAGATAAGAGAGCTCTCATGCAACCATCCGGCCTGTGCATTTTTTTTCTTACTGTGTACACAGTACAGGCTTCTTATTATCTTCAATACAACAGACAGTTCCAAATTTGTAAAAAAAAAAAAATTCTTTTTTTTTATTAATTCCAAAATTCATACAAAAAACAACACGTTAATAAGTAATGTTCTCCTGATCTAGGAGTCTAACTAGGCTTCCTGCAACATTGCATAGTTGAGAGGGTGATCATATGCCATATCAGTAGAGCTGTTATGCCAACCGCCTAACTGTGAATGTACATCATGAATTTAAAGCTAGATAGATGCCCCCCCCCCCCTATCTTTTTTTGATCTTTTGCTTTTAAGGGTAGAGGAGAGATTTGGGGTCTTTTAGATCTCTCTACAAAGAAGACCTGTCATGCTGTATCCCCATCAAATCATTCTCTGCAGCTATAACCTTTTGTACCACCACCCCCTGTAAGCTCTACGAGCAGGGCCCTCCTGTACCTTTTGTATTGTACTGTAATTGTGTTGTGCCCCCCCCCTTATACATTGTAAAGCACTGCGTAAACTGTTGGCGCTATATAAATAGTGTACATTGCTTGCGATAACGATAAAAGTGATCAAAACATTTTTTTTAAAGGCATAGTGTACAAATTAAAAAAAAATAGTACGGGGCGGCGTGGCCAGCGCATGAGCTGAATGGAAGCTCTGTGAGAGAGCTCTGTGACACGAACGGGCATATTAGCGACAATTCACAGCGAATATTGGTAAAAAAGATACGAACAGACAACGGAAGAGTTCCTGAATCCAAAGGTGATGTCAAAAAAGCGGAAAGACGAACGGAAAATGAAAAAACTAACGACATTCTCCTCTCAGTCAGCGGGAGGGAGAAAAAAAGATGGCACAGATCCTCTCACAGCTGCTGTACCAGCAACAGCCTCCTCAGGGAGAGCGCAATACACTGACAGGCCTGATGCTGCTCTAGAGGAATCACCTCAGAAAACACATCTGGAATCTCCTCATGAGGAAGATTACCTCAGTCCTACATGTCGCAGCCCGGCTAAAACTCGTATCAAACTGGATTTCACAGGCCAGGAGGTAAGCTATAAAATACCTCATATTAGTCAAGATAACACAGTCATAACTCCTATAGCTTCACCTATAGCCGCATTCCCCACTAATAACCAGCCTATTCTGGACACCCAATTAAAAGAAATGCTATTAACTTTACATACTTCGCTTCATACGGATATTTTACAACTCACAAATCAATTCTCCAAAGCAGTGAACTCCTTAGGTGAAAGAGTACACACTATTGAGAACTCTATGGGAGACATGACCAATACTATTAATGATTTAATAGATGCTCATGAAGAAAATAAAGCTGAAAAAGAGTGGCTTAAATTTAAAATCGCAGATTTAGAAGACCGCTCAAGGAAGAACAATCTCAAAATCAGGGGTATCCCTGAAAATATACAGCAGTCTGATCTTAAAAAATATGCCACTGACTTATTCTCCAACTTGCTGCCAGCTATACCAGCCTTAGAGCTCACAATTGATCGTATCCATCGGATTCCGAAACCGTCATTTCTCCCTCCACAGATACCACGTGATGTACTACTTAGAGTACACTTCTACCATGTTAAAGAACAAATCCTATATAAAGTGCGACATCTAGGACAACTTCCACAACCATATAATACAATCCAGATTTATGCTGACTTGTCTAAACATACTCTAGATATGAGAAGACAACTTTCCACGATTACAAAAGCTCTGCGTAATCATAAAATTGAATACCGTTGGAAACAACCATCTAAACTACTGATACAGAAGAACGACACCTACCATACAATCACTTCTGTGGAACAAGGCATTAAGTTACTTCACGCATGGGGTATTATCCCCGAATCAACTCCACCTATCGGAGCTAAGAAGAATCTGGAGAAACTTAGGCCACAATGGCATTAGCTTTCATTGACTAGATCCGGTCAAAATACAATCCTATCTATAGGAAACCGATCTATCAGCTTGCCCGCCGTGCCGTGCGATACTAAATCTTTGGAACAGCTGACCTTTGAACTAATTCCCCATTCTAATGTTGCAGTATACATTGAAATGTTTACCACTGCAAGTTAAGTTTAATGTTTGGTTATATTTTTGTTTGTGCTTTTACTTTTATTTTTTTCTTCACAGTATCCTATACACAACTCATAGCATTCAAAGGGACAGGTATGTTGTGAACCTACAAAATCTGAATCAAAACTTTTCAGTCACTAAATTTTTGGACATTCATAGTCATTTCAGACTACAGATTGTTCACATGGAAGTAGAATTTAAAGCTATTATCAGGGTAGTATGTACTTACTTTTTCCATCTTATTAATATCCTTTTATGAGTATAAAGTTAATATCTTTAAATACTAATGGTCTTAACCATCCAGCAAAAAGAGCGTCAATGTGGCAAATGGCTAACACCCAGCGATGTCAAATATTGTGTATACAAGAAACCCATTTCAAAACAGGCGCTACTCCCACTTGCACCCATAAGAACTTTCCTCACATATTTACAGCATCAGGCCAACAGAAAAAAAGAGGAGTACTTATTGCCATACATCATTCAGTTAATTTTCAATTGCATGAATCTATTGTAGATACCAATGGACGATACCTCATATTAATATGTACCATTGATAATACACTTACTACATTGGTAAATGTGTATGCGCCTAATAAAAGGCAATCCCATTTTCTGAATGGCCTGATGAGAAAAATAGGTAAATGCCGAAAAGGTGCCTTAATAATTTGTGGAGACTTCAACACAATACATGAACAAGAACTAGACACTTCTAATCCCAAAACCAGAACCAACTGTGCACTTAAAACTTTTTTGAATAAAAGCGATCTCTATGATGTATGGAGATGCCATCATCCTGGAGATCGTGAATACACATATCATTCCCTGGTACATAATACCTATACTCGTATCGATTATATTTTTACGGATAAGTGGTTATTGCAGCGGGTGAGGGAGTCTGACATTGCACTCATCACTTGGACTGATCATGCCCCAATTAGTATGACTATTCTACCTAAACACTCTCAAACGACCCATTTTCTATGGAGAACAAATGCATATCTTATCAAAATGCCTACCTATGCTACAGCTATACAAAACCAGATAACTGAATTCTTTAAATATAATGTGGGATCGGTGTCAGACTCCGCCACCCTATGGGGTGCTCATAAAGCATTTAGTAGGGGAATCCTAATGCAACTGAATGCTCAATTCAGGAAAAATAAAACGAAACTCATTGAGAAACTTACTGCTGACATTAAAACATTAGATTCCCAAAACCAATCTCACCCATCACAACAACTGAAAACTAAACTACAAATATTACGACAGGAACTCAGAACGACTTTATTGGATACATTTGAAAAACATACTAGAAAACTTAAAGCTAAATATTACCATACTAGCAACAAAGCAGGAAAAAACATGGCACTTCGGATCAAAGGCAGATATTCCAAATCAAAGATTCCATATCTATACCACCCTATTACTAGAGAAAAATTGCAAGACCCCCAAGACATAGCGAATGCATTTAGCTGTTATTATAGCTCCCTTTACAATCTTAAAGATGATTCTCAAACTCGCACACCTACCCCAAAGATAATAAGTGATTTCTTAGATACTATTAGTCTCCCATCATTAACTACTGATCAAATCTCTGATCTTAACGTCCCATTTTCAGTGGAAGAAATTGCTAGAACTATAGACTCCCTGCCCAACAATAAATCTCCGGGCCCAGATGGAATGATAGGAGAATACTATAAATTACTTCGAGATATACTGGCTCCCCACTTATGCTCACTTTTTAACGAAGCGGCATCCAAATCAGAATTTCCGGCTGAGATGCTTCAGGCCTTGATCATAACACTGCCGAAACCAGGCAAAGATCCCAATGCTCCCCAAAATTTCAGACCGATTTCATTATTGAACATTGACATCAAAATATACGCCAAAGCAATAGCGAATCGACTGATGAACTACATACCAGACCTCATTCACAAAGATCAATCTGGCTTTACTAAAGGTCGACAATCTTCAGATGCAACAAGACGTCTGATTGATATTATACACTTCACTGAGAGACATCAAACGCCTTCTCTGCTCCTTTCTTTGGATGCAGAGAAGGCGTTTGATAGGGTCCATTGGGGCTATTTACAGTCAGTGCTTTTAAAATTTGGCTTTCGTGGAAATATTTTATCGGCAATTTTTGCACTGTATAAGGGCCCCTCAGCGAGAGTATACACAAATGATATGATGTCTAGGCCCTTTGGCATCTCGAATGGAACACGACAAGGTTGCCCCTTATCTCCTTTAATATTTAATTTAGCCATCGAACCTCTAGCAGAACGTATACGATCTGACACAAAACTATCTGGTATAAAAATTGGGCAAATAGATAATAAAATAAGTCTGTTGACAGATGACATAGTGATTATAGTGTCTGATCCTATTTCATCTCTCCCGAATCTCCAAAATATACTAACGACATTTGGAGCAGCATCATATTATAAAATCAATGAAACTAAGTCCAATATTTTAGACCTAGGATTAGATAACACAACCAGGCAGTTATTGTCTAATAAATACCCCTACCACTGGAAAGACGAGGGGATTTCTTACTTAGGAATCACTCTCACTAACAAAACAAAACAGTTATTTAAAACAAACTTTTTACCATTTAAGAAACATTTTGAAACAGATCTGACAACACTTAGTAAATTCGAATTTACATGGGCTGGTCGCCTGGCAGCTTTCAAAATGATGTCCTTACCAAAATTATTATATCAACTCAGGTCCCTTCCAATATGTATCCCTAAATACTACTTTAAATCCTTACAAAGCAGTTTGGGAAAATATCTATGGAATGGCAAAAAATCCCGTTGCGCATACCATATACTAATTAAACATAGAAATATAGGTGGTGCGACCGTACCTGATCTACAGGATTATTATGACGCAACTCTTTTGACCCAATTGCAAGAATGGTTCTTGCCTACTCCTAAAACTTTATGGGGTCAAATTGAGAAAGACATCACACGACAGCCTAATATGCAATTCTGGTTACTTAGTAGGAAAATTAAGTCCACAATTACAGCTCAATACCCACCAACGGTGAAAGCGACGCTACACTCTTGGCAGAGAATCATCACATACAAATGGGATAAAACTCCAATCACGGTGTTAAACCCTCCTCTAACAATTATACCAACATTAATTCCTGGCGTACAAATACACGACTGGAATTTGGGTGGGGATATCAAACTTGGTTCCTTCTTCCAACAGGGCTCATTAAAGTCTTTTTCTCAGTTAAGTAATGAATTACAGCTTCCGAATTCTGAGCGATCTACATATATTCAAATAGAAAAGTGTCTGCTACACAATCCACAACTCAGAGCTTCAATCCCGGTTAAAATATGGTCTTTCCTCAATAACCATGCCACCTCACAGAAAGGAGTAGCTACAATATACCCAATTCTAGGGGAAAAAAACATACCCAGCAAACTACCTTCCTTCCTTAAATGGGAACAAGATTTGGGGCAAGACTTTTCAATTAAACAATGGATGGCTTCCCTACGAAGCATATATAGGGCCACTGCATGTGTTACACTATGGGAACTGGCACAAAAAATTGTTCAAAGACAATACCTGACTCCACATATCCTAGCAAAATTCAAGGGGAACTCGTCACCTAATTGCTGGAGAAATTGTACCCAATTGGGGACCCTATTTCATATTATGTGGGACTGCCCAAGCTTACATAACTACTGGCAGGCAATCTCCCATTTACTCACTTCCGTAACAGGTATTGTCCTTCAACTTTCACCAGAACTAGCCATTCTGAATATGAATTTACATACGATTCCCAAACAATATCGTAAAGTAGTAACACATATACTTTTAGCTGCGAGACTATCCATAACTAGAAAATGGAAAACTGACTCTCTTCCTACTATGACAGAAGTTATAGAATTAACCCAACTCCACCACTCCTACGAATTGTTATTTCCTAATGACAAATCCCTATATATTAACCACTTTCAGACCGGACCATTTTGCTGGTAAATGACCAGAGGTCTTTTTACACTTTGGCACTGCGCTGCTTTAACTGGTAATTGCGCGGTCATGCAATGTTGTACCCAAACAAAATTTGCGTCCTTTTCTTCCCACAAATAGAGCTTTCTTTTGATGGTATTTGATTGCCTCTGCGATTTTTATTTTTTGCGATATAAACGTAAAAAGACCGCAAATTTTGAAAAAAAATGATATTTTCTACTTTTTGTTATTAGAAAAATCCAATAAACTCAATTTTAGTCATACATTTAGGCCAAAATGTATTCAGCCACATGTCTTTGGTAAAAAAAAAGTCAATAATTGTATATTTATTGGTTTGCGCAAAAGTTGTCACATCTACAAACTAAGGTACGTTTTCTGGAATCTACGCAGCTTTTAGTTTACGACTGCCTATCTCATTTCTTGAGGTGCTAAAATGGCAGGGCAGTACAAAACCCCCCCAAATGACCCCATTTTGGAAAGTAGACCCCCTAAGGAAATTGATAAGAGGCATGTTGAGCCCATTGAATATTTTATTTTTTTTGCCTCAAGCGATTGAATAATGACAAAAAAAATAATTTTTTTTTTTTTTTACACAAAGTTGTCACTAAATGATATATTGCTCACACATGCTATGGGCGTATGTGAAATGACACCCCAAAATAAATTCTGCTGCTTCTCCTGAGTATGGGGATACCACATATGTGGGACTTTTTGGGAGCCTAGCCGCGTACGGGGCCCCGAAAACCAAGCACCGCCTTCAGGCTTTCTAAGGGCGTAAATTTTTGAGTTCACTTCTCACTACCTATTACAGTTTTGAAGGCCATAAAATGCCAAGATGGCACAAAACCCCCACAAATGACCCCATTTTAGAAAGTAGACACCCCAAGCTATTTGCTGAGAGGCATGTTGAGTTCATGGAATATTTTATATTTTGCCACAAGTTGCGGGAAAATTACAAACTTTTTTTTTTTTTTTTTTTTAACAAAGTTGTCACTAAATGATATATTGCTCATGCATGCCATGGGCATATGTGAAATGACACCCCAAAATAAATTCTGCTGCTTCTCCTGAGTACGGGGATACCACATATGTGGGACTTTTTGGGAGCCTAGCCGCGTACGGGGCCCCGAAAACCAAGCACCGCCTTCAGGCTTTCTAAGGGCGTAAATTTTTGAGTTCACTTCTCACTACCTATTACAGTTTTGAAGGCCATAAAATGCCAAGATGGCACAAAACCCCCACAAATGACCCCATTTTAGAAAGTAGACACCCCAAGCTATTTGCTGAGAGGCATGTTGAGTCCATGGAATATTTTATATTTTGCCACAAGTTGCGGGAAAATTACAAACTTTTTTTTTTTTTTTTTTTTTTCACAAAGTTGTCACTAAATGATATATTGCTCACGCATGCCATGGGCATATGTGAAATGACACCCCAAAATAAATTCTGCTGCTTCTCCTGAGTACGGGGATACCACATATGTGGGACTTTTTGGGAGCCTAGCCGCGTACGGGGCCCCGAAAACCAAGCACCGCCTTCAGGCTTTCTAAGGGCGTTACAGTTTTGAAGGCCATAAAATGCCAAGATGGCACAAACCCCCCCCAAATGACCCCATTTTGGAAAGTAGACACCCCTAAATTTAGGGGTACACTAGTGAGACTAGGTAATAAATGGCGGGTGCCCTGAAACTATAAAAAAATAACTAACCAACCAGCGTCACCTGTAACAGTTATATGGTGATCACTGGTGAAAGGGTTAACTAGGGGGCAATTAGGGGGCTTTATGCGGTAGTATATGGGGGTCCCTGGCGCTATAAAAAGCTGCAGCGAACCTAAATACCTACCTGCCTAACTAGCGTCACCTGTGACACTAATACAGCGATCAGAAAAAGGATCGCTTATTAGGCTGGGTTCACACTGGAGCGATGCGGGAACGCCACGAATGCGCGGCGGGTTCCCGCATCGCATGCCTCCCGGCGGCAGTTCACACTGCCCTATGCGAACTGCTGGGAGTGTCAGTGAAATGTTACTGACACCCCCAGATCAGTTCGCATATCGCAGTGCGATCTGCAAACTCGGATCGCATGGTGTGAACACCCATGCGATCCGATTCTGCTGCGGGCCAAAAAAAGGGTCCCGTGCGAATTTGCGGCGGGTGCGGCGGGTGCGGCGAATGGCTGAACTCGAATCGCACAGAGATCGGATGTGATTTGCACTGCAGTGCGGTGCGAATCACATCCGTTCTCATAAACCGCTGCAATGTGAACCCAGCCTTAGTGACACTGGCGACGGGGGGTGATCACGGGGTTAAACCTTTATTGGGGGGGTTAGGGGGGTACCTTAGAACTAAAGGGGGCTAACCCTAACTGCCCTAACAGTTATTAGTCACAAATGACACCCGCCGGGTGATCAGGGGGTTAAACCTTTATTAGGTAATAAATGGCGGGTGCCCTGAAACTATAAAAAAATAACTAACCAACCAGCGTCACCTGTAACAGTTATATGGTGATCACTGGTGAAAGGGTTAACTAGGGGGCAATCAGGGGGCTTTATGCGGTAGTATATGGGGGTCCCTGGCGCTATAAAAAGCTGCGGCGAACCTAAATACCTACCTGCCTAACTAGCGTCACCTGTGACACTAATACGGCGATCAGCAAAATGATCGCTTATTAGGCTGGGTTCACACTGGAGCGATGCGGAAACGCCGCGAATCCGCGGCGGGTTCCCGCATCGCATGCCTCCCGGCGGCAGTTCACACTGCCCTATGCGAACTGCTGGGAGTGTCAGTGAAATGTTACTGACACCCCCAGATCAGTTCGCATATCGCAGTGCGATCTGCAAACTCGGATCGCATGGTGTGAACACCCATGCGATCCGATTCTGCTGCGGGCCAAAAAAAGGGTCCCGTGCGAATTTGCGGCGGGTGCGGCGGGTGTGGCGGGTGCAGCGGGTGCGGCGAATGGCTGAACTCGAATCGCACAGAGATCGGATGTGATTTGCACTGCAGTGCGGTGCGAATCACATTCGTTCTCATAAACCGCTGCAATGTGAACCCAGCCTTAGTGACACTGGCGACGGGGGGTGATCACGGGGTTAAACCTTTATTGGGGGGGTTAGGGGGGTACATTAGAACTAAAGGGGGCTAACCCTAACTGCCCTAACAGTTATTAGAGTCACAAATGACACCAATGCAAAAAAAAAAAAAAAAAAAATGACATTGGTGTCACTGTGACTGAGGGGCAGGGGTAATTGGGGGGGTGATCGGGGGGTAAAGGGGGGGTGTGAGTGTGCCTGGCATGTTCTACTGTGTGTGTAGAGTGTTGGTGCAACTCACCGATCCGCTCTCCTCCGTGTCGGAACGAAAAATACCGACACGGAGGAGAGAATACATCACTTCCTCTCCTGTGTTTACATTACAGGAGAGGAAGTGATGTCACCGGGGATTTCTATTCGTCGGGAGCGATCGCGAGGGGGTGGCCATGAATGAATGGCCGCCCCCTCGTCCCGGATCGCTCCCGGACGAAAACCGACCGCCGCAGGCACCGGGCGGGGGCCCGATCGGGCCCCCGACCCGCGGGAGGCAAGGGACGTACATGTATGTCCTTATGCCTGCCCGTGCCATTCTACCGACGTACATCGGCGTGCGGCGGTCGGCAACTGGTTAAGGAACAACAACTATGGGAACCTTGGAGTACATGGTACAAAAATTATACTTCCACAATTTAGATAATGCTGATTCTTTAATCATATAGAAGAAAGAACTCCTGTGTTTTTTAATATTTTTTTTTTGGATGGCTTTAAAAATGATTTCATAGCAAAGTGACAAATATATCACATATTTGTTTATCTGAATTGAGCTGCGGAGTAAGAATAGATCTTTATTTTCCTTCATAAAAGATAACTACTGTGTTTGAATTTCCTTTAGGATGTTGGCCTAGGTACTCCAAGACACAGATAGATCCCTGTGAGGGGTGTCTTGGGGTCCAGAAGTGGCCATTATCCATATCGCTATTTATAAATCTTACAATAATTATATTACGGACTTTAATATACAAATTCTAAGAGACTTACTCTTGTTCGAGTCCCTTTATGACTATGAATATTAGATACTTAGGAATACTACTTTACTCTTTATTGTGGATTATTTGTTTCTATGCTATATTATGCTGAGAAAACCCTGTCACTACATTATACTGTGTTATGTTACTTTTATTATTATATATATTTTTTTTTTTTTGTTTTGTAACCCTTGTTGTAACTAACTCTGCTAAAAATCTCAATAAAAACATTTGAAAAGAAAAGAAAAAAAAATAGTACAATAAATAAATAAAAACATTTTTAAAGCTCCCCTGGCCATGCGTGCTCACGCACAGTAGTGAGCACATACGTAGGTCACACCCACATATAGAAATGGCGTTTGCATCACACAAGTGAAGTATTGTTGCAAACTTCTGAGCAAGAGCAATGATTCTAGAACCATTCCATGAGTGCGCTCAATTTTAAAGCATGACATGTTAGGTATCTAGTTACTTGGTGTAACATCATCTTCATCCTGATCATCCTATTATACAAATGAATTGGGTTATATATTATGTAATTTTTTCTTTAAATTCATTAACCACTTCAGCTCTGGAAGGATTTGCCCCCTTAATGACCAGGCCATTTTTTATGATACGGCACTGCGTCACTTTAACTGACAATTCTGCGGACATGCGATTTTGTACCCACAAACAGAGTTTTCTTTTGGTGGTATTTGATCACCTCTGCGCTATAAACAAACAAAGAGCGACAGGTTTGTTATAACACATATCCAAAAAAATATATATAAAAAAACGAATTTATTCATCAGTTTCGGCTGATTTATATTCTTCTACATATTTTTGGTAAAAAATATCGCAATCGGCATATATTGATTTGTTTGCGCAAAAGTTATAGCGTCTACAAAAAAAGAGATAGATTTATGGCATTTTTATTGTTTTTTATTTTTACTAGTAATGGTGGTGTTCTGCGATTTGTTGCGGGACTGCGGCATTGCTGCGGACAGATCGGACACTTTTGACACTTTTTTGGGACCATTGACATTTATACAGCGTTCAGTGCTATAAATAGCCACTGATTACTGCGCAAATTTCACTGGCAGTGAAAGGGTTAACACTAGGGGACAATCAAGGTGTTAACTGTGCTCCCTCATGTGTGTTCTAACTGTTTGCGATGGGATGCTTAGGATATGACAGAGATCACTGTTCCTGATCACTGTCATGTCACCTGTCAGAACGGGGAATCGCCTTGTTTACAAAGGCAGTTCCCCATTCTGCCTCTGTAATAGGTGATCACAGGTCGCCAGCAGACATTGATTAGGCCTGACCCACGGGCACGCTCCTGCATCGTGCGCAGTCAGTGGCGCGCCTGCCTGCTATCACACCTGCATCAGCTGCCATACAGCTATGGTGAGGAGAGCCGACCTGCCACCGTATACCAATGGCCGCTGGTCGGCAATGTGTATTTTTTCCCCAAAAAATTGCGTTTCAAAAACTTCTGTTCAAAAAACGCATCATAAAAAAAAATTCAATGGCTGCCATTTTATTCTCTAGGGTCTCTGCTAAAAGAAATATGTAATGTTTGAGGTTCTAAGTAATTGTAAAAAATACAGATTTTAACCTGTAAGCTACAAATGTCAGAAAAGGGCCTGGGCAGCAAGTGGTTAAATATGTGAGTGTACCTGTTATTTGATTTTTTTTTTTTTTTTGCGTAGATGTTTTAATAAAAGCAGGTTTATGCTTTCTGCATTTCTGGTTTGTACCATATTTAATGAAATCATTGAGTTATTATAGATGAAAATGAACCTGGAAAACCGTAGAGAGATGGATTGGAATTTAGATATTACCACAGGTGATTATTGGAGCGTATATGTCTTTTTTCTATAACATAATGGTATATCCTATGGTGAGTGAGCTTTTGATTTGAGGTGACAGTCCACGGTGGATTGAAAAACGTAGCTGTGCATAAAAGGGATCACTATGGAATTTTGAATGGACTGGTAGAAGTTTGATTTTGGAAAAAAAAATAAAAAATCAATACGGTCTTTGATTTTATTATATATTTTTGGACACACACATTATATAATAAATGTGTGTATCTAGTAAAATAAAATCGGGCTACGGCCTGCTTCTCTTGTATAAAATATATACAGTGGAAGATGTTATGTTTTATTGATCAATAAAAGAAACATAAAAAGGAATGCATGTATAAGCAGAATAATAAAAAGAACATAAAACTAGCATAGATAAATGTATAAGGAACACACAATTGCTGACTCCTCATACATACTGTACTATACGTGTAGAAGATATAGAAAGGCCATTTTACAAGAAACTAAAAGTTGACATAATGATTTATTGCAGTTTAATAATGACTTTCAGAGCAAAAAGTTGGATGAGAAAAAAAAAGAGGTTAGTAATCTGGTAGCAGCTTTATTCACTGACATAGCACAATTAGTTTCTAATGTTACATAGATAAAGGCACTATAGCAGAAAAAGTTAACAGGTGGTGTAAGTCTCAGAGGTCACTCTGCATGTCTGTCACAGTTGATGAACTGTATTTTTTAATGTATTCGTGACTCTAGACTGGTTGGGGAATGCCTTCTAGACACAATGGAGTTTGCAGAGGCAATGTATTCTGCATACATTCCACTAGCTCTTTTTTCCTGTCATGCAAACAGAACTTTTTTTTAAATCATCGACAAATGGAAGTGTCAGAGACTCAGTGTGCCAGCAAATTCTTTGGCTCTGATACCACAATTGTTCCAGGGGAGGCACACTCTGCATGGACAATATTTGCAGATTGTGAGTCTTGCCCAACACATTTTGATTCAGTGCAATCAGATTTACCGGCCTGGTAAAAAACTCAGTTCAAGAGCATTGGGCTGTCTCCCAGGGGTATGCCTTCATTGTCTCCATAAAAATACTTTTACCTTTAGTCTTTATTAGTAATGAGCCGAACACCCCCCCGGTTCGGCTCGCACCAGAACATTCGTACAAACTTTAGAACCTTATTAAAGTCTATGGGACTCGAATGTTCGAAATCAAAAGTGCTAATTTTAAAGGCTAATATGTAAGTTATGCAACAGACAACACCAGCAATAAGGAGTATCTTCAGGTGTATACTGTGCTGGAGGCAAACAACACCCACTTTAACTCCTGCAGATGCCTGTATTACAGAACACCAGCAATAAAGGATAGATACAGGTGTATACTGTGCTGTGCTGGAGGCATACAACGCCCACTAACTCCTGCAGATGCCTGTATTAGAGAACATCAGCAAAAAAGGGCAGATACAGGTGTATACTGTGCTGGAGGCACACAACACCCATTTTAACTCTTGCAGATGCCTGAGAAAAGAACACTGTCCCTGCACGCTTGCTCTTTCCCTGCACGCCGGACAAACTACACAAGGCCGCCATGCTGGCGGCCTTATATAGTGTGGGGCGTGTACTAAACCCCCTGAGCTATAATTGACCACAGGCATCCTGCCTGTGGCCAATTATGGCTCTCCTCACTGCCGGCACTGTGATTGGCCAAGCATGCGGGGTCACAGTGAATGCTTGGCCAATCATGAGTCAGCAATACACTGCAATGGTGTAGTGCATTGTGGGCCATTCGTGCCACACGAATTTGGTGCGAACGATCCACAAAGTTCTGAATTCGACAAACACGAACGGCAGATGTTCAAGCCCGTTCGGCGAATTCCAAACATTATGGGCCGTTCGCGCCAAATTCGTGTGGCGCTCACGGCCCACAATGCACTGCGCCATCGCAGTGCCTTACTGGCTCATGATTGGCCAAGCATGCACTGTGACCCCTCATGCTTGGCCAATCACAGCACCGGCAGCGAGGAGAGCCATGATTGGCCACAGGCAGGATGCCTGTGGCCAATCATAGCTCAGGCTGTGTAGTACAAGCCTCACACTATATAAGGCCGCCAGCGCGGCGGCCTTGTGTAGTGTGTTGGCATCTGTAGGAGTTAGTGGGTGTTCTGTGTACCTTCAACACAGTATACACCGATCGTTATCGGCCGATTTTTTGTTCTTGCTCTTCTGTAGTGGTTGTTGTCTGCATGCCCTGACCGCAGTATACACGCTATATTCACCTATATAGCTAGCTATACTTCTCTTTTTTAATAGAGCTTGCAGTTAGTGGTAGGAGATTGTGCGTGCTGTCTGCGTGCCCTGACCGCAGTATACACCGCTATATTCACCTATATAGCTAGCTATATTTCTCTTTTTTAATAGAGCTTGCAGTCAGTAATAGGAGATTGTGCGTGCTGTCTGCGTGCTCTGAACCCAGTATACACCGCTATATATACATCTATATAGCTAGCTATCTTGCTCGTTTTAAATAGAGCTTGCAGTCAGTGGTAGGAGATTGTGTGTGCTGTCTGCGTGCTCTGAACCCAGTATACACCGCTATATCCACCTATATAGCTAGCTATCTTGCTCATTTTAAATAGAGCTTGCAGTCAGTGGTAGAAGATTGTGTGTGCCGTCTGCGTGCTCTGAACCCAGTATAAACCGCTATATCCACCTATATAGCTAACTATCTTGCTCGTTTTAAATAGAGCTTGCAGTCAGTGGTAGGAGATTGTGCGTGCTGTCTGCGTGCTCTGAACCCAGTATACACTGCTATATCCACCTATATAGCTAACTATCTTGCTCGTTTTAAATAGAGCTTGCAGTCAGTGGTAGGAGATTGTGCGTGCTGTCTGCGTGCTCTGAACCCAGTATAAACCGCTATATCCACCTATATAGCTAACTATCTTGCTCGTTTTAAATAGAGCTTGCAGTCAGTGGTAGGAGATTGTGCGTGCTGTCTGCGTGCTCTGAACCCAGTATACACCGCTATATCCATCTATATAGCTAGCTATCTTGCTCGTTTTAAATAGAGCTTGCAGTCAGTGGTAGGAGATTGTGCGTGCTGTCTGCATGCTCTGAACCCAGTATACACCGCTATATCCATCTATATAGCTAGCTATCTTGCTCGTTTTAAATATTGCTGGCAGTCAGTGGTAGGAGATTGTGCGTGCTGTCTGCGTGCTCTGAACCCAGTATACACCGCTATATCCACCTATATAGCTAGCTATCTTGCTTGTTTTAAATAGAGCTTGCAGTCAGTGGTAGGAGATTGTGCGTGCTGTCTGCGTGCTCTGAACCCAGTATACACCGCTATATCCATCTATATAGCTAGCTATCTTGCTCGTTTTAAATAGAGCTTGCAGTCAGTGGTAGGAGATTGTGCGTGCTGTCTGCGTGCTCTGAACCCAGTATACACCGCTATATCCACCTATATAGCTAACTATCTTGCTTGTTTTAAATAGAGCTTGCAGTCAGTGGTAGGAGATTGTGGGTGCTGTCTGCGTGCTCTGAACCCAGTATACACCACTATATCCACCTACATAGCTCTTCTCTATTTGAGCCATCTGCCATCTGCAGGAGTTAGTGGAAGTTGTGTGTGCCTCCAGCACAATATACGCTACCCAATTGCTGGTTTTCCCAACTCCCTTCAGGCCATTACCATGTCTGGAAGGCCAGCAAGGAGAGACAGACAGGCGTGAGCCAATAAAAGAGGGCAAGCAGGCTCTGTGTCTAGAAACAACAGTGCTGGTCGTGGACGCGGTGCATCGTCATCATCAGCACGTGGCCATGGGACACGCTTGTCCTTCTTTTCGGCAGCTGGACATGTTGAGCCGCAACATGCCAACGACTTGGTAGAGTGGATGACCAAGCCCTCTTCATCCTTCTCATCGTCTCTCACCCAGGCTCAGGGTACTAGCAAGGCAGCTGCCAACGCATCGTCTTCCCTCCTCTCAATGTCATCATCAGTGACTCCTTCCCTAGACCCACCACGTCCTCCTGAGGAGTCTCCTGAACTCTTTGAGCACAGTGTTGGGTACACGCTCCAGGAGGATGCCCAGTGTTTTGTAGGCTCTGATGATGATACTCAGCTAGAGGAAGGCAGTAGCGTGAATACAGAGAGAGGGGATGCTCAAGAAGGACAGAAATATGGCAGTCATGTTCCACAAGCTGCAGCATACTGCCAGGTTTGCTCCAGCGATGAAGAGGGAGGGGATGATGAGGGCACTGACTCCACGTGGGTGCCTGGTAGGAGAGAGGAGGAGGATGCACATGTCCAACGAGGCAGGATGCCCTCCGGGGGCCAGCTTAGGGTCAGCACACCGACTGAATCACACCGCAGAGGTCTGCCTGTGCAGGGTGCTGCCTCTGCGTGTTATTCTAAAAGTTCTTTGGTGTGGGCCTTTTTTGAGACGAGTGCATCAGATCACACCACTGCTATTTGCAACATATGTCTCAAGCGTATCTCGCATGGCCAAAACATCAGCCGCTTGGGCACCACATGCTTGACCAGACATATGTTGACCTGCCATGCAGCTCGTTGGCAAGCGTACCTCAAAGACCCACACCAAAGAACAAAGCGGACCTCTCCTTGCTCCTCATCAGCTGGGATATCCAACCCCACTAGACCTTCAGTCCTCTCTGAAACTTGCTCTGAGAGGAATGAAGGTGTACAATTAGTTGTGTCACAGCCTCTGCTAACAGTACACCCACGTCCGATTATAGCAGGCAAATGTCCCTGCCCCAGCTGCCGGACCGGCAAAAGAAGTTCACTCCCAGCCATCCACATGCCCAGCGGTTGAATGCTAGCTTGGCTAAATTGCTAGCACTTCAACTGCTGCCTTTTCAGTTGGTAGACTCGGCCCCCTTCCGTGAGTTTGTACAATGTGCGGTTCCTCAGTGGCAGGTCCCCAAACGCCACTTTTTCTCACGGAAGGCGATTCCGGCTCTCTACCGGCATGTGGAAGGCAATGTCCTTGCCTCGCTGGACAGGGCGGTCAGTGGTAAGGTGCATATTACTGCTGACTCATGGTCCAGCAGGCATGGACAGGGACGTAACCTGTCTTTTACGGCCCATTGGGTCACTCTTCTGGCAGCTGGGAAGGATGCAGGACAAGGTGCAGTAGTGTTGGAGGTTGTTCCGCCACCACGCCTCCAAAATGCTACTATTGGTTGTGACACACCTCTCTCCTCCACTCCCTCCTCTTCTTTTTCCTCCATGGCCTCTTCCAGTGCTTTGTCCTCAGAACCAGCGGTGCTCCGTAGGCGTTCCAGGGGCTAAGCAAGTACGCAGGCAAAACGATGCCATGCCGTGCTTGCGCTGTTTTTTTTTGGGGAGCAGAAGCCACACTGGGGCGGATGTTTTGTCAGCTGTGCAGGGGCAGGCCGAGAGGTGGTTGACGCCACACCAGCTTAAGGAATGGTGGTTTGCGACAATGGCACCAACCTCCTCTCCGCCCTCCGACAGGGACAACTGACCCATGTGCCCTGTGTGGCTCATGTCCTTAACCTGGTGGTGCAGCGGTTCTTGGGCAGGTACCCGGGCTTACAGGATGTCCTGAAGCAGGCCAGGAAAGTCTGTGTGCATTTCCGCCGATCATTTAATGCCTGTGCTCGGCTGGCTGAGCTCCAAAAGGAGTTGAACCTGCCCAAGAACCCGCCTTATATGTGACATGCCCACCAGGTGGAACTCAACGTTGGCCATGCTGCAACGGCTGCACACGCAGCAGAGGGCCATCAATGAGTACCTGTGCGACTACGGCACCAGGACAGGGTCAGGGGAGCTCGGTTTTTTCTCACCACGCCAGTGGGGCATGATCAGGGATGCATGCACTGTCCTGTCACCGTTTGAGGAGGCCACAAGGATGGTGAGCAGTGGCAGTGCATGCATCAGTGACACTGTACCTCTTGTCCACCTCTTGGAGCATACGCTGCGTGGAATAATGGACAGGGCACTTGAGGCAGAACAGAGGCAGGAAGAGGAGGACTTCCTTGCCTCTCAAGGCCCCCTTTATCCAGACAGTGTTTCTGCTGTGCCACCCATCATACAGGAAGAGGAGGAGGAGGAGGAGGAGGAAGAGGAGGAGGAGGAGGATGATTGTGTCAGCATGGAGGTGAAGGCTGGCACTCAGCATCAGCAGCAGCAGCAGTCTTGTAGAAATGATTTACAGTCCCATGAAACCCATGGACTTGTACGTGGCTGGGAGGAGGTAGCTGCGGATCATGTTGTCCTTAGTGATTCAGAGGACTCCGGACCGAATGCCTCAGCTAACCTACGCTGCATGGCCTCCCTGATCCTGCAAAGCCTGCGGAAGGATCCTCGTATTCTTCGGATCAAGGAGAGGGACCATTACTGGCTGGCCACTCTCCTTGATCCACGGTACAAGGGTAAGGCTGCCGACCTTATCTTGTCGTCAAAGAGGGAGCAGAGGATGAGACATCTCCGGGAGGCCTTGCAGAAAGGTCTGTGCAATGCGTTCCCAGAGACTGGGAGGTTACAAACTACTGGTCCTGGACAACGTGTTGCTGAGGCATCGGTCAGAAGGAGCGGTGGAGAAGGTGGCTGTCTGACCGATGCTTTCAGACAATTTTTTAGTCCGCAGCCCCAAGGTATGATCGGTTCCAGCAACCATCGCCAGCGTCTGATTTACATGGGGCAGGAATACCTAGGGGCAAGGTCAGACTTGGACACCTTTCCCACCGAAAATCCTCTGGCTTACTGGGTCTTGAGGATGGATCACTGGGTAGAGCTTGCACAGTATGCAATTGAGCTACTGGCCTGTCCTGCATCCAGCGTTCTTTCGGAACGCACGTTCAGTGCTGCTGGTGGCTTTGTTACCGATCACAGGGTGCGCCTGTCCACCGAATCAGTTGATCGACTGACCTTCATCAAGATGAATCAGTCTTGGATCACCCACAGCTACCAAGCACCTGAAGCTGATGTAACCGAATAATTGTTTTTGAAATATCACATCCCTTCAAGACTGCCTATGCTGATGCTGAGTGACTGTCCTGTTATGTTGATTGTCTATCCTCTTCCTCCTCCGCTGATATGTTGGAAGAACATTTTTGGTTCTGGGTGATGCCATCAGCCCAATTTTTCTGCCCCTGTTTAACAGGGGCGTTTAATTACAATTTTTGATGCAATGCTTTGCAGCAGGGCTAATTCCTGCACTACAACTAGAGTATATGGGAGAGGTTGCAGTGTCGTGGCACCAGCACCAGTGCCTAAGGCCCAATTTTTCTGCCCCTGTTTAACAGGGGCGTTTAATTACAATTTTTGATGCAATGCTTTGCAGCAGGGCTAATTCCTGCAATAAAAATAGAGTATATGTGAGAGGTTGCAGTGTGGTGGCACCAGCACCAGTGCCTAAGGCCCAATTTTTCTGCCCCTGTTTAACAGGGGCGTTTAATTACAATTTTTGATGCAATGCTTTGCAGCAGGGCTAATTCCTGCACTAAAACTAGAGTTTATGGGAGAGGTTGCAGTGTCGTGGCACCAGCACCAGTGCCTAAGGCCCAATTTTTCTGCCCCTGTTTAACAGGGGCATTTAATTACAATTTTTGATGCAATGCTTTGCAGCAGGGCTCATTCCTGCACTACAACTAGAGTATATGGGAGAGGTTGCAGTGTCGTGGCACCAGCACCAGTGCCAGCAGCCCGATTTTTCAGCCCCTGTTTAACAGGGACATGTAATTACAATTCTTGATATAATATTTCACAGGAGGGCCCGTTCCTGTGCCCACCCAGAGAAACTGTGAGGACTTATAGTGTTGTGGCACCAGCACCACAACCACCAAAAGTCAATTTTTCTACCACTGTTCAACAATGGCATGTAATTACAATTCTTGATATAATCATTCACAGCAGGGCGCTCCAGCGTCCACCAAGAGTCACTTTGAGGGCTTACAATGTTGTGGCAAAACCAAAACCTTGTTCCGCCATTTCTGCAGAGCATATAGGGCAGGCCCCTACTTTCAAACATCCAACTTACAAACATCTCCTACTTGCAAACGGAAGGAGACAACAGCAAGTGAGATGAAAAAAGATGGACGGCAAAACAAATTATACAGGGGTGATAACCCTTTCCTATGTTTTCCAAAAAGCTTAAAAATAGTTTTTTTGACTGGAGCTACACTTTAAAAATGTACCGGTTGAAAATTACAAACAGATTCAACTTAACACAACAAATCTACACAGTCCCTGTCTTGTTTGCACCACCCGTATACTGCTGTTCTGAGTATATAGGGCCTGGGGGCCACACATATTTCCTTTTTTTAATATGGGTACGGGGTTCCCCTTAATAACCGTACAAGACCCAAAGGGGCTGGTAATGGGCAGGGAGGGCTAACCATGCCATTTTTCTCAATGATTTTCAAGCATATTGCAGGAACCAGATATAATATTAAAACTGCAAGCAGTTTTAAATGACGTTATTTCCGTTAAATGTCATTTTGTGCAGGGACTGTTCTAAACACGGGAAACACATGGCACTTCACAGGCATACTATAGACACCCCCCAGGCATGATATTTAAAGGAATATTTCACTTTTTTTTCACTTTAATCATCATTAAAATCAGTGCTCCCGCCAAAACGGACATTTTTAAAACTTTTTTTTGCATTGACCCATGTCCCCTGGGGCAGGAGCCAGGTCCCCAAACCCTTTTTAGGACAGTATCTTGCATATTAGCAGTTAAAATTAGCACTTTTAATTTCGAACATTCGAGTCCCATAGACTTCAATGGGGTTCTAACGTTCGTACGAATTTGGGGTCCGTTGGAAAGTTCTGGTGCGAACCGAACCGGGGGGGTGTTCGGCTCATCCCTAGTCACCAGCATCTACTAAGCTTTATGTGGATGGGATTATGTCCTCTATTGGCCGTCCCCATTAATGGTAATTTACTGACTGAGACTTCTTTCCTGCCCCTGCTATAAGCAACTATCAATTTCTGTTTGTACTCATCAGAATGTGCCACTTGCTGTCCACTCTATAGCAGTGTGGTTGACCGCTTCATATATTTGGATCTGTCCTGGTATGACATTTGTACTTGAGGAGCAGCTCATTTGAAGATAGTGAGAATTATTGATGTTCTCTCTTGCTATGTCTTTGAACCTTTTTCCTTGTCCTGAGGAAGCCTTTACGGTGAAACGAGTAGACACGATGCACAAGGGCTCAATGTAAAAATTATATCATTTCATATGATTTTTATATTGTTTTGAATACTGTTATGATATTGCATTTTTCAATAAAATATATATATTCTTTTTCTACTTTCCTATTTGCTTCCATGCCTTAAAAGTCTGACCTGTTGATATCTATCTTCTTTGTTTTCCCCAAGAGTTCTAAGTTCTCCTCTGATTTCACTGGCTGCACACTTGTTCTTGGCCAGTGACTACGAAAGTTTTAAGGTCAAGTAACCAGCATTTACAAAAATTTACAGCAATGAAAGCTCCAGTATGGGTCCCAAAATAGTGTGCTGATTTTAGCAACAGATGGTGCAGTGAGAGTGACAGTGATTGCTACAAAAGACTACACAAGGACACACGGCAGATTTTTCCCATGTCTAACAAGTAAATCCAGACAGATACTGCACTGTGGCTTACCTCAATAGAACATTTGTTATACATGTTATCAAAGGATTCAGGTACATTAGATATTTAGAGGAACATATGTCAAAGATACAATTTGGGAATCTTGAAACATGTTTGGAATGCAAATAATTGTTAGGCGTTTATTTAAAATAGGCTGCGGTGCTTGTCGACCTGTTCAATTAACTAGGATAAAAAATATTGGGTTCTGCATTAAGATGTATAGACAAGGGCACTAGGTGCATTGGATTTGCTCTTGAGGTAGCCTAGCCTGCTCAGAATCCTTTTTCTTTGTTTCTTTCAAGACATTATTTACATGTTTGATTTATATGCCCAGTCAATTAACGTGAGGCAGGTGTTTTTGCAAAAAAAAAAAAATGTGTGTATGTAAGCAAAAAAATTGTGATTCTCATGTTGGCCAGAACCATGCAGCTCTAGTATACAGTATAGTAATATACAGGCATACCCCACTTTTAAGTACACAATGGAGTTTATTTACTAAAGCTGGAAAGTGCAAAATCAGACTCACTTCTGCATAGAAACCAATGAGCTTCCAGGTTTTATTACCAAAGCTTAATTGAACAAGCTGAGGTTAGAAGCTCATTTCTATGCAGAAGTGAGCCTGATTTTGCACTTTCCAGCTTTAGTAAATAAACCCCATTGTGTACTTAAAAGTGGGGTATGCCTGTATATTTCTATACTGTATACTAGAGCTGCATGGTTCTGGCCAACATGAGAATCACAATTTTTTTGCTTAGAATAAATAAATAAATATATATATATATATAAAATGTTTTGGGGTTCTAAGTCATTTTGTAGCAAAAAAATATGATTTTAACTTGAAACCAACAAGTGTCAGAAAATGGTTTAATCTTTAAATGGTTAAACTTCCCTCATTTACAGACCATAGTTAATTCCTTTGATCTACAGAACAAAACGTTACAATGTTTATGGTTAACTCAGGGCTGAGGAATGTTGTGATACTTGGCAGATTGCCTGTTGTTTTTTTCTTGTTTTGTTGTTTTTTTTACAGCTGTTGGCTTGAGTAGAGAATTTTCTGTATAGAAAGAATTGGGAAAATAGCCTTTGCTGCTATAACAGCCTCAAAACTTCTGGGAAGGCTGTCCACGAGGTTTAGGAGTGTGTCTATGGGAATGTTTGACCATTCTTCCAGAAGCACATTTGTGCGGTCATGCACTGATGTTGGATGAGAAGGCCTGGCTCACAGTCTCTGCTCTAATTTATCCCGCACACCATTGTGGTTTTGTGTGCAAGCAGTATGAACAACCTCTTAACCACTTAAGGACCGCCGTATTGCCAATGTACGTCATTACAATGGCACAGGCAGGCACAAGCACGTACATGTACGTGCCTGCCTTCCAGCTGGTGGGGGGTCCGATCGGACCCCCTCCCGCTGGATACGGCGGTCCGTTTCCCTCCAGGAGCGATCCGTGATGAGGGGATGGCCGTTGGTTTCTGGCCACCCCCTCTGGATCGCTCCTGGCCAATGACGAACTTCCTCCCACTGTGTATTGTTTACACAGGAAGGAGGAAGTGATGTCATTCTCCTCGGGGCGGTCTTTTTGACCGGACTACGAGTAGAAGACTAAAAGTAAGTGCACCAAAACACTACACTGACACATAGGTACACATAGGTACACAAACCCCCCCCCGATCCCCCCCCCCATCCCCCCCCCCCCCAGTCACAGTGTCACTGATTGCATTGATCATTTCTTTACTGATCAATGCATTCAGTGTCAGTTGTAAAAGTAAAAACTGTCAGGGCAGTTAGTGTTAGGTCCAGGGTAGCCCCCTATCACCCCCCAATAAAGATTTAACCCCCTGATTGCCCCTAGAGTTAACCCTTTCACCCCCTTTTGCCAGTGTCACTAAGCGATAATTTTTCTGATCGCTGCATCAGTGTCGCTAGTGTCGCTAGGTAGCTAGTTATTTTTTTAGGTTCACCGCCAGGTTTTTATATCGCTAGGTACCCCGATATACTACCCAATAATGGTTTTAACATCCTGATTGCCCCTAGCTAACCCTTTCACCCCCTTTTGCCACTGTCACTAAGCGATCATTTTTCTGATCACTGCATCACTGTCGCTAGTGTCGCTAGGTAGCTAGTTATTTTTTTAGGTTCACCGCCAGGTTTTTATAGCGCTAGGTACCCCGATATACTACCCAATAATGGTTTTAACATCCTGATTGCCCCTAGTTAACCCTTTCACCCCCTTTTGCCACTGTCAGTAAGCGATCATTTTTCTGATCGCTGCATTAGTGTCGCTACTGTCGCTAGGTAGCTAGTTATTTTTTTAGGTTCACCGCCAGGTTTTTATATCGCTAGGTACCCCGATATACTACCCAATAATGGTTTTAACATCCTGATTGCCCCTAGTTAACCCTTTCATCCCCTTTTGCCAGTGTCACTAAGCGATAATTTTTCTGATCGCTGCATCAGTGTCGCTACTGTCGCTAGGTAGCTAGTTATTTTTTTAGGTTCACCGCCAGGTTTTTATAGCGCTAGGTACCCCGATATACTACCCAATAATGGTTTTAACATCCTGATTGCCCCTAGTTAACCCTTTCACCCCCTTTTGCCAGTGTCACTAAGCGATCATTTTTCTGATCGCTGCATCAGTGTCGCTACTGTCGCTAGGTAGCTAGTTATTTTTTTAGGTTCACCGCCAGGTTTTTATATCGCTAGGTACCCCGATATACTACCCAATAATGGTTTTAACATCCTGATTGCCCCTAATTAACCCTTTCACCCCCTTTTGCCACTGTCACTAAGCGATCATTTTTCTGATCGCTGCATTAGTGTCGCTACTGTCGCTAGGTAGCTAGTTATTTTTTTAGGTTCACCGCCAGGTTTTTATATCGCTAGGTACCCCGATATACTACCCAATAATGGTTTTAACATCCTGATTGCCCCTAGTTAACCCTTTCACCCCCTTTTGCCAGTGTCACTAAGCGATAATTTTTCTGATCGCTGCATCAGTGTCGCTACTGTCGCTAGGTAGCTAGTTATTTTTTTAGGTTCACCGCCAGGTTTTTATAGCGCTAGGTACCCCGATATACTACCCAATAATGGTTTTAACCCCCTGATTGCCCCTAGTTAACCCTTTCACCAGCGATCACAGTATAAGTGTCACTGGTGACGCTGGTTAGCCAGTTAGTTATTTAGGTTCCCCGTCAGGTTTTTGTATAGCGCCAGGGACCCCCATATACTACCTAATAAAAATTTGAACCCCCTGATTGCCCCTAGTTAACCCTTTCACCACTGATCACCGTATAAGTGTTACGGGTGACTCTGGTTAGTTTGCTTTTTATAGCATCAGGGCACCCACCATTTATTACCCAATAAAGGTTTAACCCCCTGATCACCCGGCGGGTGATATCAATTAGGTTTTAGGGTCAGCGCTAGGTTAGTGCCAGTTCCGCTAACACCCACGCGCAAAGCATACACCTCCCGTAGTGGTATAGAATCTGAACAGATCAATATCTGATCAGATCAGATCTATACTAGCGTCCCCAGCAGTTCAGGGTTCCAAAAAAACGCATTGTTAGCGGGATCAGCCCAGATACCTGCTAGCACCTGCGTTTTGCCCCTCTGCCCAGCCCACCCAAGTGCAGTATCGATCGATCACTGTCACTTACAAAACACTAAACACATAACTGCAGCGATCGCAGAGTCAGGCCTGATCCCTGCGATCGCTAACAGATTTTTTGGTAGCATTTTATATTTAAATCCGGAAGGCAGTGCTTGGTTTTCGGGGTCCCGTACGTGGCTAGGCTCCCAAAAAGTCCCCCACATGTGGTATTATATAAGTTTTTTTTTATTTTTTGTCATTATTCAATCCCTTGGGACAAAAAAAAAATATTCAATGGTCTCAACATGGCCCTCAGCAAATAGCTTGGGGTGTCTACTTTCCAAAATGGGGTCATTTGGGGGGGTTTTGTGCCATCTTGGCATTTTATGGCCTTCGAAACTGTAACGCCCTTAGAAATCCTGAAGGCGGTGCTTGGATTTCGAGGTCCCGTACGCGGCTAGGCTCCCAAAAAGTCCCACACATGTGGTATCCCCGTACTCAGGAGAAGCAGCAGAATGTATTTTGGGGTGTCATTTCACATATGCCCATAGCATGTGTGAGCAATATATCATTTAGTGACAACTTTGTGCAAAAAAAAAAAAGTTTGTAATATTCCCGCAACTTGTGGCAAAATATAAAATATTCCATGGACTCAACATGCCTCTCAGTAAATAGCTTGGGGTGTCTTCTTTCCAAAATGGGGTCATTTTGGGGGGTTTTGTGCTATTTTGGCATTTTATGGCCTTCGAAACTGTGATAGGTAGTGAGGAGTGAAATCAAAAATTTGCCCCCTTAGAAATCCTGAAGGTGGTGATTGGTTTTCGGGGTGCCGTGCGCAACTAGACTCCCAAAAAGCCCCACACAAGTGGTATCCCCATACTCGGGAGAAGTAGCGGAATATATTTTGGGGTGCAATTCCACATATAACCATGGCATGTGTGAGCAATATATCATTTAGTGACAACTTTTTGTAAAAATTTCTTTTTTTTTTTGTCATTATTCAATCCCTTAGGACAAAAAAAATAAATATTCAATGGGCTCAACATACCCATCAGCAATTTCCTTGGGGTGTCTACTTTCCAAAATGGGGTCATTTGGGGGGGGTTTGTACTGCCCTGCCATTTTAGCACCTCAAGAAATGAGATAGGCAGTCATAAATTAAAAGCTGTGTAAATTCCAGAAAATGTACTCTAGTTTGTAGACGCTATAACTTTTGCGCAAACCAAAAAATATACGCTTATTGACATTTTTTTTACTAAAGACATGTGGCTGAATAAATTTTGCCCTCAATGTATGACTAAAATTTTGTTTATTCGATTTTTCTTATAACAAAAAGAAGAAAATATCTTTTTTTTTCAAAATTTTCGCTCTTTTTCCATTTATATCGCAAAAAAAAAAATCGCAGAGGCAATCAAATACCATCAAAAGAAAGCTCTATTTGTGGGAAGAAAAGGACGCAAATTTCGTTTGGGTGCAATATTGCATGACCGCGCAATTACCAGTTAAAGCAGCGCAGTGCGAAATTGGAAAAAGACCTCTGGTCCTTAAGGTGTTTATTGGTCCGGGGCTGTAGTGGTTAAAGTGGTTGTAAAGATGTGTTTGCTTTTTCTTTAACCACTTCCCACCCGGCCAATGCATATATACGGCCGGGTGGGAGCCGTCTACTCCTGATAGGACGTTCAGGAACGTCATTCAGGAGTAGCGGGATCGCGCGCGCGTGCGCCCGCGCAGCGGCGCGATCCCGATGTGCTCGTGTCACCCGGACACGGCACATCTCAGATCGGCAGGAGGGCTCTGTGATTGGCCCTCCTGATCACATGACGGCCGTGTCCAATCACGGCCGTCATGTGATGTAAACAAACAGCCGGTTGCTAGGCAATCGGCTCTCCTCTCCTCACACGGAAGTCACCGCGGAGGAGAGGAGAGCAGAACGCTGCAGCCGGCTGATGATCAGTGAGTATGGGCTGCTTTTTACAGCTTTTTACTCACTGATCATCAGTGTAGTGTAAACACACAACACACAACACAGTGCAAACACAGTCCCCACATATGTCCCCAAAACACACATGTCCCCAAAACATACATGTCCCCAAATAATAAAAACACATGTCCCTAATAATAAAAACATGTCCCCCACATATGTCCCACTAAAATCACATGTCCCAATGATTATCTGCACACATATGTACGTGATCACCTGCACACATATGTACATGATCATTTGCGTACATATGTCCGTGATCACACAAACCAATTATTATACACTTAACGAAATTTTTTTTACCAAAAACATGTAGCAGAATACATTTTGGCTTAAATTTATGACAAAATTAGATTTTATTGGATTTCTTTTCAAATAGAAAAAAGAAAATATTGTTTTTTTTCCAAATTTCCGCTATTTTTGCGCTTATATCGCAAAAAAAAAAAAAACGGAGTCGTGAATAAATAACACCAAAATAAAGCTCTATTTGTGCGAACAAAATGATAACCATTTCATTTGGGTACAGTGTAGCATGACCGCGCAATTGTCACTGAAAGCGCTAGAGCGCTGAAAGCTGAAAATTGGGCTGGGAAGGAAGGGGGTGAAAGTGCCCTGTATTGTAGTGGTTAAAAAACAATCAACACTCTTCAGCGAGTTCCCCCATGGAGACACGCATTCCATGAGGGCACCCATATGGGCATGCTTCCGAGTCCTGCTGCTGAATCCATTGACACAGACAGCAGGACTCGGCCGCGCCCCGGCTCCCGTGTCACTGGATTTGCCAGACAACAGCTGGAGCCCATGGCTCCTGCTGCCATAAATCTATCCATATCGGACTAGAGAAAGCGGCTGGAGCTGCTGGGTTCTTGCTTATCGCTGGAACGATCGGGTTCAGGTAAGAAAAAGGGGGGCTCTGGGGGGCAGTTGCAGCACAGGTTTTCAACCTTAACACATGGAATGCATTAAGGTGAAAAACCCTAATGCCGCGTACACACGACCGGACTTTTCGAGTGACTAGGTCCGACGGCCTTTCCGACGGACTTTCAGCGGAGTTCCGACTGACTTTCTGAATGAACGGACTTGGCCACACACAATCACACCAAAGTCCGACAGATTTGAACGTGATGACGTATGACTGGACTAGAATAAGGAAGTTCATAGCCAGTAGCCAATAGCTGCCCTAGCGTCGGTTTTTGTCCGTCGGACTAGCATACAGACAAACTGATTTCTCGGTCCGGGGGAGTTCCGGTGGAAAAATTGAAAATATGTTCTATTTCTAGGTCCGCTGGATTTTTGGCAAGCAAAGGTCCGATGGAGCCCACACACAATCGAATTGTCCGACGGACTCGTTCCATCGGACCTTTGCTGTCAAAAAGTCCGGTCGTGTGTACGTGGCATTAGACTTTACAACTCCTTTAAGTAGCACTTTCACCTTTCATTTACAGTAGGCACCCAGACACACAAATGTTTTGCAGCAATTGCCGCAGAATTTTAAATCATGGGCAGAATGGCGGCAATTCCAAATGACAAATTGTGAATGGGTGAATGTAGTGAAGGCCTTCGCGCTACTGTAAGTAGATCAGAAGAATCTGTGTGTACAAAAAGTGTGGGTGCATTCACAAGTGCTGCAAAATGAAAGTGTTCACAATAACACCAAAAGAAAACTTTTGCACAAAAGTGAAATAAATCAAATAATAAATATAGAAGGAAATTAAGACTGCTGAGTGAATGACTCCGAAGGATGGTGCAAAAGTAAAAAGAGGGAAAGTGTTGGTATCCTCTAGGGGGGAAAAAATAAAAAATCTCCTAATGAAATAAATAAATTAATAAAAAATTAAAAAATAAATAAGAAGTGAATATAAATAAAAATATAAAAACTAGAGAATAAAATAAATACAATTAATTAAAACAAAATTAATTAAAACAATTGATATAAGTGAGGATACAATAAAATTGCTCAAGTGGACAAACAAAAAAATGATTACATAATAAATAATTAATAATTAAATGAAGCAATTTTTTTTCTTTCTCCTAGAGGATACCAACACTTCCCCTCTTTTTACTTTCGCACCATCCTTTGAAGTCATTCACTCAGCAGTCATAATTTCTTTCTATATTTATTGATTGATTTATTTCACTTTTGCTCAAATTTATACACATACTTCTAAAGTTAGAATGGGGCCTGAGAGTGATGGCAGTGTGGCTGTGTGCTGCTCCTGTTGGAAATTTGGAAAACTACTAGTAATCTCCACTCTTGGCTGGGCTCTGTGGTGCCTCTATGATTTGGATTATGTTACCTTGAAGTTTTTGTGGTGGACATAAACTAATTTCTGTTATGTTACTGGGATTATGTTAAGCTGACAAGGAGCCATTGCACTTTTTTTTCTTGATATGGGTGCTTGTTTTGCTGCTGACAAGCCTTTTTAGTTGAATAAATCTATCTTGTTTTAAGAAGTCTTTGTCCTGTTATCCTGCTAATACCCAAAACACCACAACTGGTGCTAGGACTGGCATGGACAGGCTTTAAGAAACTGGCATTTAAAGGTACAATACCTTCCTGTAGACTTAGAAATGGAAGAAAATATTGAAGCCATTGCTAATAGTTAACGTTGCATAGCAGCAGACTAAAGAAGAGCAACGGGAACAGAGGGGCGCCAGACTGAGTGAAGTATAAATCATATATTTAATAAAAACAAGTAGTAACTCACAGGTTAAATTAGATGAGTTCAGTATGTGGTGAAAATCGCCAGTCCTGGAGTCTCATAAATGTCTTCCCTTTGCAGCCTGGGGCACTGGTGTGATCTTACAGGGATCCAGAGAATGCTGGGAACCAGGAGGCAGGAAACAAGAAGCAGCTGGTTGTGACTTCAGATCAGATCAGATCTCTCTGTTTCTATTTCCTCTGTAATATAAGACTGCCAGGTTTGCCAGCCAATCATGGTCTGATGAAGAAGCTGTAGCTTCGAAATGCATTACCATTCCTTGCCACTGAATAATCACATTTCCTGTTCCTGTGAAACAAACGTCCTGAAACAGGCAGGCTTTCATGTCGACCTGAACGGTCCCCTCACACTGGAACGCTGGTGGAGATGCACCTCAATATTCACATGGGATCCCCCTCTCTCAGTCTGGATGTTCCAGCTGGCAGTGGAGGCCTGAATCGCATGAGGAGATCATTTAAGTGACAGCATCCCTCCCTCAGGTCTGGTCTCTTTCACTCCCTCGTGGCTGACTGCAAATCTCTTCAGGACACAAAAGGGAGTCTTTTACTTTCCTGTCAGCAGAGCATCATGGGCTTTGAAGTTCCTTCCTGTATACCAGGCTATAGAGCCGTATGAGAGAACTGCATGTCCCAGAATCCATTCCCACAGTTTAGTACAGTCTCTCTGATTGGCTGCTGTAACTGTGCCTTTAATTGGCTTTCTTCTTCCTGCCAATAGGGGTAAAAGAGAGGCTACTGAATGCACAGCTCTGTGTGTGTCTCCTCACATTACATTAAACTCAGTCAGTCAAACAGGAAGAAGGGGGGGGTGAAAAATCCGCCTTGCAGCTGCTGGCAGGCAGCACTCCCTAATGCAAGCTGGAAAACCTGTGTACATTGTTCCGGCCAGCTTGGCGGGGTCGTAGATTATAGCGTGAGACATTCCCCCCACCAAAGGAAGTGACAGTCCTTGACCTGGTACATGCTTTTAAAATACATGTGAAAAAAAAACAGGTTAATGTACACAGGAGAACAAACAGTTTGCATTTGCATAAGAACCTGGCAGAGGAACCTCCCACCAATGAGCATAGGAAGGAAGGTTGTCCTTCCCACAGGAATTACCCAGCTAGATGTACCAGGGGAGTGAATTAAGGTTGCCTTTCACGAAATCTGTGGTGAGAAGGTCAGGCTCTACAAGAGTCCCTTGAGTGGTGAGGATAAATGGTTCGGTGCTCTCACCCAGCACTTCACAATTCGGTCTCTTGGGAGGATGCTTAACACTTCGCTTTCTCTGTTCCACTGGCTCAGGCACAGTGGGCTCACTAGCCTCCTCCTTCTCTTCAACTACATCTATGGATCCTTCCTCATCCCCTGTGGAAGAAGAAGACACTTCTGACCCTTCTTTTGTCAGCGAGGGTAAATGATCGCATCTGAGGACAGCAGGGGCTAACAGCAGCTTCACAAAATCTGTGTTGGTCCTAAGATTAGCAGACTTTCTGTGGACCCTGGCAACCGAGGACACACAATAGCTAGCTTGTCAATGTCCTGAGGCATCCCAGTCCTCAGTGGATCACACAACAACTTGATCTGCAGATATCCATCACAAGAGTAATCTTACATTTGAACTCCCTGGATCTCTATATCTTACAACTTTTTCAGGGGTATGTATAACAAATATCTCTTGTAAAAGTCTCTGGTCAGCAAAGTCACCTGAGCCCCTGAGTGAGTAAATTCCTTCCACCAAAACAGGCACTACAGACAAAGGGCCTACTAACTTCACAGGATGTTTGTTGGAAGCATTTGGAATAGCAGGCTTGCTTGACTGGAGTTGTACTTCTCTTCTGGTGTTGATAATTCTGTTTTGGTTGCCTTCTTGGAGGCTGGTAGGCATTGTTCACTGAGACAGCATGAACTGTAGGTGTTCTCCATTGTTCCCTTCAGGGAAAGTTCTTCTTGAAGGCCCAGATCTTCTCTCCATCCTTGGGTCACTTCCCTGAGGTCCACGCCAGTCCTCTGTCCTCCTCAGTGGACTAGGATATTCTCGCTGGTAGTGACCTACAACTCTACAGTTTAAACAGACGTCTTGATTTGTTGGCCTCTGGTTAGGTGCAGCAGGCGAGACGGGGGGTACATTCTGCCCCGTATCGACATTGTCAGACAGCTCAGTGTGTTTTGCTGTTAGCCACCTCATCACTTTCATCATCTGAGATACCCCCATCTTCAGTGTGGCTATCTCAGTCTTGACGTCCAATGACCCGGTTATCATCTTCATTAGCTGCGACATCTGATTCTTCAAAACCCCCGATCTCTGCATCACTATCAGCTGTACTGGCCATTCTGACTCCAACAGCAGATTCCATCCCCTGGCTCTTTCCTTTGTTCTCCAGCATGGCTTCTTCCTCTCTCACAAATTTAATAAGCTTAGAAAATTTAATTGACATGGCATTAGGTGAAGTCTGCAGTCGAATTCAAACTGGATCAAAGAGTGAAACACCTCTCATGATCTGCTGCATTCTAGCTTGATCTACATCAGAAGGTAGCACCCCCTTCTTTAATACAATCTGATGTAACATCCTATTTAAGCGTCTGAGGTATTCAGACAGGCGATCACCTTGGCGTTGGAGAGTATGCACAAATCGGTAACCTAAGTCTGCTGCTGTCTCCATTGGCCCAAATTCCTCCTGCAGGATATTCAGGTAGTCTTGAGCAATGCAATCTTTCTTATTGAACTTCAGATTGCGGATAGCTTCTGAGGCGGGACCCCTTAGACTCTCTGTAATCCTCTGCTTCTTGAGAGTCTCAGGGATGTCCCATTCATCCAAGGCTTGTGTGGCCTGGTCAAGCCACTCTTCAAAGTTGTCCTCCCCTGTAGGCACTGGATGTCTTCTAGAAAAGGCCTGGAGTTTCTGGAAGTACCAATTTCCTGAACACAGTGGAGTATCTATCTGACATGAACTCTCTCATAGCAATGAAGAACTCAGGCCCAATCAAGGCTGAAGGTGTCGTGGATGGGACTTCTTTCTTCATGGCCTCAGCTTGGTTAGAAATTGCTGGAGACATGTCTGATGTGCTTTGCTGAATTGGACGAGACTCAATTTTGTCAGTCAACTGCACTCTGGTTCCTTAGAAACTGTCAGCTAGCCACTTTTGTTGGTGCACTTAAACTTCTGGATAGCAGGGAAAACAACACAACTGGCCCAGATTATCAAGTGAAACAGATATACAGAATTCAAATAACTCCTTCTGTAGTCCAGTGTCTCTGTTCCCTGTAGGTGGGCAAAAATGCCCTCTCACCACATCCTGCAATCAAGGCCTAAACAAACGTTCTGGAAAAAGCAGGCTTTCGTGGCGACCCGACCGGTCCCCTCACACTGAAACAGTTCACTGTTGGTGGAGATGTGCCTCAATAGTCACCTGGAATCGCCCTCTCTCAGGCTCTCTTACAACAGGAGGGGGAGGCCTGAATCGTGCAGGGAGATCATCTGAGAGACAGCATCTCTCCCTCAGGTCTGGTCTCTTCCCTCCCTCATGGCTGACTGAAAATCCCTTCAGGACACAAAATGGAGTATTTTACTTTCCTATCAGAAGAGCATCATGGGCTTTGTAGTTCCTTCCTGTATACCAGGCTATAGAGGCATATGTGTGAGGGAACTGCATGTCCCAGAATCCATTGCAGCTGCTTCCTGCAGTTCAGTACAGTCTCTCTGATTGGCTGCTGTAACTGTCCCTTTATTTGGCTTCCTTCTTCCTAGGGGGAATGGGGATAGGGGGACAAGAGAAGTTACTGAATGCACAGCTCTGTGTGTGTCAGCTCACGTTACATTAAACTCCCCCTTGCAGCTGCTGGCAGGCAGCGATTTTGTCACATCTGATTCTCTCACAAATTTGGGCTAATTTTTGGACTATTATTATACTGATTATATATTTTTTTCTTTTTCCTTTTTTCTATTTATTATGTCACATTTATGTCGAGCTATTGTAGTTCTTTCTGAGCATGTCAATGTTTGCTTTATACATTTGTTTGCAATATTTCTAATTGCTTTTTCCACCTGCTAACTTAAGCTCTGTTAACGCAATATCTGTTTATAAATCAGTACACATATCCCCTTTTTTGTAAAGTAGATAGTTCAAGGTATTTAGTAAGAAACATGATGAGTTTTTTGAAGTTGTAATTTTTTTGTCACAATTTTGTTGAAAAAACTTTTCCCTTTTTTTTACATACTGTCACCAGTGTAGTACAGTGTCATCATATAACTGGTGTGGTGGTGATCAGGGACACTGACTGGTGACAGTATGTAAAAAAATAAACAAAAAAAACATTTAATAATTTTCTTGAAATGTATTAAATTCGTTTTTGTTTTTTTTATTCCTTTTTTTTCTGTTTTTAACACACTGTGGCCAGAGTAGGTATGATTGATATGAAAGGTATGATTGCTTATACCAGCGAATTTCACTGTTATAAGCAACCATTTTTACTGCATTAAATTGATTCATTAAGTTTTTACTATTGTGGTTAGCTGTGATTGGCCACAGTCTGTACCATGTGATCACTGTGAGAAATCTGTGAGATCAACACAATAGTACACAATGGATGGCATGAATGAATGAAAGCCATCCATTGTTTATAATTGTAATGTGATCTGCTGTGATTGGTCACAGCAATCCCATGAAACTGGCAGCAGTACACTGATCTGTCCTTTGCCGGTGACAGATCGTGTCGCAGTGCAGCCCATGAGACATTCACGAGGCGCATTCCAGGGAGGACATCATGTGACATCCACCCAGAACGGTGCTTGTCCTGCCAGGCTGTCATTTGTCTATAGGCCGGGCAGGAACAGGTTAAAGTAGAGCTATAGGCATAACCCCATGTCAGATTTTTTAAATTCAACATAACCAGTGTCCCCATTGGAAGATTTTTCCTCTTACTTTTCTGAGGACCACCCAAAATGTAGGATTTTTTTTACTTTCACTTTCATTGATAAGGGTAAACAGGACAAGAGAGGGTGACTTTCCCTAATAGGGACACAGACAGCAATACAAACCTGCAGGAGCTATAATCCCTCTCCACTCTATACAAAACTAAAATAACAGTTTTGAATTAGTTACACTTTAAATAGTTTATTTGAACCAAACAGACTACTAGATGTGCCCACAGTGTGTACTGTATAAAATGTATGTAGCCTCAGCTACACAAGTATACAAAGCTGTGTTTTGACAACGGGACAGGAAGTTCTTGTCCTATTCTCAGAACAAAATGGAGTCAGGCTGAACGCTGCTCAGCCATTCACATGGAGCGTTGTATTCTAAGAATGAATACAAAGCTTCCTCTGACGGTGAGGTGGTTGAATTACATAATGATCTCTGGCTCAGCCATTCAGAGGAAACTTTGTATTAAATTTCTAAAATACAAAGCTCCCTGTAAATGGCTGAGCACTACTTAGCCCAACTCAATTTTGTTCCTGGTGCAGAAAGTTCCCATCCTGCCACTGGAACACAGCGCTGTATACCGTGTTCACAGCAGGCGCCTCTAGTAATGAAGATAATAGTAAATTTGGACCGAATGTAAACCAAAAACAGTAGATCAGCTTTAAGGTCCCCGTACCCAGCAGATAGGTCAAGCAGCAAAGTTTTCATTTCAATAAAGGGTAGTCAGAAAATCTTACACTAGTTTACATTTTTGTATTTTTTTTTTTTTTACTAAAGATGGATAACGAGACTATTTACTTAAAATGATATGTATAGTCTTAAACATTTTTTTCTGAAGGCAGTTTTTAATTATCAAGCTTCTGTGTGGCCACTATGCGGCTTTTAAGCTGCTTCTTGAACGATGGGAATACACTGCATAATTGATGTACTAATACTACTTGAACTGTGTTTGTTATTCTAAGCTACAGAATTCATCCAAAGAACAAGTTTGTGATGAGTAGATGGGTGTTTTGATTTGGCCCTATATAGAAAAGAAACAATGTGGCCAAGCAATTGATCTGTCTCTACAGATTAATTTGTTTGAAGAGGCATTATTTAAAAACTGTCACACATTCAATACATAATAACAGGGTGCTTTATCTTGCTGGAAGGAATTTAATCTCAAACCTAACCCAACGGATTAAATTGCTTATCATATAGCCCACTTACTCGTTTTCTTGTCTGTTGATTCATTTTGTTGGTATGCCCTTCATTTCATTTTTTTTTTTGGACAATATGATTACTGTTTTTGCAGTAGCCCCTATCTCTATGGAGCCCCCACAACATACATGACCCTTCTCTTGGTGGGACTGCACAGATACATGCAGCCAAGGCCAGCAGAAACTCGATAATATACAGCATGCACATTACAGGATCTCTGAGATATACAGTACATATTCATTGATATTCAGTGCTCATTCTTTGATATTCAGCACACATGTGCATTATCAATTCTGCTCCAAATACTCATGGGACATGTACGGTGCCTTGAAAAAGTATTCACCCCCCTTGACATTTTTCGTGTTTTGTTGCCTCACATCATGGAATTACCATGATTGTTTCAGGATTTGCATAATTTCATTTACAGAACATGCCCATAACTTTGGAGATGTTTTTTGTTTTTTTATTGTGAAGCAAACAACAAATAGGACAAAATAACAGAAAAAGTAAATGTGCATAACTATTCACCCCCCTAAAGTCAATACTTTGTAGAGCCACCTTTTGTGGCTATCATAGCTTCAAATCGCTTTGCATAAGTCTCTATGAACTTGCCACATCTTACCACTGGGATTTTTGCCCATTCCTCCTTACAAAACTGCCCCAGCTCCTTCAAGTTGGATGGTTTGCGCTTGTAAACAGCAATCTATAAGTCTGACCACAGATTTTTCTATTGGATTAAGGTCGAGGCTTTGGCTAGGCCATTCCAACACATTTACATGTTTCCACTTAAACCACTCAAGTGTTGTTTTAGCAGTGTGTTTGGTGTCATTGTCCTGCTAGAAGATGAACCCCCGTCCTAGCCTCAAATCACACACAGAGTGGTACAGGTTTTGCTCACGAATATCCCTGTATTTAGTACCATCCATCTTTCCTCAACTCTGACCAGTTTCCCAGTCCTGACTGCTGAACCCCCCCCACAGCACCCCACTGACCACTACACACCCCACAACCCACTGACCACTACATTACACACCCCACTGACCACGACACTACACACTGACCACTATACACCCCACTGACCACTACACACCCCACTGACCACTACATTGCCCACTACACTACACACTGACCACTACACACCCCACTGACCACTACACACCCCACACCCCACTGACCACTACACTACACACTGACCACTACACACCCCACTGACAACTACACACCCCACTGCCCACTACACTATACACTGACCACTACACACCCCACTGACCACTACACTACACGCTGACCACTACACACTGACCACTACAGACCCCACTGACCACTACACCACATGCTGACCACTACACACTGACCACTACAGACCCCACTGACCTCTACACACCCCACTGACCACTACACACTGACCCCTTCACACTGACCACTACACACCCCACTGACCACTACACACCCCACACCCCACTGACCACTACACTACACACTGACCACTACACACCCCACTGACGACTACACACCCCACAGCCCACTGACCACTACACTATACACTGACCACTACACACCCCACTGACCGCTTCACACCCCACTGCCCACTACACACCCCACTGACCACTACACACCCCACACCCCACAACCCACTGACCACTACACTACACACTGACCACTACACAACCCACTGACCACTACACACCCCACACCCCACTGAACCCTACACTGCCCACTGATCACTACACTGCCCACTGCACACCCTGCACCCCACTGATCACTACACTGCCCACTAACCACTACACTATACACTGAACACTACACACCCCACTGGCCACTACACACTGACCACTACACTACCCACTGCCCACTACACTATACACTGACCACTACACACCCCACTGACCACTACACACCCCACACCCCACTGCCCACTACACTATACACTGACCACTACACACCCCACTGACCACTACACACCCCACACCCTACTGACCACTACACTACACACTGACCACTACAGACCCCACTGACCACTACAGACCCCACTGACCACTACACACTGACCCCTTCACACTGACCACTACACTACACACTGACCACTACACACCCCACACCCCACTGACCACTTCATTGCCCACTACACTACACATTGACCACTACACTATACACTGACCACTACACACCCCACAGACCACTACACACCCCACACCCCACTGACCACTACACTACACACTGACCACTACACTATACACGGACCACTATACACCCCACTGACCACTACACATCCCACTGACCAATACACACCCCACTGACCACTACACTCCACACTGACCACTACACACCCCACTGACCACTACACACCCCACACCCCACTGAACACTACACTGCCCAGTGACCACTACACACCCCACACCCTACTGACCACTACACACCCCACACCCCACTTCCCACTACACTATACATTGACCATTACACACCCCACTGACCACTACACACCCCACACCCCACTGCCCACTACACTATACACTGACCACTACACACTGACCCCTACACACAGACCACTAAACTACACACTCACCACTACGCACTGACCACTACACTACACACTGACCACTACACTGAACAATGACCACTACACACTGACCACTACACTCTGACCACTACACACTGACCAATGACCACTACACACTGACCACTACACTGAACAGTGACTTGTATGACGTGTCCTATGATGTCTCTGCAGTCACACACAGACACACACACGTATTGTAGGACATCTCCTCCTCCTTCCTCTATACCGAACACACATCCTGGCACTCCTTCTCACCTTCAGCAGCCAGCAGGTCCAGCGGGTGTGTACAGCAGGCTGACCCGCAGGAAGTACTAGTACTGACAGTACCACTTAACCATGCCTTGCCACGAGACACCCTCAGTTCCGCCATCTCCCCCCGGCCATTCTTCTTCTTCTCTCCCCGGAGGTCACTCTGTACAGTTCAAGGGCCAGGCGCGGAGCCGGCCCATGCCCAGGAGAACAAGAGCTGGGGACAATCGGGTTGCAGCGCGAGACAAGGCCCCTTCCAGCCAGCGCTGCCAACAAACTAGACGCGGCTGCCTTAAAGCGGCGACGGGGAGGTGTGGTGGGCCCAGGGGGAGGAGGAGGGACTACACATGCTGGAAGTGGGTGAAAGGGTGGCGGAGGGTGTAGGACCCTGCCAATTTGTGCCCCCCTTGTCCTGCACCCCGGTGGGCACTGGTTTTGCCAATCCCTTGGTACACCCCTATATGTATACATCCTTTTTTGGATAAAATCGTTGATTTGTAATCAATTAGAACATCTAGTTAACATCATTAATATAGGACAATAAATATGTCAAAAAATAATATACCTGGCTCCAGCTGGGCGCATCCACTTCTTCCAGGATGGAAGGCCCAGGTTGTTCCTCGTCAGCTTCTGCTGGGGTTGTGGAAACAGCGGAGGGAAGGCTGCAGGGAAGGGTCGAAAAAGATTCCCTGGCTTCAGTCTGGTCGTCCAGAAAACTGAGTTTGTTGAAGTACCACAGCCTGGGGACATAAACATCTCTGCTGATGCTCCTGATCAGAGTTATTCCTGGATCTTATTATGCTCCTCAAGATCCTAATTTTATTTTCCAAAAACTTCATGTTTGAAGACCCGAGTCTTCACAAATTCCAGAAGTTTCTCCAGCGATGACCTCCTAGCTTGTTTATTATAATATAAGCTGTGTTTCACCTCCCACAAATTCCTTATCTCCCTGTATCCTTAAACTGATTCATCTTTGCTGTAAGAAAATACATAAGAAAAAAACAGTAATGTCAGCCTAAACTCTCATTATCTTATCCCAATATAGGCCTTAATCTTGAAGCAGTAAAGGCTATTGTAATGGGCCAAGTTCAAATTTTACCTTTGTTTAGCACGCTCGCCACTTCCGTTTGTTTGTCCTCCACACACAGATTGTACGTACGACACATGCATGTTAGCTTTATACACACTGCGAATGCGTAAAACTCCACCCGCACCGCCCGCCCCTGACGTTCTTTTTCACAAATATTCCCTGCTCCTTCTCTCTTCGGTGCGCAGTAGGAGCAACATGGCCGAGACACAGGTGGTTGCAAAGAAGGTGCTCCAAAAATGTAATTACTTGTCGTGTGTTCCTATTATGATTATTAACTTGCATGCTGCTCCATGTGCTTTTCTTTACTGTTGTACAGTTTTAAATGGCTACTTTCATGTTCGTGGGCACAGTAATCATTCGTAGGATACATAGATGTATTTCGCTAATACAGGGTGTTAACTAAATTTTGGTCATGCTAATTTGTCTTATTAAAATAAGTTTAGGACATTGTTGTCTAGATGTCTTTGAAACTTGAATGAATTGCAAACTTGATTCAGTGGAATGTAAGGAGAGGACACTCTGTTTACACATCTGGGCTCAGGAGCACTAGTGTGTGACACCAGAGCACATTTTTTAGGGTAACCCACACTGGTGCTCCAGTGGATACTTGGGGTGTCTCCATCTGTGAAACTTGCCCATAAAGGGTAAGCATTCCAGCTGGGTTAAAAGGGAATTAATCATATCTTCAACTTGTATCTCTTCCCAAACAGACAATTGTACACCACTTCCAAGCACTGTTTCATATTCCTATTTCTGGACTCAAATATCTGTGTGCCAAGTATACCTTTTGTTTTATTCTCATAGGGGAGAAAAGACTCGGACACCACTCAGAGGACACCAGGGACCGCCCACATCTCCAACCAGATTGGCAAATCAGCCCAAGCCCTCGCGAGGATCTGGAGGAAGGAGAGGTGGAGGAAGTGGGTGAGATGGGCACCCCAACAGGTGAGTGTCTGAAATCCCAGGTTCAGGTAATCTATGTATGTCTGCATATTTCTAAATACATGTTTTAAAAAAAATAATTAGGTGATGTGCTGGTTGTGGAAGATGAAGCGGAACTTTTCACTAGGGCCACCGCCCAAAGGCTCATCCAGGAAATGCAATGCAATGGAATGGGGAAATCGACAATATTTGAAATAGACTGAATATTATGGAACAGCAAATGAAGAACATGATAGATGTGTTGGGGAGAATCTAAATTTTTCCCTAATCACATAAATTTTTTCAGGTTTTTTTCGACTCCCCCCAAAAAATTTTGATTGTACATTTCAAAAGCCAAATTTTGAAGATGCACACAGTGTGTCAACATGTGCTATGTGCCACCAGGGGATCTCAATGTACACGTTTTGTGGGTGCAACCCCTTCCTCGTAACTCTAGTAGGTGAGTGGAAGGGGTTGCATCCCCAAAACACATCCATTGATCACCCATGATGGGAGATAGCTCATGTTGACATTACCGATTTGGACTCCCAATTTGTGTGCATCTTCAAAATTTGGCTTTTACAGGGGTGACATCACCCCATCTGATTTACGGCAATATCAAGGCATTTTTGACACTATAATGTTTGATATTGCCTTCAGATTTTATACGTTGAACTTTGTAAGTTCCAGGCCGCGTACACACGGGCGGATTGTCTGTCCAACTTAGTCCGCTGAACCGTGTTTCAGCGGACAATCCGCTCGTGTGTGGGCTTCAGCGGACTTTTTCAGCGGACTGTCTGACGAACAAAGTCTTACGGAATTTCCGAAATTTTGTCCGTCCAAACTTGGTTTTGTCCGTCCAAACTTGGTTTCAGCGGACAGTCCGCTCGTGTGTAGGCAAGTTGGACGAACTAAGTATGGCGCATGCTCAGAAAGGATTTACACGGCCGAAGGTTGCATTGCAGTGTATAGGACGTCGTTTTTCTAGTCCCGTCATACGTGCTGTACACGTCATCGCGCACGCTTTCAGCGGACTGTCTGCTCATCGTGTGTGGTCAAGTCCGTTCATGCAAATTTTGAACGGACTGTCTGTCGGATTGTCTAAAGGAACTTAGTTGGCCAGACAATCCGCCCGTGTGTACGCGGCCCCAGAGTTGTGTATGTTATGTTTTAAAACATGCATGTTTGTAAAAAAAAAAAAAAGAAAAATTATTGATAAAAAAAATAAAAACATTAAAAAAAAAAATCTAAACGCACATGTGAATGTGCGCAGAGTAAAAGTTTTGAAAAACAACAATATATGGCTTCTTCTTTCAATGCTCAATACCAGTTTTGTAAGTAATTTAGTGTTTACAGTGACAATGAGCTTATTACCTAAAGGAAAATCCCCTTGGCACTACAAGTGCACTAGGAGAACCTAGGAGATAGCCAAAAAGAAAAGCTAGCAATAAAGAATTTTTTTTTTTTTATTAATAAAAAATTGACACTGTCTGCCATTGCAATGGCCCCCTACCCGTAAAATAATTAACATATTTCTCCCGAACTTCATGGGGGTTTTGTGGTGCCAAGCCCGTATCGCCAGTATCCAGGCCCATCAGGAAATTGTCTGTAATAAGTCCGGCCTCAGGCCCAATTGAGGCTACATAATTCAGTGATTTTTTTCTTAAATAATTGTGCAGTATGCAGCAGCATAGGATGATATGGTTGATTTTGTAGTCCGCCATATGGATTGCTGTCAGAAACAGGCGGAACCGGCTGGCCTTTATTCCAAAGGTATTCTCAACGACTCTTCTCACTCTGGCCTGCTGGTAGTTAAAAACCGTCCTCTCCGGGGTGAGGGTCCTTTGGGGGAGTGGCCTCATCAGGTGCTTGCCCAGACCGAAGACTTCATCTGCAATAAAGACAAAGGGGGGTCCTTCCATGTTATCTGCATCAGGTGGCAATGCCAGGCCACCAGTCTGGAGACACTGGTAAAACACCACCGCCATTAACACTACACTATTAAACCCCTTATAGTTATAATAGTAAGACCCCGAATTGGGTAGTGGCACAATGTGGACATGCTTCCCATCTATAGCCCCTCCACAGTTGGGAAAGTCCCAACAGTCAGCAAAATGGGAGGCTACAGCCTGCCATTCCTGTGGGAATGGGGACTCCTCCTTGCCCTCTTCATGGACTGGGCTCGGGTCAAAGTATGAACCCCAACACCAAGCCCCCACACAGCATGAACTCTACAACGAGTAGTGTGTAGGGTCTGCTAGTCAGAATAAACTTAACAAAAAGCACTGATGAACAGCAAGGCCCGTGAAGAGCGAGCTGAAAATCAGTAACGAGCAGACCAGAACGCACTGAAAAACAGATACGAACTGACTACACACACTGAAAACCAGATACAAACACAGGCACGGCTTCACTTCCTGATTCCCTTACCGAGGATGGCAATGGCAGCAGCCAAGAGCCGATGGACAGATTGGCTTCGGCTGCCGACATAGTGGGTGTCCTGGACAGGTAAGTTTCCATATATTAAAGGTCAGCAGCTCCATTATTTGTAGCTGCTGGCTTTTAATATTTTTTTTCGGTGGACTTCCGCTTTAATTGGTATTTGTCTCTCTTTATGTACTGGCATTTACATGTCACCTTGGTAAAGGGACCCATGTGTGGCCCTAAAACACTGTAGGGTGAAGTAAATAAAGGCTATTCACTTGAATTTTACTCTGATGTGTTAGTTTCCCCATCCTTCACAGTGAAATTGCTTTCTTCTCCTGGGCACCCTCATTTTAATTTCTAGGCATTGGGTTATTGTTCGGCATAGCCTTTATTAACCCTTATGCCGCATATACATGATTGGAATTTCCGACAACAAATGATCGATGTGAACTTGTTGTCGGAAATTCCAACTGTGTGTAGGCTCCATTGGACATTTGCTGTCGTAATTTCCGACAACAGATGTTTGGGAGCTGGATCTCAAATTTACCAACAAGAAAATTTGTTGTCGTAAACACCGAGCATTTGTTTCAAATCATTCTTTATTATTTCTTTATAATTATAAAACATACAAAACATCCATCAACATACCTAACATCCATCAACTACTACATATTTCTAAAAAAAAAAAAAAAAAAATATATATATATATATATATATATATATATATATATATATATAAATCAGCCCTCATCCCTCCAACCTACCCCATCGCTCCTCACTTCCTCACTTACAAATATTCCTTAAGGTTCCCTGAGGTGCAAAACTCCTCCCACTTTTTCCAATGCTTTGAAATCGGATTTTCCACATATCCTTCTTCTCTTATTTGCTTCTCCATATAGTGTGTTTCACTCATTTCACATTTCCACTCTATTATTAATGGAGCATTTTCCTTTTTCCATTTTTGGAAACTTTTGCAGCTGTAGTCATACAGTGCAAAAACTCTATCTCTTTCTGTGTTAATGATTTAGGTGTGAGAGAGAATAGTACTATCATTATATCTATCTTTATCCTAATACCTGTCACTCGCTGATATATTTCTGTTATCTTACCCCAAAAATCTCTTAACTTGTAACAGCTATACCATATGTGTTCTAAAGTACCCTTTTCTATTTTGCATCTCCAACAGGTTTCAGGGTTCCTTTTATTTATTCTATTCATTACTACTGGGCTTCTATACCATCTTATTGCAACTTTATAGTTTTTTTCTTTGTCCTTTATTGCTACCGATAGTTTATGTATTCTTCCATATATCCCTTTCCATTCCTTCTCTGTCAACACATTCCCTATTTCCTCCTCCCATTTTTTCACTGCTGCTATTTTTTTAATATCACCATAAGGGAGTAATAGATTGTATATCTTAGGAAGTTTTTTATTCGCTTTATCCTTATTTAATACTATTTGCTCGAATACAGTTAATTGTCTATTAATACTTATCATTAATGGATCTATATATGCTTTCAACTGAGAGTATTGCAGCCATTTATTATTATATTCATGTCCCATTTCCTGAAACGTTGGCATTCTCCCATCTATCAGGATTTGTATTATTCGCTCATGCTCCTCCATCTTCCATTTAAGAAATGTTTTTCTTTTTAGTGCTGGTCTAAATTCGGGGTTGGCAAATAATGGGGTCATAGGGCCACTCATTGAGGAGAGATTTCCTTTTTTTATTATATCATCCCAAATTTTTAATGTTGTTTTTACAAAAATGGGTAACTCCTTTTCTTCTGGTCTTAAATTAGATTTTATCCATGGTTGATGTTTTATTCTAGCCCCTATTATATCTTCTTCTAACTTTACCCATTTTTTTTTTTTTTTGCATTATGCTGCCAATCTATAATTCTCATTATTGACGCTGCTTGGAGGTATTTGGAGAAGTCAGGCATTGCCAGTCCTCCATTTTTTTTTTGTTCTTATTAATACTTCTCTTCCTATTCTAGGAACCTTATGCGACTATATAAAACTTTCTGCCGCTTCTCTTAAATCCTTCATAATCTTTCCTGATGGTATAATAGGGACAGTTTGAAAAATATATAGCATGCTTGGTAGTATCACCATCTTTAGAATATTTATTTTCCCTAACCAGGAATAAGTTATTTTATCATATTTTCCTAAACGTTTTTTTACCTTATAAATTGCTTTATTATAGTTCATGTCCTGTAGAAGGTTTAAGTCACTTGGAATATATATTCCAAGATACTTAATCGCGTCTTGTTTCCATTTAAATGGGAAATCATTTAGTATTATCTTTTGCATTCCTTCTTCCAATGAGATGTTCATTACTTCAGATTTATCATAATTAACTTTAAAGTTGCTCAATTGCCCAAATCTTTCCAGTTCTTTTATTACATTTGGTATTGTAATTATAGGGTTAGTTATATATAATAAAAGATCATCTGCATTAGTGATGGACGAACTTCCGACGGGACGTTTCGCGAACGCGAAACGCGAACGGGCACAAACGTTCGCGAAAACGACCGTTCGCCGCGGGCTCCATTGACTTCAATGGGAGGCGAATTTCGCAAACCTTTAGGTCGAATTTGCGGCCACGGGGTAATTATTAGGGGGTAGCACGTAGTCCCACCACCTGGACAATAGCATAATACATGTATGAGGTGAATTTGGGATCGATAACTACAAGCATTTTTTTTTTATTTGGGAAATTGTTCTGACAATTCAGGACTATGGAGCTAATGAAGGCAATGGAGGAGAGGGAAGGTCAGGGACCAGGGTAGGCAAACAAGAGGGTGCAGGAGATACAGAGCACTGACAGCAGCACCGTAATACAGAGCACTGACATCAGCACCGTGACATACAGCGCTGACAGCAGCTCCGTGACATACAGCGCTGACAGCAGCTCCGTGACATACAGCGCTGACAGCAGCTCCGTGACATACAGCGCTGACAGCAGCACCGTGACATACAGCGCTGACAGCAGCTCCGTGACATACAGCGCTGACAGCAGCTTGACAGCAGCTCCGTGACATACAGCGCTGACAGCAGCTCCGTGACATACAGCACTGACAGCAGCTCCGTGACATACAGCGCTGACAGCAGCTCCGTGACATACAGCGCTGACAGCAGCACCGTGACATACAGCGCTGACAGCAGCTCCGTGACATACAGCGCTGACAGCAGCTCCGTGACATACAGCGCTGACAGCAGCTCCGTGACATACAGCGCTGACAGCAGCTTGACAGCAGCTCCGTGACATACAGCGCTGACAGCAGCTCCGTGACATACAGCACTGACAGCAGCTCCGTGACATACAGCGCTGACAGCAGCTCCGTGACATACAGCGCTGACAGCAGCACCGTGACATACAGCGCTGACAGCAGCTCCGTGACATACAGCGCTGACAGCAGCTCCGTGACATACAGCGCTGACAGCAGCTCCGTGACATACAGCACTGACAGCAGCTCCGTGACATACAGCGCTGACAGCAGCTCCGTGACATACAGCGCTGACAGCAGCACCGTGACATACAGCGCTGACAGCAGCTCCGTGACATACAGCGCTGACAGCAGCTCCGTGACATACAGCGCTGACAGCAGCTCCGTGACATACAGCGCTGACAGCAGCACCGTAAGCAGCCCCAGGAGGAAGTCAGCACAGCACAGGGATGGTGTGATCCCCTCATAATAAGAACCCCCAGGAGGAAGTCAGCACAGCACAGGGATGGTGGGAGCCCCTCATAATAAGAACCCCCAGGAGGAAGTCAGCACAGCACAGGGATGGTGGGAGCCCCTCATAATAAGAACACCCAGGAGGAAGTCAGCACAGCACAGGGATGGTGGGAACCCCTCATAATAAGCAGCCCCAGTAGAAATATGACACCGCTCAACCTCTTCAAAGAGGAGGGTAGGGGCATATAGTACGGTGTGCTTTTTTGGGTCAGGGAAGTGAGCCAAATGAATTAAGAAGGTCTGTGTGCTTGATTCCAAAAATTGTTTATAGACATATACATGGTCTACTGATCACATGTGTTGAATTCCTCCGAGATCCATGCCTCATTCATTTTTAGAAATGTGAGGTAGTTAACACTGTCGTGAGCTAGGCGAGTACGCTTATCGGTCACAATCCCCCCTGCTGCGCTGAACGTCCTTTCGGACAGGACACTGGATGAGGGGCAAGCCAACAGTTCGATTGCAAATTGGGCAAGCTCTGGCCAGAGGTCAAGCCTGCCCACCCAGTAGTCTAGGGGTTCATCACTCCTCAGAGCGTCCACATCGGCCGTTAACCCAATGTAGTCGGACACCTGACGGTCTAGGCGTTCCCTGATGCTGGATCCGGATGACACCTGTCGATGGGTCGGCTGAAAGAATGACCTCATATCCGAAGTCACCAACACATCTTCAAACCGGCCTCTTCTTGCAGGCGCTGTTGGATTGGTACCCGCAAATCCTTCTCTGGGAGTGGGAATTGCTCCTCTGCCAGCGCACGCAAAAGCAGAATGCAGCATTTCTCGAAGCAAGGCCTGGAAGTGCTGCATTCTGACAGCCCTCTGCGACGGCGGTAACATTTCCGCCATTTTGTGTTTGTACCGGGGATCTAAGTACGTTGCCACCCAGTACTGGTCCTTGACCCTCATGCTTTTTATACGGGGGTCCCTATTAAAACACTGGAGCATGAAGGCCCCCATTTGCACTCAAGCGGAAGGTATGTGGTGGTGGTGGTGTTGTTGGTGGTAGTGTCTTTGGGGGTGCACATAGCAGAGAGTGAAGAAGAGGGTGCAGATCGAGAGGATGAGGAGGGTGCAGAAGAATAAGGCTGAGTGAGCCACTCAACCAAGTCTGGTGCGTCCTTTAAAGTAATTGAACGCACCTTCTGCAACTTCCCACTTTGGCTCAAGGCTGTTGCTCCTGCCCTACCCCTACCACCCCTGCGGAAGGGCCTGCCTCTTCCTCTGCCTGTCATTTTTTAAATCACCCTGTGACAAAACTCTTAGTCCCTATACCGCTGAAGGACTGCTGCAGTATAGGGCAGCGGTCAGCAGTAGTGCACGTCAACCCTATGTATTGTGGACCGATAGCGGTCCTTACAGAACAGCAGACTGTACTGCACTCAGGCCTATGTACCGTAGCACCCTATACCAAGTTACCAGTCCTTATAAAAACTTTTGTGGACCAAGCAGGTTGTGTGTTAGTGATTAGCAGACTGTACGTCAGTCCCTATACCAATGAAGGACTGCTGCAGTATAGGGCAGCGGTCAGCAGTAGTGCACGGCAACCCTATGTATTGTGGACCGATAGCGGTCCTTACAGAACAGCAGACTGTACTGCACTCAGGCCTATGTACCGTAGCACCCTATACCAAGTTACCAGTCCTTATAAGAACTTTTGTGGACCAAGCAGGTTGTGTGTTAGTGATTAGCAGACTGTACGTCAGTCCCTATACCAATGAAGGACTGCTGCAGTATAGGGCAGCGGTCAGCAGTAGTGCACGTCAACCCTATGTATTGTGGACCGATAGCGGTCCTTACAGAACAGCAGACTGTACTGCACTCAGGCCTATGTACCGTAGCACCCTATACCAAGTTACCAGTCCTTATAAAAACTTTTGTGGACCAAGCAGGTTGTGTGTTAGTGATTAGCAGACTGTACGTCAGTCCCTATACCAATGAAGGACTGCTGCAGTATAGGGCAGCGGTCAGCAGTAGTGCACGGCAACCCTATGTATTGTGGACCGATAGCGGTCCTTACAGAACAGCAGACTGTAACGCACTCAGGCCTATGTACCGTAGCACCCTATACCAAGTTACCAGTCCTTATAAGAACTTTTGTGGACCAAGCAGGTTGTGTGTTAGTGATTAGCAGACTGTACGTCAGTCCCTATACCAATGAAGGACTGCTGCAGTATAGGGCAGCGGTCAGCAGTAGTGCACGGCAACCCTATGTATTGTGGACCGATAGCGGTCCTTACAGAACAGCAGACTGTACTGCACTCAGGCCTATGTACCGTAGCACCCTATACCAAGTTACCAGTCCTTATAAGAACTTTTGTGGACCAAGCAGGTTGTGTGTTAGTGTTTAGCAGACTGTGCGTCAGTCCCTATACCGCTGAAGGACTGCTGCAGTATAGGGCAGCGGTCAGCAGTAGTGCACGGCAACCCTATGTATTGTGGACCGATAGCGGTCCTTACAGAACAGCAGACTGTACTGCACTCAGGCCTATGTACCGTAGCACCCTATACCAAGTTACCAGTCCTTATAAGAACTTTTGTGGACCAAGCAGGTTGTGTGTTAGTGTTTAGCAGACTGTGCGTCAGTCCCTATACCGCTGAAGGACTGCTGCAGTATAGGGCAGCGGTCAGCAGTAGTGCACGGCAACCCTATGTATTGTGGACCGATAGCGGTCCTTACAGAACAGCAGACTGTACTGCACTCAGGCCTATGTACCGTAGCACCCTATACCAAGTTACCAGTCCTTATAAGAACTTTTGTGGACCAAGCAGGTTGTGTGTTAGTGTTTAGCAGACTGTGCGTCAGTCCCTATACCGCTGAAGGACTGCTGCAGTATAGGGCAGCGGTCAGCAGTAGTGCACGGCAACCCTATGTATTGTGGACCGATAGCGGTCCTTACAGAACAGCAGACTGTAACGCACTCAGGCCTATGTACCGTAGCACCCTATACCAAGTTACCAGTCCTTATAAGAACTTTTGTGGACCAAGCAGGTTGTGTGTTAGTGATTAGCAGACTGTACGTCAGTCCCTATACCAATGAAGGACTGCTGCAGTATAGGGCAGCGGTCAGCAGTAGTGCACGGCAACCCTATGTATTGTGGACCGATAGCGGTCCTTACAGAACAGCAGACTGTAACGCACTCAGGCCTATGTACCGTAGCACCCTATACCAAGTTACCAGTCCTTATAAGAACTTTTGTGGACCAAGCAGGTTGTGTATTAGTGTTTAGCAGACTGTGCGTCAGTCCCTATACCGCTGAAGGACTGCTGCAGTATAGGGCAGCGGTCAGCAGTAGTGCACGGCAACCCTATGTATTGTGGACCGATAGCAGTCCTTACAGAACAGCAGACTGTACTGCACTCAGGCCTATGTACCGTAGCACCCTATACCAAGTTACCAGTCCTTATAAGAACTTTTGTGGACCAAGCAGGTTGTGTGTTAGTGTTTAGCAGACTGTGCGTCAGTCCCTATACCGCTGAAGGACTGCTGCAGTATAGGGCAGCGGTCAGCAGTAGTGCACGTCAACCCTATGTATTGTGGACCGATAGCGGTCCTTACAGAACAGCAGACTGTAACGCACTCAGGCCTATGTACCGTAGCACCCTATACCAAGTTACCAGTCCTTATAAGAACTTTTGTGGACCAAGCAGGTTGTGTATTAGTGTTTAGCAGACTGTGCGTCAGTCCCTATACCGCTGAAGGACTGCTGCAGTATAGGGCAGCGGTCAGCAGTAGTGCACGGCAACCCTATCTATTGTGGACCGATAGCGGTCCTTACAGAACAGCAGACTGTACCGCACCCAAGCCTATGTACCGTAGCACCCTAGACAGACCAAGTTACCAGTCCTGATAAAGAGCTTTGTGGAACAAGTGAGTTGTGAATGATTAGCAGACTGCAGCAGAAGGGCAGCAGTCAAGTATAATATTCTTTCTATATTTGGAAGAAAGAATATTATACGTGTACAAGCCTATTACCGTACCACTGATACCAGTCCTGAAAAGAACCTTTGTGGAACTAATAGTAACAGCAAGTCTTTAAAATTATCCTCACTGCCTGACACACTGCTTCCTGCCTGTCCCTATACAAATTGGCAAAAAAGAGTAGGCTGGAACGATTAGCTGGAACAGCTCTTTTGTGGACCTGATAGTAACAGCTAATGATGATGATGATGATGATGATGAAGAAAGACTAATCTGGCTGAGCTGTCCCTAAAATAGCAGCATACAGCGCTCTGTCCCTTTATCTAAACTGACAAAAGAAACTCAGGCTGCTGACCTAACACCTATACCAGTCCTGAAAAGAACTTTTGTGTACCAAATAGCTAGCGTTTTCTCTGTCCCTACTCCACACAGGATCCTTTCCCTACAGTGACAGAAGAAAGAATGTAAAATGGCCACCGGATCGGGTGTATTTATAGGTTAGGGGGAATGTCCAAGTGTCCATGAGCTGTCATGTCTCAATTGGTTGTCCTGTAACACATGATAAACGTGTCACGAAAGGTTAAAGTTCTTGTATACATTAAACACGTAAGTCCGCCGGGGCGAACGACGGAAAAAGGCGTTCGAACCCGCGGACGGCGAAAGTCGGAAATTCGCCGCGAAACGACCGCCGGGCGAACCGTTCGGCCATCACTAATCTGCATATGCAGCCGTCTTATATTCTTTACCTTTAACCTCTATCCCTTTGATATCCGTATTTCCCCTTATAGCTTCCATAAGATGTTCCATTATCATAACGTACAGAAGTGGGGTTAGGGGACACCCCTGTCTAGTCCCATTTGATACCTTTATATAATCTGACAACATCCCATTTGTCCTAACTTTTGGTCTTGAATTTTTATATAATGCAGTGATCCTATCTAGCATTTTAGGTCCCATTCCTATTTGCCTCAATACTTCCTCCAAGAATTGCCATCCCACCCTATCAAAAGCCTTCTCGGCATCTATAGCCAGAAGGCAGGCAGGGATGGCATTTCTCTGAGCGTATTCCATCAGTGTACATGTCTTGATAATGTTATCCCTTGTTTCTCTACCCTTCATAAAACCCGTTTGGTCCAAATTTATATGATCTGATATAATTTCTGTTATTCGTCTCGCTATTATCTTAGAGTATATTCTTACATCTATGTTTGTCAAAGATATAGGTCTATAGTTTTTCCAAATTGATTGATTCTTTTCAGTCTTTAATATTAATACGATATGGGCCTCCGTGCTCTGTACTGCAAATGGCTGTGTTTGAGAGATAGAGTTATATGTTTTCTTAAGAATAGGCGTGATTAAACTCTTAAATGTCTTATAGAATCTAGCGGTATACCCATCCGGGCCTTGACTCTTTCCCAGTGCAAGTTCTGCGATTGCATGCTCTATTTCTTCTATTGAGATTTCACGCTCCAGATCCTCAATTTTTTCTATTGAGAACATGGGTACCGCTGTTTCCCGTATATAGTTTCGTATCGCCTCACCCTTATTCCCTTTCTCCTTATATTCCTGATTTTCTTTTATATTATATAACTTGGAGTAATAAGTATGAAAAGTTTCAGATATTTCCACTGGGTCATATGTCATTTCCCCATTTGGTTTTACAATTTTTTCTATGTAACTTAAGGGTTGCTGCTTTTTTAATGTTCGGGCCAACACTTTCCCTGATTTATTTCCGAACTTATACCACTGTGTTCTATTTTTGTCTCTTATCTGTAGGGACTATTCATCAAGCATTGATTGCATTTCCATTTGTTTTTCCTTTAATCTTATTCTATCAAACGGTTTCATACTCCTCTTGTGTATCTCCTCTAATTCTCTAATCTCTGTTTCCAATTGAGATTGTTTCAATATTTTTTCTTCTTGCTCCATGCTTGATGAATATTCCCCTCAATACACATTTTAATGTTTCCCATTGAATTGGGAATGATGTTTCATCTCCTTCATGAGTTATTAAAAATTATTTTATAGTTTGTTGTATCTCTACCTCACATTTATTATCTTTGATTAGATTATCATTCAATCTCCATATCCCACTCCTTTTCTTTGTCGCAATTACTGCAAACTCTAGATATATTGGGGCGTGATCTGACCATAGAAATCCCCCTATCTCTGATATTGGCTTCATTATTAAACCTTCCCTATTTACAAAAAAATAATCTAATCTGTGGTATGAGTTGTGAATATTTGAATAGTATGTATAATTCTTCTCCATTTGATGTTGGGCCCTCCATATATCAGTTAGCTGGTATTTTCTCAAGACATTTTTAAATTCCTTTATTTTAATGTTATTCTTTTTTTTTTGCATATTAATATTTGTAGTGTCCCTTTTTTGTTTCAAATATTTTTATTGAAAAGTCAAGCAGGGTACAGTAAAGTAAGCAGAACATATTACAATGGGTATAGTGATGGAAAATAATCAAGTAAGCTGCTACCTAAGCTTTATAAGAGTGAATATATCCGAACAATCTTAAGGTAGGCCCATGGATCCTGCATGTGTGAGGTAGGATGAAGTTACAATAGTTAAAGAAGGGGCCAGACGGAAGCAGGCCAACGAATTCCAAAGAAGAAAAGTCAGTAAACAAACATTTTTACACTAACAACCATTGCTTAGGGTAATGGCGGAGAAAAGTAGTTCCGCTTGGTGAATTTTTCCATATATAGAAAAGAGAGTAAGGAGGAAAGGATGTAGAAAAGAGAAAAGGGAAGGAGAAGAAAAAAGAGATAGGGACACAAGAAGAAAGGGAGGGGATATCAGAGGGCAAAGAAAAGGAGGGAAGAGGGGAAGAATATGGTCGGAAGGCCCACGGGAACCACGGACCACAAACCGTTGTCCTTTCTGAGTTAAGGGGCCATAAGGCGAGTATCGAAGTCTTTCGGTAGGAAATGGTCCACCCAAGGTTGCCATATTTTAGTAAACAATGGGATCTGATCTAAGGTTATTGCTTCTATCTTAGCATGGATCATTGCCTGTGTAATTCTGTGTTTGGTTTCAGCTATATGCAAGGTAGGTGTCCTCCAGGCTCTCGCGATCGTTTGTTTGGCCGCAGTTATTACTTGGAGGGAAAGTCGATTTTGGGCTTTAGTAAAATCTTGTGGCAACCAATTCAACAAGGCCATTGCTGAGTTAGGAGCCACAGGGTGTTGTAACAATTTAGTTAATATGTGGAAGACTGAGGACCAGAAATTTACCACGATGGGACAAGTCCACCAAATGTGGAGATGGGTACCCCGGTCTTTGCAACCTCTAAAACAATCGGGTGAATAGTTAGGTACATATTTGGAGATTCTGGAGGGGACCAAATACCAATCAAGACCTTGTAGTTAGCTTCAGAAGCCACTACATTTTGTGAGGAATTTTTGGTATTGGTCCATATAATAGTCCATGATTCTGTATCAAGACTAAGTGATAAGTCCATAGTCCACGTAGTAGCATAACTCGGAAGGTCTTCAGATGCGGTGGAAAAGCAAGAGTAGAGGCATGAAATAATGCCCAGGGCATGTGGATCAGAGGAGCATATAGTTTCAAATTGGGACATAGATCTGAGATTGGGGCCAGTTTTAATATGAGTTTGAAAGAAATGGGCTATCTGTAAGTAGCGGAAGCTTGCGTCTGGAGGTCAGGAAATGGAGTGAGAGAGGCTCCCGAGGACAGATCACATACTCGAGTGAGGCGTGCACGGAACCATGAGGAGATATTAATTTAAAAGGGGTGCTTATCTTATGCCAAATTTTGAGAGAGTGGCTTGTAATGGGGTTAGTAAGTGATCTACGTGTCTGAAGGGGAAGCCAAAGCAAATTGGAGACAGAAATAGGGTGGGCTTCTACTGCTTCTAGGCTGACCCATAATGGGATTTCAGACACAGCGTGATAGAGGGCCATTTGCGATAGTTGAGCAGCATAATAATAGTGTTTAAAATATGGTATCCCTAGGCCCCCCTGAAGCTTATGTCGAAAAAGAACAGACTTAGAAATTCTAGGTCTTGTGTTGCCCCAAATATATTTGAAAGTTCGGCTTTGAATAGCATTATGAAAGTATAGAGGGACCGTGACCGGGAGAACTCTATATAAATATAGTAATTTGGGCAGTAGGGACATTTTTACAGCCGCAATGCGTCCGAGCCAAGAGACACATAGAGGCTGCCAAGAGGTGAGGAGTAGTGACAAATTACGCAACATGGGGAGATAGTTAGTTTGATAGAGGTGAGCAGGGTTACTAGTTAATTTAATACCTAAATAGGGAATATAGGACGTGGACCATTGAAATGAGTAATTAGCACGTAAACTTTGAAGGGTCTCTGTAGAGAGGGATACTGCAAGGGCTCTAGACTTAGTTTGGTTTACCTCAAGACCTGAGACTTGTGCAAACACATCGAGGAGTTTAAAAAGGTTGGGCAGGGTGGTATGAGGAGAAGTGATAAACAGAAGGGCATCGTCCGCGAAGAGACATAACTTATGCGTTGTGGAAGCTACTTCCAAACCTTGGATGTCAGGGTTGGATCTGATCAGAGCCGCTAGTGGCTCTATGGCGAGAGCAAAAAGCAGGGGCGATAAAGGGCACCCCTGCCTAGTGCCTCGCTGGATCAGAAATCTACGAGAACTGAAGCCAGAGTAGCGGACAAAAGCCTGAGGATGGGCATATAGGGCATCAATCCAACAGAGAAAATGAGGGCCAAAGCCCCATTTAAGCAAAATATGTTTGAGGTAGGGCCAAGAGACAGTATCAAAAGCTTTACGGATATCAAGGGATAACAGGTGCATAGGGATATCTCGGGATCTAGCCAAATGTTGTAATAAAATAACTCGGCGTATGTTATCGCTTGCTTGGCGTTTAGGTATGAACCCTACCTGGTCTTTATGGATCAACCCTCCAATGTGTGGAGACAATCTTAAAGATAAAACTTTTGCTAGAAGCTTTACATCAAGATTTAAGAGTGATATAGGTCTATAGTTGGACCATACAGAGTGATCAGTATCGGGCTTTGGTATCATTGAGACGGAAGCTGTAAGTGTATCCCCACCAAAGTCACCCCCTTTTAAGAGGGTGTTGAAAGTACTCGCCAGGAGAGGGGCCAGGATGTCTGCAAATTTCTTATAATATAATCCTGTAAACCCGTCTGGGCCAGGTTGTTTATTGGATTTAATTAATTTGATAGCCTGGAGTATTTCAGAGGGCGAGATTTCTGTATCAATATCAAATACACTTGCCCCTAATTACTGGTTTATGAGCCTCCCATAAAAGAATAGGAGAGATATATGGGGTGGCGTTGTGCATAAGATAGTCACGTAGCGCTACCTCTATATCAAGTAGAAAAGATTGATTCGTTAAGTGCTTATCATTCATACGCCAAAATCTTTCTTTAGGTCTTGGTATAAGTGAGGAGATGGAGGTAATCACTGGACAATGATCGGACCAAGTAATTGGGTGAATAATAGATTGAAGTAAGATTGGGGAGAATGCTATAGGGATAAATATATGATCTATTCTAGAAAATGAATTATGGGGTTAGAATAAAATGAGTAGTTTTTCTTAGCAGGGTTACATTCCTGCCAGGTATCTAGTATTTAGTACTGCTGAAGTAGGGACCAAAATTGAGTCGATAATGATTGGTGGTCTGGTGTGTAGGGGGATCTATCAATAGATGGATGAATAACTAAATTAGAGTCTCCACACATAATCAGGGTACCTTTAAGATGGGTTTTGATTACTTGAAAGAGATGGGAAAAGAAGGGAATAGGGTTAGAGTTGGGGGCATAATATGAAGCTAAGGTTACATCTGATTCTTGGAGGGAGCCTATCAAAATAATATAGCGTCCTTCAGGATCTTTGATAGCAGAAGTAAAAGTAAATGGGAGGGAACGATGGAGAGCCAGGAGGACTCCTCGGTGCTTCGTAGCTGCAGAGGCTGTGTATACTAGGGGATAATTGGTATGAAAGAATTTAGGGGTATTATGTGCGGAAAAATGTGTCTCTTGTAATGCTACTATACCTGCCTGCAAAGATGTAAAGGTGCGAAAAGCTTTGACCCGTTTGTTGGGGGAATTAAGACCTTTTACATTCAATGATAATATGTTCAGGGGGGCCATAAATCAAGGTATGGGTAGAAGATAAATAGGGGTCTGGGATCCCCCCGGGCCAACCGACCCCAATGAGCAGGAAAGACAGGAAGAGGGGGTAAACAGAGAGAAAAAGAAAAGTAGTAAGAGAAAGACAAAGAAGTATCTAAGTAACTACGTAAGGCGAACCATAAGTGAGTTGGTATGAAGCGGGGAAATCCGAGTCGCCCGACTTTAATGTGCATGGTCTCCACGGCCAGAAATCTCGCCATAGAGAGAATGCACTAGGTTGGGGGGAGCAGTGACTATTCCCCGCAGAATACCGGGAAAGAATATATCATTTTCAGCATAAGCATAAAGTATAGTAGCCTAAAACAACTCTAGTAAATGTATAGAGAATAAACTTACAATAAACTCTAAAGAGCATAAAAAAAAGAGGGAAAAACATAGTAAAATTAACAACATTGCCATTTGACCCTATGTGAAGGAGGGGGGAGGGAGGGGAAGGTAAAGGGGGAAAAAAAAGAAAGAAAAAAAAAGGGGGGGGGGAGGGTGAAGGGAAAGGTGGGTCGCCATCAAGGGTGACCTAGAGGAAAGTTGTTGGATATGAGTATTCAATATTCTGTAGTTGGTTATTGCTTGTGAACCGGGATCTCTAATGAAAGATAAGTAGTAGGTGTCCATAAAAATTATAAGGAGGCCACAGTAGTGGGGGAGGGGCACAAAAAGAATAGACATAAAAAAAAAGCAAAAATCAAAGGTCAAAAAATAGAAACAAAAACAAAGTTTCTCTATACAGAGGATCATTAAACATAGCAGGCTAATCAAGCCGGTAAGTCCGGGTTTAAAACACCCATAAACTAGGGCAAGGTAGATGAGCCATTGGTGGGGCGATAAGTACCATTCAGCGGGGCACAAAGACTCGAGAACTATAGAGATTTGCAGTGGAAGCCTTCGCCGGTGTACCCTTTCGGATGGATCGTGGTGATCGCAGATCTCTGGGGTCACACTTGGGAGTAGCTGCATGAGGGTAAGGGGTCAGGCGTGCAGGGGTGCGTGGGAGTGCAGTCTCAGATTGTTGTTCTGGAGTAGTCAGCTGCAAGGATTCCAGAAGGCGTTGTAAAGCTTCTGAGGAGGTGCAAGTGTACTGCTGACCATTGTGGGTAAAGTGAAGAGCAAAAGGGAATCGCCACACATATTTAATTTGATGCTGAATAAGTGCCTGTAGCTGCGGTTTCATGGCTCGTCACTTCGCGATTGTAAGAGGAGCCAGGTCAGTGAACAATTGGTATGTGTGGCCTTGAAAGGTGAGAGCGTCCTCTTTATTACGGGCAGCAGCAAGAAGTTGCTCTTTCGATCTAAAGAAGTGGAGTTTAACAATAATGTCTCTCGGAGGGCCCTCGGGCTGACGGCGTGCTAGGGCTCTATGTATCCTGTCGAACTCCAAGCGTTCGAATGGGATCTCTGGAGAGAGCTCTTGAAATAGGGCCGTGGTGAAAGACTGTAGATCCAATACTGATTCTGGGATGCCACGAAGGCGCAAGTTGGCCCTTCTGGAGCGATTCTCGGCATCTTCGAGCCGAGAGAGCAGTGCTGCATTTTCCTCACGAAGCATTAGTTGCTCTTGGGCATGTTCTTTAAGGGTCATTTCTATATCATCAGCCCTGGTTTCAAGATCAGCAGTGCGCTGTCCTAACTCGCGTATTTCGCGTGTTAGTTTGGTGGTAATTTGTTCTGAAGTCGCTTTGAGGGCCTTATGGAGCATTTTTTTCTATATGGGAGAGGAGATCTGCTTGTGGCATACCTGGGGTTGGCAGTGCAGGGAAGTCCTCTGAGCTGGGTCCGCACTCCTCGTCCATATCATCGCTGTGTTGGTCAGCCGTTTCCGCTGGAGAGCTGGAGTGCTGCGATGCGGCCTGTGCTTGTGCTTTCGCCGCCATCTTGGAAGAGGCCCGCGCGAGCGCCTCTTTGATCGGCTTCGGCTTAGCTTTGCCTCGGTGTCCCGTTAGGACCATCCCTGGGGGAGCGCAGTGATCTCTCCGGACCGTACCGGCAGGTTAGGTGCTACTGTCGCCGTCGATGGGGTGGTGAAAGCCCGGAACTGCTGCGGGGAATGCGGAGCTCTAACGAAAGGTGTCCATCCCGTCGAGCTGCGCGCATGCGCCCCCTGTAGTGTCCCTTTTTATATCCATCAGGAAATTAAAATCGCCTCCCACAATTACTATTCCCTCAGCTTTCTCCATTGCGTCTGATAGGGCTTTTATTCCAGTCTCTATTTGCCCATAATTAGGAAGGTACAAATTTATTATTGTAAATATTTTTCCATACAGCTTAAGTTTTATTATTAATAATCTCCCATCCTTACCTTCATATTTGTAGCATTTGTAGTCAATTCTGACACACCAAATTCCACGCATGCTCTAAATCAAGTACGAAACGGAAGCCCTCGGTCTGATAAAACTAGCGCTCGTAATGGAGATAACACATTTGTTACGCTGCAAATTTTTTCATCTTTTAATACAGCGCATTCTCTTCTTCTTTTTTAATGCTAGAATAAGGAAGTTGTTTTGCTGTTGATATTCACACAGAGTTCTGACAAACTGATTTATTTATTATTTTTCGTGATCTCCTGAATAATCTTTATTTATTTTTTTCGCCAGATCTCCAGAATAATGTTTCAATTTTTTTTTTATAGTGATCTCCTTTTTTTTTAATCAAGATCTCCTGATTTTTTTAAATGTTTTTTTCTAGTGCTCTCCATAATATTTTTTGTCGTTTTGTGTGTCAAGTTATCACAACATGATTATTCTCTGACGCCTCCACGTTACTCCCCTTCCTGGGCCTTTTTGTTGGAAGGTGGAGGGGAGGAACCTGCGATTGGTCAGGCTACTGGGCACGGCCACCTCTGGGCTGCCACTTTCCCTGGCCACCTTCTGGCTGCCACTTATTTCCGCCACCTCCTGGCTGCCACTTTCCCCGCCACCTCCTGGCTGCCACTTTCCACGGCCTCCTCCTGGCTGAGACTTTCCTGTGTATGAAAATGGTACATAGTTTTAGTTTTTTGATCATCAATCACACACAATTTTGAGCTCATGACTGTTGCAAATTGAAAGTTAACAAATAGAAAAGGCTATCCTTCTGACTCCAGCATTTTTCATTCTTGTCTCAAACATTTTTGGCTACTACTGTCTCTTGATATGTAAACCACTTTGTTAAATCAGAAATTAGTAATCAATAATAGCATCTAGTTAACATCATTAATTTTGTGATAAAAAATATGTTGAACAATGCAATACCTGGCTCAAGTTGGGCTCCTCTACATCTTCTTCCTGGGCGGAAGGCCCATGTTGGACTTCTGAAGTCTCATCTGAAGTGGAAGGAAGGGTTGAGAGTGATGGCCTGATTTCAGTTTGGTCTGACAAAAAATGCAGTCTTTCATAGTACCAGAGCCTGGGGACATAAACATCATCTGCTGCTGCTCCAGATCTCATGGAATCCTGGACCTTTATGCGCTCCCTACTATATGTGCTCCTCAGGCCACCAATTTTGAACTTCAAATAGGGGATGGTTGCCGTGGGAATCTCCAGGTTCACCAATTCCAGCAATTGATCCAGCGCTGCATTCCTTCTTTATTTTATTATTATAAAACGGGTATTTCACCGGCCACAGACAGGGCAGCTCCCTGTATTTATCGATGAAGCTAGGGAGGAAGTCGTGATCATCGAATCTATCCATTTTATCTGCAAGACACAACACAAGACAAACCCTAATGTCAGGCTAAACTCTCATAATCTTGTCCCAATATAGGCCTCAATCTCTAAGCAGTATAGACCACTGATGCCCCAAGTTAAAATTGTACCTTCGTTAGCACGATCAGCGCTTCTGCTATTCCGTCCTCCGCTCACAGATCGTAGGTACGACGCACAGGTGTTACGCTTTATATACACTGCGCATGCGTGAAACTACGCCCGTCCCTGACCTTCTTTCTATTATATTCCCAGCCCCTTCTCTTTTGGTGCAGTGGTGGAGACAGAGTAGGTGCACGAGAGTAGGAGCAATGACGAGGAAAAATGTCCCAATCCAGGAGATTTATGGTCCCAAATATGTCCTTTGTTGAGATGGTGGAGATGGTGGACATCTTGAAGAGGGCCGACTATGATGGGAAATATGGACCGTACAGAAACTCAAATGTGAGAAAGGCCAAAATCATGACTAAAGTTGTGAAAAGTCTGCAAAAGAATTTTGGGGTACGACGATCCAAGGATCAAGTGAGGAAACAATGGTCAGCCCTCAAATTGAGGGAGCAGGATCAGTGCAGAAGAATCAAGGGAGTGCTGCAAAAAAGTAAGTATTTGTCATGTGCTCCTATTATTATTACTTGCATACTGCTCCAAGTGCTTTTCTTTACTGTTGTACAGTTTAAAATGGCAAGTTTCAGGTTCGTGGGCACAGTAATCATTCGTAGTAAACATTGTTTGTTCGACCACTAATACAATGTTTTTGACAGATGTAGATAACTACATTTGTTCAGTGCCTAGTTGTATTAAAAGAAGTTTATTACATTGTTGTCTAGATGGGTTTGTAACTAGAATGAAATGCAAACTTGATTCAGTGTAAGGAGAGGACACTCAGCAGCTCTTTACACATCTGGACACAGGAGCACTAGTGTGGGACACCAGAACACCCTGTTTAGGGTTTCCCACACAGGTGCTCAAATGCATACTAGGGGTGTCCCCATGTGTGATACTTTACCTAAAAAGGTAAGTATTCCAGCTTGAAGAAAGGGAAAAAATCATGTCTTCAGCTTGGAACTCTGCCAAAACAGACAGTTGTACGACACTTCCAAGCAATGTACCATATTCCTATTTTTTGCTTCAAATATTTGTGTGCTAAATATACCTTTTTTTATTCACATAGGGGAGAAAAAACTCGGGACATCTGAGGACACCAGGGACCCCCAACCTCCTAAAGAAGGGGAAATCCCCACACCACAACCTGAGGATGTGAATGTTGTGGAAGAAGAAACTCTTTTCACCAGCGCAAGTGCACACGTTCTCATCGGGGAGATCATGGTGTGCAATCGTGATTTAGAGAAGATAAAGGAAAACATCAGTGATATGCAACAAAAAATGAAGAACAATACAATACCAGTTTTTGGAGTAAGTTATAATAGTTTACAGCAAGCATGTCCAAAGTCTGGCCCGCGGGCCAATTGCGGCCTGCTGTCCGGTTTTGAACGGCTCGCCTGGTTATCTCTCCCTCAATCAGTGGGCCGCGGGATCAGGGCTGTCAGATGAGCCCAATCCCCGGAACTGTGAGAAGCTCTGTCAGTTTCAAAAGTGAAAGTAAAGTGCAGAGGAGTGTGCTGTACTCTTTGCTTCCTCCTACAGTGCATAGCCGGCTGAATGAGGAAGCTGGAAAGGTACAGTACTGTGCTAGAAACTAGATTAGTCTTAAAGGGCTTTATTCATGTGTCTGTGCATGTGTATCTGTATGTCTGTATGTATGTGTGTGCTTGTGTCTGTATGTATATGTGTGCATGTATGTCTGTATGTATGTGTGTGCATGTGTATCTGTATGTCTGTATGTATGTGTGTGCATGTATGTCTGTCTGTATGTATGTGTGTGCATGTGTATCTGTATGTATGTGTGTGCATGTGTCTCTATGTATGTGTGTGCATGTATGTCCTTATGTATGTGTGTACATGTGTCTGTATGTATGTGTGTGCATGTATGTCTGTATGTGTGACAAAAATCAAATAAGTGATGTTGCGCTCCCTTAAAATAAATAAACAACTCTCAACTGCATACAAAATTGCATACAAAGTTGCATATACTAATACTGTAGATCCAACTATCGTGCCAAAACGTAGTCCATAAATAAAGTGTCAAATGCTAAAAAATTATACTAAACATAAAATATTTATACAATATAAGAGTGTCCGGTGCTTAATAAGAATCGCATTAAATCTAAAGTGCCTAATGCTTACATACACAGTTGCATAAAACTGCACAGTAATGTGACCTCATTTATCGTGATCAAAAATAATCCATGAATAAAGTGTCAAGTGCTGCAAATTATACTTAAAACATATAACATTTGCACAATATAGGAGTGTCCAGTGTTTCCAAAAATCGCATACACCAGTGGAAATATGTCATGCAAGCGAACTTGTTCCTCAAAAAAACGATGCAAACTGTATTGATACTAACATATATTTATTTAAAAGGAAAGAGTCAATTACACTGTCCCTGAACTGCACTGAAGTTTAAAACAAAAATGCTGCAAACAACAGTGTTAAACTAGCAATAGGAAAAAGCATAACTCAGTGGGTGATGATATAAAAAACATCTTTACCCACCAAGCATACTGGTGTCAAAAAGAGCTGGATAAAGTAACCATTTAGAGTGGGAAAGTTAGCTACCACAGTAGCGACCTACCTAGAGTGGAGGTGTACGATCATCCGTCCAGCTGCTGCCGCTCTGTTGACAAGCGCCAAACCAGCGCCATAAGAACCCCCAACCCGGAAGTCAGGGAGCGTCATCAATGTGCTCCCTGACGTCACAAATCCATTCTCAGTGCGCAAGCGCCAAAGAGACTATGCGCACGCACATCAACCTGGCAACAGCTGAGAGAACTGAGCCGATGCCAGGGAGAGGGAGGGGCGGAGCGCGCCGTCCATAAGTGGGGAACGCCCACCCGCCCAGACTTCTGAGTGAACGCAGACTTGCCGGGTCTGATGGCCGGAGGTGCGCGCGCATGTCATGGAGTTGCGCACGCACGCACGACCTCTGCATCGAATATTGTAAAATATCGGGGCAGAAAGGGAATCACAAGGATAATACCCATAGAAATGGGATCATATCAGGAACCCTTGGACATCACTTATCTGTCCCATGGGGGGAGCATATAAGCTCCTCAAAGCCCCCTGGCTGGACTGTCGAGATAGTAGGGGAGTCAGAGGATATACAACACATAAAATATGGAACAAGACATTTATAATAAATATAAGCAGAGTGGGGGACCACGATGTCCGACCAATGAAATCTAATGGAAAACCTACCTATTCACTGTCGGCAACATCGTGGGACCCCACTATAGTATAACAGAAACAAAATTGATAATAATCAAACATACACTCACCTACCATACAGGCAGAGGTGAGAACGAAAAAGGGAAAGAGGAGGAAAAGAAACACCCGCTAAAACTGTTGTCCTGAAACAGACACATTTTACTAACAAAGGTATGGTCACAACAACAAAAATGTTATACGAAACAACAAAACAACAAAACAAAACAGCAAAGCAGTATCCCTCTTATGGAGAATTCTCTAGGGCCGCAACGGGTAGTGTAGATAATTAAAGATGATATTTAATTATAAAAAATGTTTATATGAATGGGCCTCATTTAAGCCAGGAGGAGTGAGGGCATTGAGACATTCGATCCATAGCGTTTCACGTCTAAGGATCTCTCGGTCCCAGTTACCTCCTCTTGGATCTTGTGGGATGACTTCTAGGGCCATAAATTTGACATTTTCAGGTTGGAATTTATGGTATAAGCCAATATGTCATCTTATAGTCGTGAGCTTACCATTAGTGGAGTAGTATACATGATCTCCTAGGCCGCGTACACACGCGCGGACTGTTCGCCCAACTTTGTCCGTCCAACAGTTTCGGCAAACAGTCCGCTCAAACTTAGCATGGACGGACATGGCCACACACGACGGACGAACAGTTTGCTGAAACCGTGCGCGATGACGTTTCGGCACGCACGACGGATCGAAAATTTCGACGTCCAATACACTGCAATGCAACCTTCCGACGTAGAAATCCTTTCTGAGCATGCGCGAGACTTAGTTGGCCGAACAAGCCTACACACGAGCGAACAGTCCGCTGAAACCTTGTTTCAGCGGACAGTTTTTCGGAATTTCCGTAAGACCTTGTTCGGCCAACTGTCCGCTGAAACTGTCCGCTGAAGCCCCACACACGAGCGGACTGTCCGCCCAAACACTGTTCAGCGGACAAGGTTGGGCGAACAGTCCGCCCATGTGTACGCGGCCCTAGACGCTGTCGTAGTTCCCTGATGGTCTTGCCAACGTAAAATGCATTACAGGCACAGACCATCAGGTATACCACTCCCCTGTTACCGCAGTTGGCATGATGTGGAGGTGAAAATAATTCGCCATTGGGGAGAATATACGATTCTCCTTCCAATATCCAGGGGCATCTGGAGCAGTGTCCACATTTATGTGTGCCACGAGGGCCGACCCAAGATCGAGGTTGGGCCCTATAGTGGCTATTGGTCAGCTTGTCTCTTAATGAAGTGGCTCTTCTGAACACAAGTTCAGGAAATGATCTAACATATTGCACAATAAGGAGGGAAAAAGTGGGACTTTAAAATGAAGCGGCTGAAGTGTGAGGGTCAGAAAAAGGTAATTTAATTGAATTCATAATATATGATACAAAGTAAATTCATATATATACATACATACATGTGCCATTGTTGGGCACAAAATGTGTTATATGAAGACATCAAGGTGTATGTAAAGACACATAAAGTCAAAAAACATATATGAACAATAAATAGTATGTGGAGCAACAGCATAGCCTAAAAATGCCTCAGGGCGACATATCCGGTACCTATGTTTGTAATCACATAATGTAAACATAAATGTACTGAATTAATATTAAAAATTAAAAGTAACGTCGGGCCGTAGTAATTATCACTGTAGCATCAAATGTAGCTCTACGCGTTTCGTGGATGTATTCTCCACTCATCAGGAGCAGATGCGACAGATACCTGTAAAATATATAGATATGGTAAACCACACTCTGTATAGAGGGGAATAGGTACAGTACATAGAGTGCTTTCAAAAGAGATTGACTAAGCATATCTACCATCCCCGGCAGCGAACACAGCAAACAGCAACTGGTCCGTGGTGCGTCGGAGGCGCAGATCGCCCCCCCCGGGAGCTGAGGCGGCATATTTGGGCGGCGGTTATAGTGAACAGGTGCCTGGGTATGAAGATAAGTTCCATGTGCTAACAGTGCTGGTATATGGAGAATAGGCGTATCTAAAACAAAGTATGTACATGAACGTTAAGTGAGCATGTAAAAGAAATGTAATGAAATAAAAGAGATTGTAAGTGTGTGAGGTGAAAAAATAAATATACAAAGAATTCCGTGATAATGAGAAATAGTGTATAGGAATAAGAGTGTATAAAAATGAAATGTATGAAGAGTGTTAGAACAATGCGAGTGAAGACTAGAGGATGAAGTGTAGACATATATATTGGTTGTGATGTGCCTGCAGAGGTATGAAAAGGATGAACAGTGTGGTGAGAGTGTGGGGTGTGAAATGAGCCAAGGCAGAGGGAGTGCTAGGTGAGTGCGGTGAAAGGGTAAAGATGTAAAACAAGTGAGTGTATAGGTGATAAAAAATGAAGTGATATAACAAAGGTGGGCAAAAAAAAAAAAAAAAAAAAAAACAACCAAAGTGAATCCAGGACCAAATTACACCTACCCGATAGCTGTAAACCCAGCATCACCCAGTAAGAAATCAACTGGTGTGCAGGAACCACAGGAGGAGACCGGCTGTGTCAACAGCCATCCTCAACTGGGAAAGCCCAAATACAAGCCGCCAGCACCACGTGTGTGAACCGAGGGGGGGGGGGGCGCCAACACTAGAGCAGGTGGAGCCGCCCAGCAATTGGCGCCGCCCAAACACCCCCGTCAGGGTCACGTAGGTGGTACCTGCGGCGTCGGCGCGATGACGCGGAAAAAAAAAAAAAATGCACACGTAACGCGCATGGCGCGCAAACCGTGGCGCCGATGCACGGAGGGACAACCACCCGAACCTCCCGGACATAAAAATTATATGTACAGGGAGGAGGGGGAGGAGCCCACAATGTGCATTGCAGCTCCCATAGGTGAGGAAAAGGGGCCGCCAACGCCACCAACGCTACCAGCAGCCAAATGCAGATCACCACCAGAGACATAGACATGCATAATTCAAAAGGACATGAGTATTCATGTATAACCATAGGAATTGTACCGGAGATGTCATATAAAATACTTAATAGACTTGTTGTCAACATACACCAATAAACCAAGTCCGTTCTTGGCTGTACCCGATGTACATATCCCTGTAGGGCATATGGACATCTAAAGAATGACCCTAACACATGGATAGCAGGGGAGCACTACTAATCCAAATCTCCAGCCGCTCCCATCCCTGTAATAGAAGGCACAGCAGTTTGGGACTTTAAATGAGGCACGGGTTAGCGCCTCCATCCCGGTATTTAGCACAATAAGGAGGGAAAAAGTGGGACTTTAAAATGAAGCGGCTGAAGTGTGAGGGTCAGAAAAAGGTAATTTAATTGAATTCATAATATATGATACAAAGTAAATTCATATATATACATACATACATGTGCCATTGTTGGGCACAAAATGTGTTATATGAAGACATCAAGGTGTATGTAAAGACACATAAAGTCAAAAAACATATATGAACAATAAATAGTATGTGGAGCAACAGCATAGCCTAAAAATGCCTCAGGGCGACATATCCGGTACCTATGTTTGTAATCACATAATGTAAACATAAATGTACTGAATTAATATTAAAAATTAAAAGTAACGTCGGGCCGTAGTAATTATCACTGTAGCATCAAATGTAGCTCTACGCGTTTCGTGGATGTATTCTCCACTCATCAGGAGCAGATGCGACAGATACCTGTAAAATATATAGATATGGTAAACCACACTCTGTATAGAGGGGAATAGGTACTTACTCATGTCCTTTTGAATTATGCATGTCTATGTCTCTGGTGGTGATCTGCATTTGGCTGCTGGTAGCGTTGGTGGCGTTGGCGGCCCCTTTTCCTCACCTATGGGAGCTGCGATGCACATTGTGGGCTCCTCCCCCTCCTCCCTGTACATATAATTTTTATGTCCGGGAGGTTCGGGTGGTTGTCCCTCCGTGCATCGGCGCCACGGTTTGCGCGCCATGCGCGTTACGTGTGCATTTTTTTTTTTTTTCGCGTCATCGCGCCGACGCCGCAGGTACCACCTACGTGACCCTGACGGGGGTGTTTGGGCGGCGCCAATTGCTGGGCGGCTCCACCTGCTCTAGTGTTGGCGCCCCTCCCCCCCCCCCTCGGTTCACACACGTGGTGCTGGCGGCTTGTATTTGGGCTTTCCCAGTTGAGGATGGCTGTTGACACAGCCGGTCTCCTCCTGTGGTTCCTGCACACCAGTTGATTTCTTACTGGGTGATGCTGGGTTTACAGCTATCGGGTAGGTGTAATTTGGTCCTGGATTCACTTTGGTTGTTTTTTTTTTTTTTTTTTTTTTGCCCACCTTTGTTATATCACTTCATTTTTTATCACCTATACACTCACTTGTTTTACATCTTTACCCTTTCACCGCACTCACCTAGCACTCCCTCTGCCTTGGCTCATTTCACACCCCACACTCTCACCACACTGTTCATCCTTTTCATACCTCTGCAGGCACATCACAACCAATATATATGTCTACACTTCATCCTCTAGTCTTCACTCGCATTGTTCTAACACTCTTCATACATTTCATTTTTATACACTCTTATTCCTATACACTATTTCTCATTATCACGGAATTCTTTGTATATTTATTTTTTCACCTCACACACTTACAATCTCTTTTATTTCATTACATTTCTTTTACATGCTCACTTAACGTTCATGTACATACTTTGTTTTAGATACGCCTATTCTCCATATACCAGCACTGTTAGCACATGGAACTTATCTTCATACCCAGGCACCTGTTCACTATATCCGCCGCCCAAATATGCCGCCTCAGCTCCCGGGGGGGGGCGATCTGCGCCTCCGACGCACCACGGACCAGTTGCTGTTTGCTGTGTTCGCTGCCGGGGATGGTAGATATGCTTAGTCAATCTCTTTTGAAAGCACTCTATGTACTGTACCTATTCCCCTCTATACAGAGTGTGGTTTACCATATCTATATATTTTACAGGTATCTGTCGCATCTGCTCCTGATGAGTGGAGAATACATCCACGAAACGCGTAGAGCTACATTTGATGCTACAGTGATAATTACTACGGCCCGACGTTACTTTTAATTTTTAATATTAATTCAGTACATTTATGTTTACATTATGTGATTACAAACATAGGTACCGGATATGTCGCCCTGAGGCATTTTTAGGCTATGCTGTTGCTCCACATACTATTTATTGTTCATATATGTTTTTTGACTTTATGTGTCTTTACATACACCTTGATGTCTTCATATAACACATTTTGTGCCCAACAATGGCACATGTATGTATGTATATATATGAATTTACTTTGTATCATATATTATGAATTCAATTAAATTACCTTTTTCTGACCCTCACACTTCAGCCGCTTCATTTTAAAGTCCCACTTTTTCCCTCCTTATTGTGCTAAATACCGGGATGGAGGCGCTAACCCGTGCCTCATTTAAAGTCCCAAACTGCTGTGCCTTCTATTACAGGGATGGGAGCGGCTGGAGATTTGGATTAGTAGTGCTCCCCTGCTATCCATGTGTTAGGGTCATTCTTTAGATGTCCATATGCCCTACAGGGATATGTACATCGGGTACAGCCAAGAACGGACTTGGTTTATTGGTGTATGTTGACAACAAGTCTATTAAGTATTTTATATGACATCTCCGGTACAATTCCTATGGTTATACATGAATACTCATGTCCTTTTGAATTATGCATGTCTATGTCTCTGGTGGTGATCTGCATTTGGCTGCTGGTAGCGTTGGTGGCGTTGGCGGCCCCTTTTCCTCACCTATGGGAGCTGCGATGCACATTGTGGGCTCCTCCCCCTCCTCCCTGTACATATAATTTTTATGTCCGGGAGGTTCGGGTGGTTGTCCCTCCGTGCATCGGCGCCACGGTTTGCGCGCCATGCGCGTTACGTGTGCATTTTTTTTTTTTTTTTCGCGTCATCGCGCCGACGCCGCAGGTACCACCTACGTGACCCTGACGGGGGTGTTTGGGCGGCGCCAATTGCTGGGCGGCTCCACCTGCTCTAGTGTTGGCGCCCCTCCCCCCCCCCCCCTCGGTTCACACACGTGGTGCTGGCGGCTTGTATTTGGGCTTTCCCAGTTGAGGATGGCTGTTGACACAGCCGGTCTCCTCCTGTGGTTCCTGCACACCAGTTGATTTCTTACTGGGTGATGCTGGGTTTACAGCTATCGGGTAGGTGTAATTTGGTCCTGGATTCACTTTGGTTGTTTTTTTTTTTTTTTTTTTGTTTGCCCACCTTTGTTATATCACTTCATTTTTTATCACCTATACACTCACTTGTTTTACATCTTTACCCTTTCACCGCACTCACCTAGCACTCCCTCTGCCTTGGCTCATTTCACACCCCACACTCTCACCACACTGTTCATCCTTTTCATACCTCTGCAGGCACATCACAACCAATATATATGTCTACACTTCATCCTCTAGTCTTCACTCGCATTGTTCTAACACTCTTCATACATTTCATTTTTATACACTCTTATTCCTATACACTATTTCTCATTATCACGGAATTCTTTGTATATTTATTTTTTCACCTCACACACTTACAATCTCTTTTATTTCATTACATTTCTTTTACATGCTCACTTAACGTTCATGTACATACTTTGTTTTAGATACGCCTATTCTCCATATACCAGCACTGTTAGCACATGGAACTTATCTTCATACCCAGGCACCTGTTCACTATAACCGCCGCCCAAATATGCCGCCTCAGCTCCCGGGGGGGGCGATCTGCGCCTCCGACGCACCACGGACCAGTTGCTGTTTGCTGTGTTCGCTGCCGGGGATGGTAGATATGCTTAGTCAATCTCTTTTGAAAGCACTCTATGTACTGTACCTATTCCCCTCTATACAGAGTGTGGTTTACCATATCTATATATTTTACAGGTATCTGTCGCATCTGCTCCTGATGAGTGGAGAATACATCCACGAAACGCGTAGAGCTACATTTGATGCTACAGTGATAATTACTACGGCCCGACATTACTTTTAATTTTTAATATTAATTCAGTACATTTATGTTTACATTATGTGATTACAAACATAGGTACCGGATATGTCGCCCTGAGGCATTTTTAGGCTATGCTGTTGCTCCACATACTATTTATTGTTCATATATGTTTTTTGACTTTATGTGTCTTTACATACACCTTGATGTCTTCATATAACACATTTTGTGCCCAACAATGGCACATGTATGTATGTATATATATGAATTTACTTTGTATCATATATTATGAATTCAATTAAATTACCTTTTTCTGACCCTCACACTTCAGCCGCTTCATTTTAAAGTCCCACTTTTTCCCTCCTTATTGTGCTAAATACCGGGATGGAGGCGCTAACCCGTGCCTCATTTAAAGTCCCAAACTGCTGTGCCTTCATGATCTAACATATTTGCCCAGAATGTGGTGCTCAGTCAATAGATGCCAATGTTGTGAAAGCAAATTACGTAACTGTTGATGGTGGCTAGAAAATTTGGTTATGATTCTTGTAGTGCCGGATGGTTTAGAGTGTTGAGGGCCGTATAAAAGAGATAAACGAGTACGGGAGAAGGCTTTGTTAAAAGCCTTTCTCAGGGCTGTATGACTGTAGCCTCTGGCCAGGAGACGTGTTCGTAAAGGATTGGCCTGATCTCGAAAATCCCCATCCTCGGTGCAGTTTCACCTCAGCCTCAAATATTGGGCATAAGGGATGCTGCGAACCAGAGGACGGGGATGTGAGCTCGAGGCGTGCAAGATAGTATTTCCGGCAGTCGGTTTGCGAAAAAGGTTCGTAGTTAATTTCCCTAGGGTATTCTTGCTGATTCAGAGGTCCAGGAAGGAAATATTGGTTTGATCTACAGTGTACATGAAATGCAAGTTGAACTGGTTCTCATTCAAAGTGACCATAAATGCATCTAGGATATGTCTGGTGCTGGTCCAGATAATAAACAGATCATCAATATATCTGTGCCAACATAAAATATGATCCAAAAAATGTTGTAATTTTTCATCGCCAAAGATAGTCCTTTCCCATCCTCCTAAATAGAGGTTAGCGTATGAGGGAGCACAGGCTGTACCCATAGCTACCCCTTGGGTCTGCAAATATAGTTGATCCATGAACAGGAAGTAATTCTTGGTAAGTATAAACTGTAATAATTTTAAAATAAACTTGTTCAAGGGCCAGGTGGTATGATCCTGCTCCATGAGGAACGTCTTAGCCATTCGGACGCCCTGCTCGTGGGGGATGCTGGAGTGTAATGCCTCCACATCGATAGCCACGAGCAGGGCGTCCGGAGGGACCTGGACGTCCTCAATGTGTTTCAACATGTCTGTAGTGTCCTTTATATAAGAGGGCAACCCAAAAACGTGGGGCATGAGGAATGAATCAACAAATCTACTTGCGTTTTCGGTTAATGAACCTATGCCAGACACAATTGGTCGGCCTGGAGGTTTTACTACATTTTTATGAGTTTTTGGTAATGTGTAGAAAGTCGGTGTTCGGGGAAATGCAGTATTGATGAATTTAAGAGTGTCTGTATCAATGAGGCCCCCCCAGAAGGCATCCATAACGAGATCTCGAAATTCTGCAATGAATGTTTCTATTAACGAGTGGTCGATAGGAGTATACCAAGAGACATTTTTAAGAACCGTGAGGCACATTGATTGGTACTGTGCATGTGTCATCAAAACTAGGTTACCTCCTTTGTCTGACTGTTTTACTACTAAATCAGAATTTGTTTGTAATTGTTTAATAGCCTGTTTATGTTTGGGGGTCAAATTTGATGGTGGATCTGACCACTGACATTTTTTTAAAGACTTGATAGATTCATGTAAGAAGGCCCAAATTGAAGGACAGGTCATAAGGTCGGGGAATGACCTGGATTTGAGTTTTAAATTTGTATTGTTTATGGGCGCCGAACCCGAGCGGCAAAGAGTTTTGTCCACGGATTCGGAGTCCACATCCGCAGTTGGAGTCTCAGTAGCTCCTTCTTCGTATAACAACATTAGGTCTCTTAGAGCTCTAAATTCTTGCATAGTAAAGGACTTTATGCTTTCGGTAAGTTCTTTTTCCTGATTTAGTTTTTTACGATCTGAATCAAAGATGAATCTGTAGGTAAGATTTCTTGCAAAGAGATAGAGATCTTTTATTGTCTCGTATATATTTATAGGTTCCGAGGAGCAGAAGCCTAGCCCTAATTGGAGTACATCTTCTTCCTCACGAGAAAGTTCAATGGGGGTCAGATTAATGATATTAAGAGTGGATACTTCCGTTGCATTGGTTGCCTCAATATCTTTTGGTTGTTGGGCAAGAGTGTCTTCGGGGTACAAGGGTCCAAAGTCCCTCTTTTGGCGGAATGTGTGTACATGTGTCTGTATGTGTGTACATGTGTCTGTATGTATGTGTGTGCATGCGTCTGTATGTATGTGTATGCATGCGTCTGTATGTGTGTGCATGTGTATGTATGTCTGTATGTATGTGTATGCATGTGTCTGTATGTGTGTGCATGTGTCTGTATGTATGTGTCTGCATGTGTGTGCATAGGTCTGTGTGTAGTTTACTTTTAATCCGGACCCCCCCCATTCTTGTACCATCAGAATTGCTTTTGTAGGTCTTGTGTGTGATAGCAGCCAGGACTGCTGCTCCTCTGAAAAGCAATCCATACACAGATTGCTTTTCAGAGGCATTTTAAAGGCGGTAAAGAGGCATTATGTTGCCTCCTCACCACCTTTTTAAGCCCCTAAATGCAGCATGAGGCCCATTCACCCTGGGTATACCTCCAGCTGCAACCACAGCATGTGTACACCCCCAGCTGCTCCCTCTGCAGCTAAAGGGGGAGAAGTTGGGGGTGGTAAAAACAGCTTAACCATGTGGTTTTACTGCCCCTCCAACCTGACATGCGAACAAGCCCTTGGTTCACATCTGTGTGGCTGCGTGCTGCGTGCTGCGTGTAGGGCAGCCCATTCATTTCAATTGGCTTCCCTACTCACAAAAATGCAGGGAAAGAAGTTCCCAAGCTTTTTTTTTTTTAATTGCACTGCACCAAAAGCACCCTACGTTTTCCAATGTGTGGGGTACCATTAAGAATAAACGGTACCCCTGAAGAGCAGAGCATTCGTCTGTGTGTCCAGAGCAAGCGTGACAAAGGCAAGAGAATTCTTGTTGGGCAGTGTATTAGTGCTCGAACGAACACACTTAGACCGAATTTTAATGGTTCAATGAATGTCAGGCAAAATGGCCGGCCCTCATCCATGTTCACTTCATCAAATCTGGCCCTCTTTGAAAAAAGTTTGGACACCCCTGGTTTACAGTGACAATGGGGGTATTTACTAAAGTGCACTTGTAGTGCAAAGTGGAGTTGACTTTAGTAAATAACCCCCACAGTGTTCTAAACTTGGCCCCAATCAGGCCATTTTAGGGGCTCAAAACAATTAATTCATGGTGCTGAAAAGGATGAATATTTTTATCAATAATGCATTACATAGATTAACAAAAAAAACAATGTGTGTGTGTAGCAGACCTACAACATAATAGTTAGCTGAAGAAGAGATTGTCACCTCATGTATCAAATAAATTACATTTGCACTATTGAAGAAAATAGCCAAAAAGAAAAGCCCATTGAAGAACCTAGGAGACAGCTCAAAGAAACACAAGCAGTAAATCAAATGAAATATTAATTTTAAAATAAAAATGTATTTAAAAAATGTTTCACACATTTGCTGGCATATCAATGGCCCCACTACCTGCAAAGTACTCCAGATATTTTTGTCTGACTTTGTGGGCGCTTTGGGGGGCAAGCCAGGACAGCCAGCTTCAAGTACCGTCAGGGTTGATTGATCAGGAAATCCAGCCTCATGCCCAACTGAGGCCACATAGAATGTAGCAATTTTACATAGAAAATTGTGCAGAATGCAGCAGGCAAGCACAATATGGTTGAGTTTATATTCCACCATTTGGAATTGGTGTTAAAAATAGGCGGAACCGGCTGGCCATTATGTCCAAAGCATTTCCCATCACTCTTCTGGCTCTGGCCAGCTGGTAGTTAAAAACCCTCTGGTCCGGGGTGAGGGTCCTCATAAGGAATGGCCTCATCAGATGTTCTCCTATGAAACGGAAGACCAGCCACATTGTCTTCCACAGGTGGCAAGCCCAACCTGCCATTCTGGAGCCGTCTGTAGAACTCCGTCTGGGCGATGACTCCACCATCCGACACCTGGCCATTTTTCCCTACGTCCACATACAAAAACTGGTATGTCGCTGACACTACCGCTAACATCACAATACTATTAAACCCCTTATAATTATAATTCTATGACCCTGAGTTGGGGGGTGGGAAGATGTGGATGTGTTTCCCATCGATTGCCCCTCCGCAGTTAGGAAAGTCCCACCGCTGGGCAAACTGGGAGGCCACAGTCTGCCATTCCTGTGGATTTGAAGGAAACTGTGGAGTCAAACAAGAGAAAAAATAATTAGTACTTTTGCACATAACATTGCAAGCAGATTAGACACAAACATTCTTGGCCAACATAATTATAACATTTATTGAAATTAGTATTTAAAGACAAAAGTATAAGGTCCACTTATCAGATTCATCACACCCTCTGATGGCCCATTGTAAAAATTTTAGGGGGGGATGTTTTGGACAGGTAACGCTCTCCAATTTATTGAGAGCTGAATGCATACATAATATGTGCTACTTTGGCCAGCCCCTCCTTACAGTATTGGCAGTCCACTGGACAGGTAAGAAGTGTCATAATCCATAAATATGAATACACACTGTACAAATTGAAGCACATTTTTACATTCTGCAATTACCTATCAAGATAATAGGAGAACAAAACTTTAAACAGTAGCATTTGAAAGTATTAAGGCAGGCCCTTGCACTATATGCTTTGGTGAATTCATCCATAAATATGACCACAAAAGAGGTAGGTATAGTGTGTATAGGTTTGGCAAAGTCATCAGATAGAGGATTGGTATCAGCTGACTTAGTGGTTGGGTGGAAAGGAGGGTTCCAAATGAGCTTGCCCCCCCCCCCCCAAAAAAAAATGCCTCAATTTAAGAACAAAAATAACATGTAAACACATTTTAGGGGGTGTTTAGGGAAAGCACTACAATGGAGCTGAGAAAACATTGTTAAGTGATTAGGCTAGGTGTGAATGGGCCCAGGACAAAGAGGACATTCACAGCATATTACAATCATGGTAATTATGGAATGATGAAATAAATACAATACATTAGCAAACATTAGGGATTCACACCAGAACCTGTGAATGGACTCAAAATTTGAGCAAACTTTAGAACCCCGTTAAAGTATATGGGACTCAAACGTTTGAAATAAAAAGTGCTAATTTTAACCCTTTCATGACTAAGCCTATTTTTGGCTTTTGGTGTTTACAAGTTAAAATCCATATTTTTTACTAGAAAATTACTTGGAACCCCCAAACATTATATATATTTTTTAGCAGAGACTCTAGAGAATAAAATGGCAATTGTTGCAATATTTTATGTCACACGGTATTTGCGCAGCGGTGTTTTAGACGCAACTTTTTTGGTAAAATGGACACTTTCATGAATTTAAAAAAAAACGAAACAGTAAAATTAGCCCAAATGTCTTGCATAATGTGAAATATAATGTTACGCCGAGTAAATAGATACCAAACATGTCACACTTTATAATTGCACGCACTCGTGGAATAACGACAAACTACGGTACCTAAAAATCTTTTTTCCGGTTACCAAGTTAGAGTTACAGAGGAGGTATAGTGCTAGAATTATTGCTCTCGCTCTGACGATCGCGGCGATACCTCACATGTGTGATTTGAACACCGTTTACATATGCGGGCGCGACTTCCGTATGCGTTTTCTTTGCTTCGCGAGCTCGCGGGGATGGCGGGCGCTTTAAAAAAAAAAATTTTATTATTTATTTTATTTCTTTTAAAATTAATAAATAGTTTAAAAAAAATAATAATAATTTGATCACTTTTATTGCTGTCGCAAGGAATGTAAACATCCCTTGTGACAGTAATAGGTGGTGACAGGTAGTCTTTATGATCTTTTAGACCCCCGTTCCCTCCTTTACACTTCAAACTATTCAGATCGCTATTTTTGGCGATTCTGAATAGTGTATTTTTTTTAAAATCTGGCGCCATTGGCAGCCGAGTAAACGGGAAGTGACGTCGCTTCCGTGTTTACCATTAGGAGACTGGAATGAAGCCACTTATGGCTTCATTCCAGTCCCTGCCCAGCCGCCGGAGGAATCGGATGTGCGATCGGTGCTCCCGATTGAACGGGAGCACCGGTAAGAACGGCGGGAGGCGGCGGGAGGGGGGAACGTCCCCTCCCGCTCCTCCGGCATAACAGCTGAGCGGCTTTTAGCCGCATCGGTTGTTATGGCTGTAAAGCCAATCACCCGCTCTGAAAAACGGTACCGGGATGATGCCTGCAGGTGCGGGCATCATCCCGGTATAACCCCCGGAAGCCGAGTACGTACATCTGCGTACGCTCGGCGGAAAGGGGTTAAAGGATAATATGCAAGTTATTGTCCTAAAAAGGGTTCGGGGACCCGGGTCCTGCCCAGGGGACATGTATCAATGTAAAAAAAGTTTTAAAAACTGACGTTTTTTTTCGGGAGCAGTGATTTTAATGATGCTTACAGTGAAAAAATAAAAGTGAAATATTCCTTTAAATATCATACCTGGGGGTGTCTAACACTGTCTATAGTATGCCTGTAAAGTGGTGTGTGTTTACCATGCTTAGAACAGTCCCTGCACAAAATGACATTTTAAAAGGAATAAAAGTAATTTAAAACTGCTTGCAGCTTTAATGTAATGTCTGGTCCCAGCAATATGGATAAAAATCTGTGAGACAAACGCCATGGGTACCCCCCCAGTCCATTACCAGGCCCTTTTGGGTCTTGTATCAATATTAAGGGGAACCCCGCACCCAAATTTAAAAAAGGAAAGGTGTGTGGCCCCCAGGCCCTATATACTCTAAACAGCAGTATACAGGTGGTGCAAACAAGACAGGGACTGTAGGTTTTTTGTTAAGTAGAATCTGTTTGTAATTTTGAACTGGTACATTTTTAATGTTTAGCTCCAGCCAAAAAATCTATTTTTAAGCTTTTTGGAAAACATAGGCAAGGATTATCACCCCTGTAACATTTGTTTTGCTGTCCGTGCACCTCTGCAGATTTCACCTCACTTTCTGTCCAAATGACAAATGTTTTTTGAAAATTTGTGTTTTTTAGTGAAACAAGGATTGGTGATAAAGCATCAGTGGAGAGGCGACACGTTTTTCCAATATCAACTCTTACAGGAGAGAATTTCCCTTCCTAGGGGTAGATTTTCTCTCACTTCCTGTTGTCTCCTTCCGTTTGCAAGTAGGAGTCATTTGTAAGTTGGATGTTTGAAAGTAGGGGCCTACCCTATATGAGCTGCAGAAATTTGGGCCTAAGCTGTAAGCCCTCACAGTCACTCTTGGTGAGCACTGGATTGCCCTGCTGTGAACTATTATATCAAAAATTGTAATTACTTTCCATTCTTGAACAGTAGTAGAAAAAATTATTGGGCTTTTGGTGGTGGTGCTGCTGGTGCCGCAACACTGTAAGTCCTCACAGTTACTCTTGGTGGGCGCTGGAACGGGCCCTGCTGTGAAATATTGTATCAAGAATTGTAATTACATGCCCCTGTTGAACAGGGTCAGAAAAATTGGGCTTTTGGCACTGGTGCTGGTGCCACAACACTGCAACTCCTCACAGATACTCTAGTTGAGTGCAGGAATGAGCCCTGCTGCAAAATATTACAGCAAAAATTGTAATTACATGCCTTTAAACAGGAGCAGAAAAATTGGGCTTTAGGCACTGTAACCCCTCTGTTGTTGAGTGCAGGAACGAGCCATGCTGTGAAATATTAGATTTAAAAATTGTAATTACGTGCCCATGTTAAACAGGGGCAGAAATGTTGGGCCTTAGGCACGGTGCTGGTGCCACAACACTGCAACCCCTCACAGATACTCTAGTTGGAGCGCAGGAATGAGCCCTGCTGCAAAGTATTGCATCAAAAATGTTAATTACACGCCCCTGTTAAACAGGGGCTGAAAAATTGTGCCTTAGGCACTGGTCCTGGTACCACAACACTGCAACCCCTCACAGATATTGTAGTTGAGCGCAGCAACGAACCCTCCTGCAAAATATTGCATCACAAATTGTAATTACACTCCACTGAAAAATTGGGCCTTAGCCACTGGTGGCGACGCCAAGAAACAAAAATGTTCTTACACGCTATCAGCATGATCATTGAAGAGGAAGAGGATAGTCAATCAGCATAACAGGATAGTCATTCAGCATCAGCATAGGCAGTCTTGAAGGGATCTGACATTTCAAAAAAAAATATTCGGTTACATCAGCATCAGGTGCTTGGTAGCTCGTGGTGATCCAAGACTGATTCATTTTTATGAAGGCCAGTCAATCAACCAAGTCGGTGGACAGGCACACCTTGTGATAGGTTACAAAGCCAGCAGCACTGAATGTGTGTTCCAAAAGAACACTGGATGCAGGACAGACCACTAGCTCAGTTGCATACTGTGCAAGCTCTGGCCAGTGATCCATCCTCAAGACCCAGTAACCCAGAAGATTTTTGGTGGGAAAGGTGTCCAAGTCTGATCTTGCCCCTAAGTATTCCTACACCATGTAAATCAGACACTGGCGATGGTTGCTGGAACTGTACCTTGGGGCTGCAGACCAAAAAATTGTCTGAACGCATCGGTCAGACGGCCACCTTTTCCACAGCTCCTTCTGTGACTGACCGAAGCCTCAGCAACACGTTGTCCAAGACAAGAAATTTGTAACCTCCCAGGCTCTGGGAACATGTTGCACAGACCTTTCTGCAAGGCCTCCAGAAGATGTTTCATCCTCTGCTTCCTCTGCGATGGCAAGATAAAGTCCGCAACCTTACCCTTGTAACGTGGATCAAGGAGGGTTGCCAGCTAGTAATGATCCCTCTCCTTGATCTGACGAATACGAGGATCCTTACACAGGCTTTGCAGGATCAGGGAGGCCATGCAGCGTAGGTTAGCTGAGGCATTTGGTCTGGAGTCCTCTGGGTCACTAAGGACAACATGATCCACAACCACCTCCTCCCAGCCACGTACATGGGTTTCTTGGGACTGTAAATGATGCCTTAAAGACTGCTGCTGATGCTGAGTGCTAGACTCCACCTCGATGCTGACACAATCCTCCTCCTCCTCGTCCTCCTTGTCCTCTTCCTGTGTGATTGGCAGGCCAGCAGGAATACTGTCCGGATAAAGGGGGACTTGAGAGGTAAGGAATTCCCCCTCTTCCTGCCTCTGTTTTGCCTCAAGTGCCCTGTCCATTATTCCACACAGCGTGTGCTCCAACAGGTGGACAAGAGGGACAGTGTCACTGATGCATGCACTGTCACTGCTCACCATCCTCATGGCCTCCTCAAATGGGGAAAAAAACAAGCTCCCCTGACCCTGTCCTGGTGCGTGTGCAGCCGCTGCAGCATGGCCAATGTTGAGTTAAACCTGGTGGGCATGTCACAGATTAGGCGGTTCTTGGGCAGGTTCAATTTCTTTTGGAGGTCAACCAGCCAAGCACTGGCATTAAATGATCAGCAGAAATGCACACACACTTTCCTGGTCTGCCTCAGGACATCCTGTAAGCCCGGGTACCTGCCCAAGAACCGTTGCACCACCAAGTTAAGGACGTGAGCCAAACAGGGCACATGAGTCAGTTGTCCCTGTCGGAGGGCGGAGAGAAGGTTGGTGACATTGTCGCAAACCACCATTCCTGGCTTAAGCTGGTGTGGTGTCAACCAACTCTCAGCCTGCCCCTGCAGAGCTGACAGAATCTCTGCCCCAGTGTGGCTCCTGTCCCCCAAGCACACCAGCGCAAGCACCACATGGCATCTTTTTGCCTGCGTACTTGCGTAGCCCCTTGAACACCTACAGAGCACCGCTGTTTCTGAGGACAAAGCACAGGAAGAGGCCATGGAGGAAGAAGAAGAGGAGGGTGTGGAGGAGAGAGATGTGTCAGAATCACCAGTAGTAGCATTTTGGAGGCGTGGTGGCGGAACAACCTCCAACACTACTGCAGCTTGTCCTGCATCCTTCCCAGCTGCCAGCAGAGTCACCCAATGCGTCATAAAAGATAGGTAACGTCCCTGTCCATGCCTGCTGGACCATGAGTCAGCGGTAATATGTACCGCTTACTGACGTGTCCACTGAGGCCAAGACATTGCCTTCCACATGCCGGTAGAGAGCCAGAATCCTCTTCCATGAAAAAAGTGGTGTTTGGGAACCTGCCACTGAGGAACCGCATATTCCACAAATTCACAGAAGGGGGCAAAGTCTACAAACTGAAAAGGCAGCAGTTGAAGTGCTAGCAATTTAGCCAAGCTAGCATTAAACTGCTGGGCATATGGATGGCTGGGAGTGAACTTCTTTCGGCGGTGCAGCAGCTGGGGCAGGGAAATTTTCCTGGTACAATCTGACGTTGGTGTACCGATAGCAGATTGCCCGCAAGTACTTGGCTGTGGCACATCTAATTCTACACCTTCATTCCTCTCAATGCAGGTTTCAGAGAGGACTGAAGGTCTAGTGGGGTTGGAGATCCCAGCTGACGAGGAGCAAGGAGAGGTCCGCTTTGTTCTTTGGTGTGGGTCATTTAGATACGCTTGTCAACGAACTGCATGGCAGGTCGACATATGTCTGGTCAAGCATGTGGTGCCCGAGGGGCTTATGTTTTGGCCATGCGAGATACGCTTGAGACATGTATTGAAAATAGCAGAGGTGCGATCTGATGCACTCGTCTCTAAAAAGGTCCACACTAATGAACTTTTGGAATAACGAGCTGAGACAGCAGTGCCCTGCACATGCAGAGCTCTGTGGCGTTATGCTGCAGTCGGTGTGCTGACCTTAAGCTGGCCCCTGGAAGGCATCCTACCTCATTGGAGATGTGCCTCCTCCTCCTCTCTCCTCTCTCCTACCAGGCACCCACGTTGAGTCAATGACCTCATCATCCCCTCCCTCCTCATCACTGGAGCAAACCTGGCAGTATGCTGCAGCTAGGGGAACATGGCTGCAAGATTGCTGTCCTTCTTGGGCACCCCCTCTCTCTGGGCTCACATTACTGCCTTCCTCTAGCTGGGTACCATCATCAGAGCCTTCAAAACACTGGGCAACCTCCTGGGACATGTACCCAACACTATGGTCAAACAGTTTGGGGGACTCCTCAGGAGGACATGGTGGGGCTAGGGAAGGAGTGACTGATGCCATTGAACCAACGGAAGAGGCCACATTGGCAGCTGCTTTGCCAGACATAGTACCCTGAGCCTGGGTGAGAGAGGATGAGGATGAGGACGGCTTGATCATCCTCTCTACCAAGTCTTTGGCATGTTGCGGCTCAACACGGCCAGCTGCTAAAAAAAAAGGATGAGCATGTCCCATGGCCATGTGCTGATGAGGATGCACCGTGTCCATGACCAGTACAGTTGCCTCTAGACACAGAGCCTGCTTGCCTTCTTTTATTGGCTCGTGACTGTCTGCCTCTCCTTGTTGGCCTTCCAGACATACTAATAGCCTGCAGGGAGATGGAGCTGCATATAGCTGGGACGTATATGTATACTGCTTATACTGCTGCAGAATCAACTGCCTGCCTGTAGTATTATTAGTATGAGAACACCGGCAATTGTATTCAGGAAAGATTTAGGTGCACACTGTGCAGAGGACACTAAAACAAAATACAGCAGCTCCCTGCCTGTATTTGTATGAGAACACCGGCAATTGTATTCAGGTACAGTTTTAGGTGCACATTGTGTAAAGGGCACTAAAACAAAAAAATGCAGCTCCCTGCCTATATTTGTATGAGAACGCCAGCAATTGTATTCAGGTAAAGCTTTAGGTGCACACCGTGCAAAGGACAATAAAACAAAATACTGCAGCTCCCTGTCTGTATTTGTATGAGTATGCCGGCAAGTGTATTCAGGTAAAGCTTTAGTTGCACACCTCGCAAAGGACACTAAAACAAAATATTGCAGCTCCCTGACACTAAAACAAAATGCTGCAGCTCCCTGCCTGTATTTGTATGAGAATGCCGGCAATTGTATTCAGGTAAAGCTTTAGGTGCACACTGTGCAAAGGACACTAAAACAAAATACTGCAGCTCCCTGCCTGTTTTTGTATGAGAACGCCGGCAATTGTATTCAGGTAAGCTTTAGGTGCACACTGTGCAAAGGACACTAAAACAAAATACTGCAGCTTCCTGACACTAAAACAAAATACTGCAGCTCCCTGCCTGTATTTGTATGAGAATGCTGGCAATTGTATTCAGGTAAAGCTTTAGGTGCACACTGTGCAAAGGATACTAAAACAAAATACTGCAGCTCCCTGCCTGTATTTGTATGAGAACGCCGGCAATTGTATTCAGGTAAGCTTTAGGTGCACACTGTGCAAAGGACACTAAAACAAAATACTGCAGCTCCCTGCCTTTATTTGTATGAGAACGCCGGCAATTGTATTCAGGTAAGCTTTAGGTGCACACTGTGCAAAGGACACTAAAACAAAATACTGCATCTCCCTGCCTGTATTTGCATGAGAACATCGGCAATTGTATTCAGGTAAAGCTTTAGGTGCACACTATGCAAAGGACACTAAAACAAAATACTGCAGCTCCCTGCCTGTATTTGTATGAGAACGCCGGCAATTGTATTCAGGTAAAGCTTTAGGTGCACACCGTGCAGAGGACACTAAAACAAAATACTGCAGCTCCCTGCCTGTATTTGTATGAGAACGCCGGCAATTGTATTCACGTAAAGCTTTTGGTGCACACTGTGCAGAGGACACTAAAACAAAATACTGCAGCATGTATTTGTATGAGAACAATGGCAATTGTATTCAGGTAAAGATTTAGGTGCACACCATGCAAAGGACACTAAAACACAATACTGCAGCTCCCTTCCTGTATTTGTATGAGAATGCCGGGCAATTTTATTCAGGAAAGGCTTTAGGTGCACACTGTGCAAAGGACACTAAAACCAAATACTGCAGCTCCCTGCCTGTATTTGTATGAGAACGCCGGCAATTGTATTCAGGTAAAGCTTTAGGTGCACACCGTGCAAAGGACACTAAAATAAAATACCGCAGCTCCCTGCCTGTATTTGTATGAGAACACCGGCAATTGTATTCAGGTAAAGCTTTAGGTGCACGCCATGCAAAGGACACTAAAACAAAAAACTTTAGCTCCCTGCCTGTATTTGTATGAGAATGCCGGGCAATTGTATTCAGGCAAAGCTTTAGGTGCAAACCGTGCAAAGGACACTAAAACAAAATACTGCAGCTCCCTGACACTAAAACAAAATACCGCAGCTGCCTGCCTGTATTTGTATGAGAACACCGGCAATTGTATTCAGGTAAAGCTTTACGTGCACACCGTGCAAAGGACACTGAAACAAAATACTACAGCTCGCTAAACTAAAACAAAATATTGCAGCTCCCTGCCTGTATTTGTATGAGAACATCAGTAATTGTATTCAGGTAAAGCTTTAGGTGCACACCGTGCAAAGGACACTAAAATAAAATACAGCAGCTACCTGCCTGTATTTGTATGAGAACACCGGCAATTGTATTCAGGTAAAGCTTTAGGTGCACACCATGCAAAGGACACTAAAACAAAACACAGCAGCTCCCTGCCTGTATTTGTATGAGAATGCCGAGCAACTATATTCAGGCAAAGCTTTAGGTGCACACCTTGCAAAGGACACTAAAACAAAATACTGCAGCTCCCTGACACTAAAACAAAATACTGCAGCTCCCTGCCTGTATTTGTATGAGAACGCCTGCAATTGTATTCAGCTAAATCTTTAGGCACACACCATGCAAAGAACACTAAAACAAAATACTGCAGCTCCCTGCCTGTATTTGTATGAGAATGCCGTCAATTGTATTGAGGTAAAGCTTTAGGTGAAAACCGTGCAAAGGACACTAAAACAAAATACTGCAGCTCCCTGACATTAAAACAAAATACTGCAGCTCCCTGCCTGTATCTGTTTTAGAACGCCGGCAATTGTATTCAGGTAAAGCTTTAGGTGCACACCATGCAAAGGACACTAAAACAAAATACTGCAGCTCCCTGGTTGTATTTGTATGAGAACGCCAGCAATTGTATTCAGGTAAAGCTTTAGGTGCACACCGTGCAAAGGACACTAAAACAAAATACTGCAGCTCCCTGCCTGTATTTGTATGAGAATGCCGGCAATTGTATTCAGGTAAAGCTTTAGGTGCACACCTTGCAAAGGACACTAAAACAAAATACTGCAGCTCCCTGACACTAAAACAAAATACTGCAGCTCCCTGCCTGTATTTGTATGAGAACACCAGCAATTATATTCAGGTAAAGCTTTAGGTGCACACTGTGCAAAGGACACTAAAACAAAATACTTTCGCTCCCTGCCTGTATTTGTATGAGAACGCCGGCAATTGTATTCTGGTAAAGCTTTAGGTGCACACCATGCAAAGGACACTAAAATAAAATACCGCAGCTGCCTGCCTATATTTGTATGAGAACGCCGGGCAATTGTATTCAGGTAAGGCTTTAGGTGCACACTGTGCAAGGGACACTAAAACTAAATACTGCAGTTCCCTGCCTGTATTTGTATGAAAACGCCGGCAATTGTATTCAGGTAAAGCTTTAGGTGCACACCGTGCAAAGGACACTAAAATAAAATACCATAGCTCCCTGCCTGTATTTGTATGAGAACGCCGGCAATTGTATTTGGGGTAAAGCTTTGGGTGCATACGTGCAACGGACACTAAAATAAAATACTGCAGCTGCCTGCCTGTATTTGTATGAGAACACCGGCAATTGTATTCAGATAAAGCTTTAGGTGCACACCATGCAAAGGACACTAAAACAAAACACCGCAGCTCCCTGCCTGTATTTGTATGAGAATGCCGAGCAACTGTACTCAGGCAAAGCTTTAGGTGCACATTGTGCAAAGGACACTAAAACAAAATACCGCAGCTCCCTGCCTGTATTTGTATGAGAACACCAGCAATTGTATTCAGGTAAAGCTTTAGGTGCACACTGTGCAAAGGACACTAAAACAAAATACTGCAGCTCCCTGCCTGTATTTGTATGAGAACACCGGCAATTGTATTTAGGTAAAGCTTTAGGTGCACACTGTGCAAAGGACACTAAAACAAAATACTGCAGCTCCCTGCCTGTATTTGTATGAGAACGCCGGCAATTGTATTCAGGTAAAGCTTTAGGTGCACACCGTGCAAAGGACACTAGAACAAAATACCGCAGCTCCCTGCCTGTATTTGAATTAGAATGCCGGCAATTGTATTCAGGTAAAGCTTTAAGTGCGCACCGTGCAAAGGACACTAAAACAAAATACCGTACCTCCCTGTCTGCATTTATTTTATAATGTCGGCAATTGTATTCAGGTAAAGCTTTAGGTGCACGCCGTGCAAAAGACACTAAAACAAAATACTGCAGCTCCCTGGCACTAAAACTAAATACTGCAGCTCCCTGCCTGTATTTGTATGAGAACACCGGCAATTGTATTTAGGTAAAGCTTTAGGTGCACACTGTGCAAAGGACACTAAAACAAAATACTGCAGCTCCCTGCCTGTATTTGTATGAGAACGCCGGCAATTGTATTCAGGTAAAGCTTTAGGTGCACACCGTGCAAAGGACACTAAAATAAAATACCGCAGCTGCCTGCCTGTATTTGTATGAGAACACCGGCAATTGTATTCAGGTAAAGCTTTAGGTGCATACCATGCAATGGACACTAAAACAAAATGCCGCAGCTCCCTGCCTGTATTCGTATGAGAATGTCGGGCAATTGTATTCAGGCAAATCTTAAGGTGCACACCCTGCAAAGGACACTAAAACAAAATACCACAGCTCCCTGCCTGTATTGGTATGAGAACGGCGGGCAATTTTATTCAGGAAAGGCTTTAGGTGCACACTGTGAAAAGGACACTAAAACAAAATACTGCAGCTCCCTGCCTGTATTTGTATGAGAACGCCGGCAATTGTATTCAGGTAAAGCTTTAGGTGCACACCGTGCAAAGGACACTAAAATAAAATACCGCAGCTCCCTGCCTGTATTTGTATGAGAACGCCGGCAATTGTATTCGGGGTAAAGCTTTGGGTGCACACGTGCAAAGGACACTAAAATAAAATACTGCAGCTCCCTGCCTGTATTTTATGAGAACGCCGGCAATTGTATTCAGGTAAAGCTTTAGGTGCACACCTTGCAAAGGACACTAAAACAAAATACTGCAGCTCCCTGACACTAAAACAAAATACCGCAGCTCCCTGCCTGTATTTGTATGAGAGCACCAGCAATTGTATTCAGGTAAAGCTTTAGGTGCACACCGTGCAAAGGACACTAAAACAAAATACTGCAGCTCCCTGCCTGTATTTGTATGAGAATGCCGGCAATTGTATTCAGGTAAAGCTTTAGGTGCACACCGTGCAAAGGACACTAAAACAAAATACTGCAGCTCCCTGCCTGTATTTGTATGAGAATGCCGGCAATTGTATTCAGGTAAAGCTTTAGGTGCACACCTTGCAAAGGACACTAAAACAAAATACTGCAGCTCCCTGACACTAAAACAAAATACTGCAGCTCCCTGCCTGTATTTGTATGAGAACACCAGCAATTATATTCAGGTAAAGCTTTAGGTGCACACTGTGCAAAGGACACTAAAACAAAATACTTTCGCTCCCTGCCTGTATTTGTATGAGAACGCCGGCAATTGTATTTTGGTAAAGCTTTAGGTGCACACCGTGCAAAGGACACTAGAATAAAATACCGCAGCTGCCTGCCTATATTTGTATGAGAACGCCGGGCAATTGTATTCAGGTAAGGCTTTAGGTGGACACTGTGCAAAGGACACTAAAACAAAATACCACAGCTCCCTGTCTGCATTTGTATTAGAACGCCTGCAATTGTATTCAGGTAAAGCTTTAAGTGCACACCGTGCAAAGGACACTAAAACAAAATACCATAGCTCCCTGTCTGCATTTGTATTAGAATGACACTAGAATCACACTTGTGCAACATGTCAAGCAATTTTGGACATCGCATGTCAAGTTGTTCCCCATGTTTTCCAATGATAACCATTCATATATGTGTGACTTAAAGATGCAGCAACTTCAAAGTAGTTCATGCACTGCTTTGGTCTGACTTTCATGCAACTTGAAGGCTATAGACTTCAATGTAAACCCTCAAAAGTTGCATGATAGTTGTACCTGAATGTTATACAATGTTGTCCATCATCACTGGTCAAAGCCAAAGTCATATCCAAGTTGCCCCCAGCCAAACTTACGCCAAAGCTGCACTGGAAAGTCGACACAACTTTGGAGTTGTACAAGTGTGGATGGAGCTTTACCAGACTCCCAGCTTCAGTAGGCTCCAGCTCTGTTCTCCTCTCTTTGAAGCTCCCTCCTGTGCACAGAGCCTCTGTGTCCCCGGCGCATACAATGAAAGGCTAGGAGGCAGAAGTGGAGGCAGGAGTGGAGGCAGGAGTGTAGCTGTGGTTAAGAACATCTTACAGAGGAGACTGCGGTGGACTGCTTGCAAGGATAAGAGGAGTCAAGTAAGCAATACAGACTCTTCTGCAACCCCCTAGACTTAACAAGCATTTAACTCTTGCAGTGTGGGGGGCCACACTGAAGCTTATTTTTTTTGTTTTTTTTCCCCCGAGTTGGCTTTTAAAACATATATAACATTATGATTGGTTTTCCTCTACTTTTTAATGAACATCTTAACCTGTGATATAACAGTTCTGAGATTTCTCACCTTTGTCATCACTTTATTCCTCAGATGCTGCTCTGCTACAGAAACCCAAAGTGTGGCCAGGTATAACAATGCATATTAGTACATCATAAAAGGCTGTACACTGTAATCTGCTCCTTCCAGAACAAGACCATCCCTAAAGAAGGTAATGAACAGTCACTTCCTCACTCAGAATATGTCAAGCTTTGTCTGAACCTTAAATATACACCATTGCATCATATCATCTGTCCTTTTTGCCGTGTACACATGACTTTTCGACGTAGTAGGTCCGACGGAATGAATCCGTCAGATATTACGATTGTGTATGGGCTCCAGCGGACTTTTTTTCCCCAAAAGTCAGACAGACCTAGAAATAAAACATGTTTTAAATCTGTCTGATGGACTCAAATTTCTAGAGTGAAAACCGTTTGTCTGTGTGCTATTCCAACGGACCAAAAACAACGCATGCTCTGAAGCAAGTACAACACAGGAGCACTCAGTCTGGTAAAACTAGTCTTCATATTGACGCTAGCACATTCCTCACGCTGCTAATTCTGTGATCTTTTAATACAGTGCATACTTTTCTTCTTTAGAATGCTAGAACAATGAAGTTGTTTTGCTGCTCATATTCACACAAACTTCTCATAAACTTCTTTCTTCATTATTTATCCTCATCTCATGAATAATATTCTAGTTTTTAAAAACCTGATCTCCATAAATAATGTTTCCAATTATCTTTTAGACTCATCTTTTATAATTTTATATTTCATCAATATTTATTTTACAATTATTTTATATAAAAAAATTCTAGTGATTTCCATATTTATTTATTTTTTGAGTTTCAAGCTACTATTTTTTAACATTATTCGGTTGAATAATAAATTGTATGTGTTTAAACTTTATTACACGATCGGGCGCACTTTTTTATCTTTGTTTTTATGGTGATACGATATCCCTAGACTTCTGAAAGTACCGGAACGGACCTGGGAACTACGAAACACTCGAAGGTGTGGGCTGACTTTTGGCTTCCCACATCGAAAGCTCTACGCGGCTGTGCAAATCGTCCAGTGAGAGGACTGAAGTCGGTTCGGTGACTGTGGAACGTCTGAGAGACTGGGTCGTTTTCCGGCTGTCCGTTTCGAATCGTTTGGGTATTCGCATTTGTGCATACTAATGATCTGGTAAGCCTTCATTTCTTATTGATTTGTAGCTGTGAAAGGTCCACGTGGTCAAGCACTTTCTCCTGAACAAACAGGATTAACTACATTTTTTGTTCACTTATATAGGACACTATCATACACCTTTGAGAAAAAAAAATTTCACATGTTTAAATACATTGGACTTTTGAGTTTCTGATGGATGTTGTTTTTTATTTTGACAACTAACGAATTTTTTGTAAACACCTTTCACTATTGATTTTCACTTTATTTGGATTCACTAATATTTAGGTTTTTTATGAAAGTTTATTCATTTATACTTAGTTATATGAAAATTCACCTAGTGGTAAGCGCTGCACTTTTATTTATTTCTTCTATGTTGTTGTGCCCAGTATCCTGGTTATTGTGTTCAGCTGCTGTTCTTTAATTTAATTTTTAATTTTTTTACTAAGCGCAGATTTTTTATAATTTTTCTTGTTGTTTTTTGTCGATACAATTGATTTGCTGCTGGTTCATCCATAATGGATGTATTTGAATATAGATCCCAAGTGGTCACTGACACTGCGGGAGTCTTTGATGGTAATGATAATCCTAGAGATGATCTATCAGGTTGTTTTTTGAGACTAAAGAATTTAACCATATCTGAGGTTCACACCAAATGGGATATAGCCTACTTGGAAGAATATGTAAGGGAAAATATGGTTCCCAGAAGCCTGAGATGGGAAGTGAACCCACAAAAGGAAGATAATGAGATAGCTGAATGGTTTAAATATTTCAATGAGGCCGGAGTCCAGTTTTTGAGATTTCTAATAGCTAAGAAGTCGAGGAAACTGGCCTCATTGGACTAGTTTTGAGATTAGTTTGATGAAAACCAAGCTTGTTCCCTTTAAGAATGATCCAGAATATACGCAAAGATCTGAAGCATTAAAAACTATTTTGATTAAGGAGGAAACTGAACAAAAAGCCCAAAAAAAGAAAAAATACAATAGAGACAAAAAGGACTATAAGGATAATGTAGTGTTTAAATGGCAGGTATCTATTGATAATTTGGCCCCTGCACCTCCTAGGGCAGATACAGGCTTACATCCACCCCCTAACCAGGACATGCGGGCAAGGGGTGGTGGTATTGTTGATCCTTACTCCTCATGGGGGCCTGTACATCAGGCCTCTCTAGTTCATGCTGGACGAGGGAGGGGTCCATCAATACAGCCACATCCTCAGTTCACTAGAGGATGGGGGGGTAAGCGAAATTCCAACTATCAACAATATCCAACTCCATTAAACCATTATCAACATTCAACCCCAGTTGGCCCTCCCCCACCCTGGCGATCCAGGGGTGAAAAACCTTTCTTTCAAGGTAGAAAACCTTTTTCACAAGGTAGAAATGGCAGTAGGGATATGAGACCCCCCTCGGATGTGAGGGATGTGGGATCCAACTATAGGGTTGAGACCTCTAATAGATATGCCCCTCTTAGGGGTGAGGGGATTGGATATTCCGGACCCCCTAGTGGTCTTGATGGGTCACAACCATCATATATTCATCCCTCAGGAGGTAACTATTACCAACAGGGTTTTCAGGAAGGAACTCGGGGGGGACACAAAAGAAATGGAGACACAAGAGAGGGTGCAGAGGGGGCAAACGTCTTCACGCCAAAAAGGAGAAGGACATAGACAGTAGTGGCATTATCAATCTGAGTAATAAAGAGTTATCAAAGGAAGAATTACAGACTCTCAGTAAAGGTTTGAAGTTTGTACCACCACATAATCTTAACAAATTTCAGACCTTTATTGATATTCAAAAGTACACACGTAAATTAAATATAAAAAGGTATATCATGAGTAACCCTACCCGTCAACTAGCTAGGGAACCGACAACAATTATCCATTCAGGTTTGTCAAACGCCTCTCTGTTTAATCCTCCTAACAATATAGCACCTAATTTAAATATTTTTCGCGATCTGGTAGTAAGAGATCTGAATGATTTGAAGTTGAAACCAGTCCAACCGACACGGGAATTTAAGGTGGGATTGGATTCACTATTGAATAGGAAAGATATAGTGGTTCGGTCGGCCGACAAAGGAGGCGCAATAGTAATTCTTGATAAAGTTATGTATTCTAATGAGATGACTAGGATCTTGTCAGACCCTGATACCTACTCCCCATTACCCACGGACCCTACGGTTAAGTTTAAACGCAAATCAAAGGAGCTCGTTAACAAGGGGTTTGATATGGGCATTCTTAATAAAAAAGAGAGAGATTTTTTAGTACCCCTGGCGCCACGTTTGCCAGTCATGTACTCTTTGCCAAAGATTCATAAGTCTTTGGAGAATCCACCGGGGTGGCCCATCATCAGTGGAATTGATTTGGTAACTTCCCGCATAGGGAAATATATAGACGGTTATCTACAGCCACTGGTGATGGGCACCCCGTCTTTCCTGAGGGACACTAAACATGTCATCAATATTTTACAATTAGTGGAATGGAAACCCACTTATCTGTTGATCACTGCCGATGTAGCTTCGCTGTACACGGCAATTTCCCATCAGTTGGGTTATGATGCAGTACAATATTTTTTAGCCCAAGATAATAGCATTTCGGTCACCCAGCGCAACTATATTTTAGAATTACTTTTTTTCGCTATGACACATAATCATTTCTGGCATGATGGGGCCCATTTTTTGCAGGTAAAGGGGGTGGCCATGGGAGCCAAATTTTCTCCCAGCATGGCCAACCTCTTTATGGCAAAATGGGAGGAGGACATCGTCTTGGGTAACAGACCTCCGGAACTGGTGGCCTGGAAAAGGTTCATTGATGATATCCTATTCATCTGGGACGGAGACAGCCTGTCGGCGGAACTTTTTCTATCCCATTTAAATAACAATGATCGAGGCATAGTCCTCAGTCATGTCCTGAGTCCTAATAATATCCAATTTTTAGATCTAAACATCTCTATTAGGGACAACAACATAATCACCACCACGTTTTTTTTAAAAAACGGATAGGAATAGTTACATTCCGTTAGATCCGTGCCATCATAAATCTTGGCTGTCAGCTGTCCCAAAAGGTACATTTTTACGCCTAAAGCGCAATTGTACCTGTAATGATGACTTCCTCAGGGAGGCATCAATTCTAAAGAGTAGATTTATGGCCAAGGGCTACAATAGTGACTCTCTTGACTGCACTATAATGGTGGTTAATAGCAGAGACCATCAATCGCTGTTAGCCGATAAACAACCTAGGACCGGAAAAGCTGACAACTATGGCTTGGCTTTGGTCACAACCTTTTCTAGCCAACACTGGGCTGTTAAGAGAATCATAAAGAAACACTGGCCAGTTATAAAAAATGATCGTGTTCTGGGTCCTGAGTTACCAGATAGACCAAATGTTATCTTTAGGGGTGCTACAAGTTTGAGGAATATGATTGCTCTTAATGTCCCTGATCCCCCTATAAGACCCACCTTTTTTGGAGATCTAAAAGGTTTTTTCCCATGTGGAAAGTGTAGAGCTTGCAAGTTGAATGTGTCACGGGGTAGGAGATTCACGGAATTCACTTCGCAGGGGACGGGACTCACATACCCCATTCGAACATTTATCACATGCTCCACTAAGTGTGTTGTGTGCCTGCTTAGGTGTCCATGTGGCTTGGAATATGTGGGTCGCACAGTACGTATGTTACATGTGCGTCTGGGGGAGCATATAACCAACATCTGCAAAGGTTTAACAAGCATAATGTGAGTAAGCATTATGATTTGAAATATAACCGTGATCCAAGAGGTACCACTTTTTTAGCAATTGAAAAATATGTACCGCATTGGCGCGGCAGTAATGCTAAGAGCACCATCTCAAGAGCTGAAACCAATTGGATACACAAATTAGGTACGCACATCCCTGGGGGACTCAATATAGAGTGGGACATCAACTGTTTCATTAATAATGGTTGATGTCCCCCTCTTTTGTCCGTCTCAGTGGTTGTGTTTTATTAGCTAAAATTTATATTCAAAGTACCCATACTCTGATGACTAAACCATATGATTTTGGGCTCCATTGTTGTTTGTATTTTTGTGTTTAACCTCTGTGACACTAGTTGTACATCTTTTGCAAAAAAGAGTGTTATTTTCAAGTTTAATGTTTATGTCTTACTTATTAGGCTATTTTGTGAATAGACTATGGGTAACGTTGGGTAGTTGACGCTGGTTTGGTATTTTATCATATCATCACGTTCATATTATCCAAATTTTTATAATTTTGTGGATGGTTGTATTTAAATCTACACACTTTCACTTGTTTTGTACATCTTGGAATTTTTCTCCACTATTGGAGATATTACTGTTCGGTTACCTCGATTGGTAAGTGTTATTACACATCCATTCTGCCATTGGATATAATTGGGGTATTCGATCTTGATCGAATGTGTATGCCGTTCGGTAGGTATCTTATAAACTTTTACAAATTTTTCTATTTTTGGTAACGGGTGGGAATCTGGGCTCCGACCTTGTTCGAATGAATTGGTTTTCGATTTTGATCGAATGTGTATGCCGTTCGGGAGGTATCTTATAAACTTCTATAAATTTTTCTATTTTTTGTAACGGGTGGGAATTTGGGCTCCGACCTCGTTCGAATGAATTGGTAGTTCGGTGGTTAAATCAATTGAATCTACGATTGGACGTTTTTGACTCTACCTATGGCAGGGCTCCTTACCTTACCCATAGGCTATAAAAGGGTTTAGCACAAGGGTGTGGGCGTACCCCTGATGACGTCAGATTTTGACGAAACGATCGTCGGGTAGTTACGCTCACCCTTTGTGCTTTAGCATTCGTTCATTTTATATTTATTTTGCTAGCAAAATTGTTCATTTTTTACGTTACGTCTACTTTTGTATTGCTCGGTGGAGTCATTTGTAGCGCTTAACATTATTCGGTTGAATAATAAATTTTATGTGTTTAAACTTTATTACACGATCGGGCGCACTTTTTTATCTTTGTTTTTATGGTGATACGATATCCCGAGACTTCTGAAAGGACCGGAATGGACCTGGGAACTACGAAACACTCGAAAGTGTGGGCTGACTTTTGGCTTCCCACATCGAAAGCTCTACGCGGCTGTGCAAATCGTCCAGTGAGAGGACTCGAGTCGGTTCGGTGACTGTGGAACGTCTGAGAGACTGGGTCGTTTTCCGGCTGTCCGTTTCGAATCGTTTGGGTATTCGCATTTGTGCATACTAATTGGTGATCTGGTAAGCCTTCATTTATTATTGATTTGTAGCTGTGAAAGGTCCACGTGGTCAAGCACTTTCTCCTGAACAAACAGGATTAACTAAATTTTTTGTTCACTTATATAGGACACTATCATACACCTTTGAGAAAAAAAAATTTCACATGTTTAAATACATTGGACTTTTGAGTTTCTGATGGATGTTGTTTTTTATTTTGACAACTAACTAATTTTTTGTAAACACCTTTCACTATTGATTTTCACTTTATTTGGATTCACTAATATTTAGGTTTTTTATGAAAGTTTATTCATTTATACTTAGTTATATGAAAATTCACCTAGTGGTAAGCGCTGCACTTTTATTTATTTCTTCTATGTTGTTGTGCCCTGTATCCTGGTTATTGTGTTCAGCTGCTGTTCTTTAATTTAATTTTTAATTTTTTTACTAAGCGCAGATTTTTTATAATTTTTCTTACAATTATTTTATATAAAAAAATTCTAGTGATTTCCATATTTATTTATTTTTTGAGTTTCAAGCTACTATTTTAGTTAACATCATTAATATTAGGACAATCAATATTTCCTAAAAATAGTATACCTGGCTCCAGCTGGGCGCATCCACTTCCTCAAGGATGGAAGGGCCGGTTCTTCCTGGGAAGCCTCTGCTGGGGTGGAGGGAAGGGTGGAGGGAAGGCTGCAGGGAAGGGCTGAAAGGGATTCCCTCGTTTCAGTCTGGTCGTCCAGAAAACTGAGTTTGTGGAAGTACCACAGCTTGGGGACATAAACCTCATCTGCTACTGTTCCCGATCTGAGAGAATTCTGTATCTTATTGTGCTCCCGCCTGTACAAGATCTCGATTTTATTTTCCACATACTTAATGTCTGTCTGGGGGACTCAAGTCTTGACAAACTCCAGAAGTGTCCCCAGTGTTGCCTTCCTTGCTTGTTGTAACACAAAGGGTGCTTGACCTCCCACAGGTTTTGGTTATCTCTATATTGGTCAATAAAATGGGTCAAAAACTCCTGCTCTTTAACCACTTCCCGACCGGCGCACAACGATGTACATCGGCAGAATGGCACAGACAGGCATATGGGCGTACAGTAGAGATGCACGATTCTGGTAAAAATGAGAATCACGATTCTTTTGCTTAGAATGAAGATCACGATTCTCTCACGATTCTCAAAAAACTGTTTTATTTGAAAAATTTACAATCTCTGAGAACATTAGGTTATCAAACCAAATGGCAATAAAATAAGCCATACAGAAAAGGGAGATAATCACTATAACACTGGATAACACATGAATGTGATTCTGCATGTAGTCGCCACATCCCTGGATTGTATAGAACATGCAAAGGACTGTTCCTCCCCCTTGGATGGGACTTTAAGGCCACAAACAAGCACTGAAGTGCATTAGAAATTTGATGTATCTCACATAAGATAGATCACATAATGATCAATGGTTAAAAAGCATAATTTGTTTTGCTTTGTTTGTCACATGTATTATACTACATCTAGTGGTTTATGCCTTTAACAATTGATCATTGTTGTATGATCTATCTTTTTATATAAAAATAAATATATAAAAATAAATCAAATCTAACGCACTTCAGTGTGTGGCCTTAAAAGTCCCATCCAAGGGGGATTTGGGAACAGTCCTTTGTTCTAAAATAACTTACGCCATAATACTCTGGCTTCAATCAAACAAAATGTGAAATAAAGAAATTACAATTACTTCAAAAAACATTCAGGTAACAGATCATCTTCACTGTCAGTGTTGCCTAAGAACAGATAAGAGTGTAAAATCCAAGGACAACGTTCGGATTGTTGTTGCTGTGAGCCTGAGGCTGGAACTGGTGCCCCTTCACTTTGTGCAGCTTTGAAAAAGCTACCCAAGATTCAGGTTGTGAATGTACTGTAGTGGCCACATCCCTGGACGTATAGAACAAAGGACTGTTCCTTCCCCCTTGGCCTTTGGATGGGACTTTTAAGGCCACACTGAAGTGCGTTAGAAATTGATTTATTTATATATAAAGATAGATCATCACATACAATGATCAATGGTTAAAAAAAAAATTTGTTTTGCTTTGTTTGTCACATGTATTATTATACCACATCTAGTGGTTATGCATTTAAGTCTTTAACCATTGATCATTGATGTTGTGTGATCTATCTTTTTATGTAAAAATAAATCAATTTTCTAACGCACTTCAGTGTTTGTGGTCTTAAAAGTCCCATCCAAGGGGGATTGGGGAACAGTCCTTTGTTCAAAATAAGCCATAGTACTCTGGCTTCAATCAAACACATTTTAAAGAAATGACAATGAATATAATGAAAAACAATGTGAAATAAAGAAATTGCAATTATATTAAAAAAAAACATTCAGGTAGGTAGTATCATGATACTACCTGAATGTTTTTGAATGTAATTGTAATGTCAGATAAAGATAACAGATATAAAGATTTTTAGCTAGAAACATGAGCCTATCTACATTTTGTGGCTTCAGTGCAGAAGGGCGACAAGTGACAATGTTGCCCCCTGTGCTAAAAATCTTTTCAGAAGGGGAACTGGTTGCAGGAATGCAAAGGTATTTTCTGGCCAGTGCAGACAATCTGGGAAACTGCTCCTTGTGAGTCTTCTACCAGACTAACGGATCATCTTCACTGTCAGTGTTGCCTAAGAACAGATAAGTGTGTAGCTCCAAGGACACGCTTTCGGATTGTTGTTGCTGTGAGCCTGAGGCTGGATCTAGTGCCCCTTCACTTGCTGATTTGAAAAAGCTACCCAAGCTCTTTCGAGCCTTCTTTGCATGACATTGACCTCTAGGAGTTGTAGGGGGGCTTTCCTTAACTGTTATTAGCTTTGACATCTCCTCTTTTAGTCTGTTCTGGACAGCAGTTTTGTTATCTTCATTAACCTAGGATCAAGGGTTGTGGCCAGGGGTCAAGTCCTGGGGAAAAAAGTGTGGGAACTCACCCAAGATCCACTCCCCCACCAAAAAATAAATAAAAATGATACGCTCATATGCACGAACACTTCAAAGGTGGTATTTTTCATCCAATTTTCGTATTATGTGTATAAAGCTTAACTGTTAGTACATACGAAAAAACAATCCTCAATAAACTTAAATACGGTAATTCTCTGAATGATCAGCATTCATTCAATTGTGCTTCCATGCAAATGTGAACATCATGTTCTGATCTTTATTGGGGAATGTTATTTTGTATATAGAGTGTTTATGTGGTGAGTTTACACTTTTCTTTGAACAGAGTTTGGATAACACAGGGTTAAACGGAAAGGTCATAAATTAACTGCACATTATCTGGACAGAATGCTTGGGGAGATAGTGATGTGTTCCTGCTTAGGAGATGTATGTTAGCTTGGGGGGGGCTGCAAACTCTGCAGGGCTCCAACACACACTCGCTGCTATTCCAACCCTTCACATATTTTAACATAAACTTCCCTCCTGGCATTAAACTTTGCCAGCCCAAACTGATGTTCCTCCCTCAGCTCACTTCTCTCCCTGCATGTCCTGTGAGCAGAATAGCTGTGCTCCACCTCTGGGTTCTGTCATCATATGGCACTGAAGATAGAGGAGGGGGGATTCAGTGGGACACACAGAGCAAGTATGCAGGAGACTGGGGGGGGGGGAGATGAGGAGACAGAAAATGTGGAGGGGCCGGCGGGGAGGAGCGCATCACGAGAGGTCTGACTAAATACAATCTCTTAGCAGCAGGGACCTGATCTACCCGTCAACTAGCTGTGATTGACAGGTAGAGCGAAACGGAAGCTGGCATGTGGCCCCCTACTGGCAATGCCTGAATGGTCAGGTGTGCGGCACTTACTGCTACACAGCTCGCATACTTCAAAGTCTTGCAGGACATGACTGCTAATGGGAACTGAGTTCCTGTTGTGGAAAAAGTACAGGAACTCCGTTCCAATGCGTTCCCGCAGGACTTGAGCCCTGGTTGTGGCTATGTCGAGAAGGTCTTGTGTTTTTTGGTCCTGATATTTTTCCTCCAGATACCCCATTATCTTTGATTTCATTGTGCAAATACGATCAGAGTCATCTTCCTTAGCAGCCAAAACAGAAGACTGAAATTGGTGTAGAGCAGGTTTCCCAGAAGAGACACTGACATACTGCTCTCCTGAAAGAGCATCTGTGAAATCTGCCAGTGGGGTGAGAGTCTTGTCCACAGCCTCCAGGATCTCTAGGTCTTGCCATGTTGGCAAGAGGTGCCTAGCCTTCCAGTCAGAAGAGAGGACATGGGTGATGGCAGCTTGCTGCTCAGGTATCCTCCTCACCATAGCCTGCCTAGATCCCCACCTTGTCTTGAGCTTGTAGTCTGGTAAACAGAGTTGTTTTTGTGCCTCAGAAAGTTCCTTCTTCCTCCTCCAACTATAGCTAAAACACCCGACAAGCTTTTTGCACAAACCCATGGCATGCTCAATTCGTGGGTCCTTCATTGCATTCTCTATTGCGAGATGAAGCCTATGGCCAAACACTGCAATCGTGTCCAGTGATTCATGGATATGGCCTTTACAATGTTGCTTCCGTTGTCTGTAGTGATGCACACAAGATTCTTCTCCTCCAATTTCCAGTTGATGAGAGCATCCTTTAATCCCTGCGCAAAAGCTTCGCCAGTGTGGTCCTCAGGGAAAAACCCAGTTTGTAGGCACCAACTTGTCATCTCAAAATCATCATTAATGAAATGGATTGTTAAACTCATGTATGGTTCCATTGCTCTGCTGGACCATAAATCTGAAGTTGCTGCAAAATTAAGTACATCTTGCAATTCCGTTGCAACTCTTTCATGACATTTGACTTACAGACCAGGGATTGCAACATGTGAAAAATAAGTATGAGAGGGCACTTGAAAGCGCTTATCGAGGGTTTGAATTAGTTTTTGAAACCCCTCTTTTTCAACAGTTGTCACGGGAGCCATGTCTTTAGCCAGGTGAAATGTGATTGCTTCTGTTATTTCTTTGTGTCTGAGAGAGTTTGTCGGGTACGGTGTTGCATTTAATAATGTTCCTTTAATTGACGTTTGTTTCGTATGCTTGCAGGTACTTTGTGATTGAGCAGTTTTCTTTTTCCCTACCGTCTCATATTCTTGTATGTGATTACGTTTCAGGTGATTAAACAGATTGGTGGTGTTACCCTTTGGTGCACAAACAACTGCTAAACATTGCTTGCAGTAGATGGTTTGCTGAGTGTCATCATCTGGTTTGAATCTGAAATAAGCCCACACTTGGGAATAAGCTCCTCTTTTTGGAACAAAAACATCTGGGTTTTTAACCACTTAAGGACCGCCGCATGCCAATGTACGTCATTGCAATGGCATGTACAGGCACAAGCACGTACATGTACGTGCTTGGCTTCCAGCGGGTGGGGGGTCCGATCAGACCCCCTCCCGCTGGATGCGGCGGTCCGGTTCGCTTCAGGAGCAATCCGGGATGAGGGGATGGCCGTTGGTTTCTGGCCATCCCCTCTCGATCGCTCCTGGCCAATGAGAAGCTTCCTCCCCTGTGTAAGTGTAAACACAGGAAGGAGGAAGTGATGTCACACTCCTCGTGTCAGTCTTTTTGACCGGACGGCGAGGAGTGAAGACATCCAAGTAAGTGCACCAACACTACACTGACACATAGGTACACATAGGCACACAAATCACCCCAGTCACCCCCCGATCACCCCCCCAATCGGCCCCCGCCCCCCCCCCCCAGTCACAGTGTCACTGATTGCAGTGGTCATTTATTTACTGATCACTGCATTTAGTGTCAGTTGTGACTGTAAAAAGTGTCAGGGCAGCTAGTGTTAGGTCCCTTTAGGTCCAGGGTAGCCCCCTACCCCCCTAATAAAGGTTTAACCCCTTGATTGCCCTTCCAGTTAACCCTTTCACCCCCTTTTACCAGTGTCACTAAGCAATCGTTTTTCTGATCGCTGCATTAGTGTCACTGGTCCCGCTAGGAAGCTAGTTTTTTTTTAGGTTCAACGCCAGGTTTTTATAGCGTTAGGTACCCCGATATATAACCTAATAAAGGTTTTAACCCCTTGATTGCCCCTAGAGTTAACCCTTTCACCAGCGATCGCTGTATAAGTGTCACTGGTGACGCTGGTTAGCCAGTTAGTTATTTAGTTATTAAGGTTCCCCGTCAGGTTTTTATATAGCGTCAGGTACCCCCATATAAATACCCAATAAAGATTTTAACCCCCTTATTGCCCTTAGTTAACCCTTTCACCAGTGATCACCGTATAAGTGTTACGGGTGACGCTGGTTAGGTAGTTCGCTTTTTATAGCATCAGGGCACCCGCCATTTATTACCTAATAAAGGTTTAACCCCCTGATCACCCGGCGGGTGATATCAATTCGGTTTTAGGGTCAGATAGGGTCTGCGTCGCCCCAGGCAGCCCTAGGTTAGTGCCAGTACCACTAACACCCACACGCAAAGCATACACCTCCCTTAGTGGTATAGAATCTGAACAGATCAATATCTGATCTGATCAGATCTATACTAGCGTGCCCAGCAGTTTAGGGTTCTAAAAAAATGCATTGTTAGCAGGATCAATCCAGATACCTGCTAGCACCTGCGTTTTGCCCCTCCGCCCAGCCCAGCCCACCCAAGTGCAGTATCGATCGATCACTGTCACTTAAAAAACACAACACACATAACTGCAGCGTTCGCAGAGTCAGGCTTGATCCCTGCGATTGCTAACAGTTTTTTTTTGTAGTGTTTTGATACAGTCGCTGACAGGCTAGGTGCTTTTTTACCTGTGAGTCTCACTAGTGTACCCCTAAATTTAGAGCCCAAAATGGCAAAGCGAAGGTACACTAGTGAAGAGGCCTACACGTTTCTGAGCATGACAGATAGTGAAGAGGAAGACACTGATCTGTCAGATTCAGGCTCAGAATACGAACCTGTAGAGGACAGCGGCTCCATGACAGATAGCTCTGACGACGAAGATGAGGTCCCTGCTAATGTCAGGCGTACCCGACCTCGATCTTCTGATGTTGTTGAGGTGCAGGAACCGCAAGTCCCTCGTATGGAGTATAGAGCCAGTACTAGCGCCGCTCATCCTTTTGGTGAACTGGCAAGCACCAGCGGCCTAGTACACCCTGGACGTACATCCAGCACTGCAGTATCACGTGGTGACGTGGCGAGTCCCATAAGTGCAGTTCAAGCTGGCAAGGTGGCAAGCACAAGTAGTGTCCCGCTGCCACCAAGAAGAAGACGAAGGCAGGCCCGTCGTTCCCATAGTGCCCTTCCTGCAGAATTCGCCAATCCTGATTGGGTGCCCACCACTTCTGCAGAACCCGTACTTCCCCCATTCACTGCCCAACCCGGTATTCAGGTGGATATAGATGATTTTACGCCACTTGATTTTTATTCTCTGTATTTCACGGAAGATCTCTATAGATCTATTGTGGACCAAACCAATTTATATTCTGGTCAACACATCGCCGCAAATCCCCAGTTGCCTTCCCTTGCCAGAGATTGGAAACCAGTTACGGTTTCCGAATTTAAGACCTTTCTGGGCCTTTCCCTCAACATGGGCACACATAAATTCATGACGTTGCGGGCTTATTGGTCCACGCATCCGACTGACCACATGCCCGTGTTCTCTAACTCCATGTCCAGGAAACGATACGAGCAGATCTTGCGGTTCATGCACTTCAGTGACAATGAACTTTGTCGTCATCGTGGAGACCCTGAATACGATCGGCTGTACAAAATTCGGCCCCTCATAAACCACTTCAACCAATGTTTTGCAGACTTGTTTACTCCCCATCAAGTTGTCTGCGTTGATGAGTCCCTGATTAAGTTTACTGGTCGCTTGTCATTCAAACAGTACATTCCCAACAAGCGTACCAGATACGGGGTCAAGCTCTATAAGTGCTGTGACAGGGCCACAGGCTATGCATGGAGCTTTATGGTTTATGAGGGTAAAGATAGTTACGTAGAGCCGGAGAACTGCCCTGACTACATAGGAAGCGCTGGCAAGATAGTGTGGAACTTGGTGTCACCCTTATTCAGAAAGGGGTACCACTTGTACGTGGACAATTATTACACCAGCGTGCCACTGTTTAGTCACTTGTTTGATCATCAGATTGGAGCATGTGGCACCGTGCGACCTAATCGCCGGGGCTTTCCCCAGCGGCTTGTAGATTCCTGTCTTAGGCTGGGGGAGAGAGCCTGCTATCGGTGTAATAATTTGCTCGCTATGAAGTGGAGGGATAATAAGAATGTTTTCGTTCTTACCTCCCTTCATGCAGACACGACGGTCCAAATTTCTACGGCGACTGGTATTGTGGAGAAACCCCTCTGTGTCCACGAATATAACAAAAATATGGGAGGGGTGGACCTCAATGACCAGTTGTTGGCGCTGTATCTACTTTCCCATAAGGCCAGACGCTGGTACAAAAAAGTGTCTGCTTACTTATTTCAATTGGCTTTGCTGAATGCTTTTGTGCTATACAAAGCTTCAGGTGGGACTTTAACGTTTCTTTTCTTTCAAAGAGAGGCTGTCACAGAGCTTCTGTATCCAGACGGTTCTGCACCTCACCATTCCCAACCAAATGCAGTAAGCCGGCTGCATGAGAGGCATTATTCTTATGCCATCCCGAGTACCCCTACCCAACGAGCCCCCCAAAAAAGATGTCGTGTCTGTACCAAGCGTGGATATAGGCGTGTCACCCGTTGTTATTGTCCACGCTGTCCTGGCAATCCTGGTCTTTGCCTTGGTGAGTGTTTTGAACGCTACCATGAACTAGTGAAGTATTAGCGTAGGGTACAGCATTTCACAGGCTAGGCACACTAACACAGGGTCTCCCAAGATGCCATCGCATTTTGAGAGACTCGAAATGTTACAGTTGTTACAGTTTACAGTTAAAAAAAAAGTGTATAAAAAAAAAAGTAAAATAAAAAAACAAAAAAAATATAAAATATAAAAAACAAAAATAGTTGTCGTTTTATTGTTCTCTCTCTCTCTCTCTCTCTCTCTAATTTTTTATACTTTACTGTTTACTGTGTTTTATTGTTAACCATTTTTCTTGTTTTCAGGTACGCCATTCAGCTGCAGCGCGGATTTATTTATCTTGACAGCAACAGCGTTTGCTTCCACGATACATAAAGCCGTGACTCCAGTGCTGTAGGAGGTGATTTCACCACCACAGTTAAAAAAGAGCATATATGCCGAAGCATGGGGGCATAAGGGGTGGAGGAGCGATTTTGCTCCTAATGCCGCGTACATATGGTCGAAATTCCGACGAAGGGCTTGCCCGTGGAAAAGTTTGACCGTGTGTACGCGGCATAACTTTTTTGCGGGAGGATGCCCCCATGCTTCGGCATATATATTTTAGGCACAGGTTGTGTTAAAAAATTTTTTGTTTTTTACAGTTTTTTTTGGCATTTGCTTTGCAGGTATGGTATGGTAAAGTTTTACTGTTATACTGTAATGTTACTTTGTTTTAACGTTAACCATAATTTGCTTAGCAGGTAAGCCATTCAGTTGCAGCGTGTATTTATTTATCTTGACAGCAACAGCGTTTGCTCCCACGATACATAAAGCTGCGACTCCAACGCTGTAGGAGGTGATTTCACCACTACAGTTAAAAAAAAGAGCATATATGCCCGAAGCATGGGGGCATAAGGGGTGGAGGAGCGATTTTGCTCCTAATGCCGCGTACATACGGTCGAAAATCCGACGGAGGGCTTGCCCTTGGAAAAGTTTGACTGTGTGTACGCGGCATAACTTTTTTGCGGGAGGATGCCCCCATGCTTCGACATATATAAATGGTGCATGTATGTCCATCATTAGAAGTGGGTGGATGAAGGGAGGTATTCTAATGGTGGGCATACCCACCGATCAATCTCTTTTTTTTCGTTCAGCCAACATGACTCTCAGCAAATAGCTTGGGGTGTCTACTTTCCAAAATGGGGTCATTTGGGGGGGTTTTGTGCTATTTTGGCATTTTATGGCCTTCGAAACTGTAATAGGTAGTGAGGAGTGAAATCAAAAATTTGCACCCTTAGAAATCCAGAAGGTGGCGATTGGTTTTTGGGGCCCCGTACGCAGCTAGGCTCCCAGAAAGTCCCACACATGTGGTATCCCTGTACTCAGGAGAAACAGCAAAATGTATTTTGGGGTGCAATTCCACATATAACCATGGCATGTGTGAGCAATATATAATTTAGTGACAACTTTTTGTAAAATCATTGTCATTATTCAATCCCTTGGGACCAAAAAAAAAAAAAATATTCAATGGTCTCAACATGCCCCTCAGCAAATAGCTTGGGGTGTCTACTTTCCAAAATGGGGTCATTTGGGGGGGTTTTGTGCCATCTTGGCATTTTATGGCCTTCAAAACTGTGATAGGTAGTGATAGGTAGTGAGGAGTAAAATAAAAAATGTATGCCCTTAGAAATCCTGAAGGCGGTTCTTGGATTTCGGGGTCCCGTACGTGGCTAGGCTCCCAAAAAGTCCCACACATGTGGTATCCCTGTACTCAGGAGAAGCAGCAGAATGTATTTTGGGGTGTAGTTTCACATATGCCTATAGCATGTGTGAGCAATATATCATTTAGTGACAACTTTTTGTAAAAAAATTTTTTGTCATTATTCAATCCCTTAGGACAAAAAAAATTAATATTCATTGGGCTCAACATACCCCTCAGCAATTTCCTTGGGGTGTCTACTTTCCAAAATGGGGTCATTTGGGGGGGGGGGTTTGTACTGCCCTGCCATTTTAGCACCTCAAGAAATGAGATAGGCAGTCATAAATTAAAAGCTGTGTAAATTCCAGAAAATGTACTCTAGTTTGTAGACGCTATAACTTTTGCGCAAACCAATAGATATACGCTTATTGACATTTTTTTTACTAAAGACATGTGGCTGAATACATTTTGCCCTCAATGTATGACTAAAATTTAGTTTATTCGATTTTTCTTATAACAAAAAGAAGAAAATATCTTTTTTTTTCAAAATTTTGGCTCTTTTTTCATTTATATTGCAAAAAATAAAAATCGCAGAGGCAATCAAATACCATCAAAAGAAAGCTCTATTTGTGGGAAGAAAAGTACGCAAATTTTGTTTGGGTGCAATATTGCATGACCGCGCAATTACCAGTTAAAGCAGCGCAGTGCCAAATTGTAAAAAGACCTCTGGTCCTTAGTCCGGGGCTGAAGTGGTTAATTTTATCAGACTCACCTGCGCATTTCTCTGCCTCTGAGTCTGTGCCTGTGGCAGCCTCTGCAAGGCAGTGAGGAGTGAAATAAAAAATTAATGCCCTTATGCCGCGTACACACGATCAAACAAGCGGGTGGAAAAGTCCGGCAAACTCAAGTCCACCGGACAATCCCCCCGTGTGTAGCCTCCGGCATACTTTTTTGACCCGAAAGTACGGCGGACTTAGAATGGAGTTTTACACTCCAATCTTCCCGCCGGACTCGCATTTCGGCGGACAATCCGGCCGTGTGTATGCCAGTCCGCCGTACTTTTGAAATGAAGGGACTTTTCCCGCCCGGAGAAAAGTCCGCTCATTTCGAGCGGGTCTTCAGGTAGGCGGGGCCCGCGAAGGAGACGTCGTTGGCCCCACCGCCTGGTATGGACTTAAAGGGGAACCCCAACGCTGAAAAAAATCGGCGTGGGGGTCCCCCCAAAGTCCACAACAGACCCTTGTCCGAGCACACTACCTGGCCGGCCAGGAAAGGAGGGGCGAGCGAGCGCCCCCCCTCCTGAGCCGTACCAGGCCGTGTGCCCTCAACATGGGGGGTGCCTTGGGGAAGGGGAGGCCTCTTCTTCCGACTTCGGGGGTCTTGTCCCCCTCTTCGGATCTTCTGCCGGGCCACAGCGCCTTCTTATAGCTCTTTTACAGGCGGTGGCCCGGTCTTCTGTCGCCGACGCCGCCTTCCGTTCTTCTTCTTCTTCTCCTGGAGATGTTGACTCAACGTTCTCTCCGGCCGCAATGCCAGGGACTCGCTGCGTGGCGACTTATATAGGGACAAGGGGCGGTGTCACATGGGTTGATGTCACATGGGTTGGTGTCACATGGTGACCCCGCCCCCTTACGATGTCACAGTCCCGGAGGATGCTGGGACTGTCGCCATGTGACATCAACCCATGTGACCAACCCATGTGACATCAACCCATGTGACACCGCCCCTTGTTCCTATATAAGCGTCCCTGGCATTGCGGCCAGAGAGAACGTCGAGTCAACATCTCCAGGAGAAGAAGAAGAAGAAGAAGAACGGAAGGCGGCGGCGGCGACAGAAGACCGGGCCACCGCCTGTAAAAGAGCTATAAGAAGGCGCGGTGGCCCGGCAGAAGAACCGAAGAGGGGGGACAAGACCCCCGAAGTCGGAAGAAGAGGCCGTGGCGACGAAGAAGAATGCCGGGCTCCTCCGCTAGTAAAAGAGCTACAAGGAGATAGCGGAGGAGTCCGGCGAGAAGACGCAAAGACGGAAGACCCCCGGAGCTGTGCAATAAATTATTTTATCTTGTGTGTTGTGTTTTTTTTTGTACTTTATTTTACAGGTGAATGGCTAGGGGTACATTGTACCCCATACTCATTCACATAGGGTGGGGGGCCGGTATCCGGGGGCCCCCTTATTAAAGGGGGCTCCCGGATTCCGATAAGCCCCCCACCCGCAGACCCCGACAACCAACGGCCAGGGTTGTCGGGAAGAGGCCCTTGTCCTCATCAACATGTGGACAAGGTGCTTTGGGGTGGGGGGGCCGCGCGCCCCCCTTCCTCAAGGCACCCCCCATGTTGAGGGCACGCGGCCTGGTACAGCTCAGGAGGGGGGGGCGCTCGCTCACCCCTCCTTTCCTGGCCGACTGGGTAGCGTGCTCGGACAAGGGTCTGTTGTGGACGTTGGGGGACCCCCACGCCGATTTTTTTTGGCGTTGGGGTTCCCCTTTAAGTCCATACCAGGCGGCGGGGCCAGCAACGTATCCTTTGCGGGCCCCGCCTACCTGGAGACGCGCTCGAAATGAGCGGACTTTCCTCCGCGTGTGTGGGCGAGTCTGTTCATTTTAAAAGTAGGGCGGATAGTACAGCGGACTTAGTACGCCGTATTTGTCCGCTGAAAAAGTGCCGTGTGTGGGCAAGTAGCCCGTTCGGAAAGTCAGACGGACAGTTTGGCGGTAAGTCCGCCAGACTAAGTACGTCGGACAGACGGCTACGTGTGTACGCGGCTTTAGAAATCCTGAAGGCGGTGCTTGGATTTTGGGGTCCCGTACGCAGCTAGGCTCCCAAAAAGTCCCACACATGTGGTATGCTTGTACTCAGGAGAAGCAGCAGAATGTATTTTCGGGTGTCATTTCACATATGCCCATAGCATGTGTGAGCAATATATCATTTAGTGACAACTTTGAGCAAAAAAAAAAGTTTGTACTATTCCCACAACTTGTGGCATAATATAAAATATTCCATGGACTCAACATGCCTCTCAGTAAATAGCTTGGGGTGTCTACTTTCCAAAATGGGATCATTTGGGGGGGGGGGGGGGGTTTGTGCTATTTTGGCACTTTATGGCCTTCGAAACTGTGATAGGTAGCGAGGAGTGAAATCAAAAATTTTCACCCTTAGAAATCCTGAAGGCGGTGATTGGTTTTTGGGGCCCTGTACGCAGCTAGGCTCCCTAAAAGTCCCACACAGGTGGTATCCCCGTACTCAGGAGAAGCAGCAAAATGTATTTTGGGGTGCAATTTCACATATAACCATGGCATGTGTGAACAATTTATAATTTAGTGACAACTTTTTGTAAAAAAAAAATTATTTTTATTTTTTGTCATTATTCAATCCCTTGGGACAAAAAGAAAATATTCAATGGTCTCAACATGGCCCTCAGCAAATAGCTTGGGGTGTCTACTTTCCAAAATGGGGTCATTTGGGGGGGTTTTGTGCCATCTTGGCATTTTATGGCCTTCAAAACTTTGATAGGTAGTGATAGGTAGTGAGGAGTAAAATAAAAACTGTATGCCCTTAGAAATCCTGAAGGCGGTTCTTGGATTTCGGGGTCCCGTACGCGGCTAGGCTCCCAAAAAGTCCCACACATGTGGTATCCCTGTACTCAGGAGAAGCAGCAGAATGTATTTTGGGGCGAATTTCACATATGCCTATAGCATGTGTGAGCAATATATCATTTAGTGACAACTTTGAGCAAAAAAAAAGTTTGTACTATTCCCGCAACTTGTGGCAAAATATAAAATATTCCATGGACTCAACATGCCTCTCAGTAAATAGCTTGGGGTATCTACTTTCCAAAATGGGGTCATTTGGGGGGGTTTTGTGCTACTTTGGCATTTTATGGCCTTCGAAACTGTGATAGGTAGCGAGGAGTGAAATCAAAAATTTTCACCCTTAGAAATCCTGAAGGCGGTGATTGGATTTTGGGGCCCCGTACGCAGCTAGACTCCCAAAAAGTCCCACACATGTGGTATCCCCGTACTCAGGAGAAGCAGCAAAATGTATTTTGGGGTGCAATTTCACATATAACCATGGCATGTGTGAGCAATATATAATTTAGTGACAACTTTTTGTAAAAAAAAAAAAAAAAATTATTTTAATTTTTTGTCATTATTCAATCCCTTGGGACAAAAAAAAAATATTCAATGGTCTCAACATGGCCCTCAGCAAATAGCTTGGGGTGTCTACTTTCCAAAATGGGGTCATTTGGGGGGGTTTTGTGCCATCTTGGCATTTTATGGCCTTCAAAACTGTGATAGGTAGTGATAGGTAGTGAGGAGTAAAATAAAAAATGTATGCCCTTAGAAATCCTGAAGGCGGTTCTTGGATTTCGGGGTCCCGTACGCGGCTAGGCTCCCAAAAAGTCCCACACATGTGGTATCCCTGTACTCAGGAGAAGCAGCAGAATGTATTTTGGGGTGTAGTTTCACATATGCCTATAGCATGTGTGAGCAATATATCATTTAGTGACAACTTTTTGTAAAAAAATTTTTTGTCATTATTCAATCCCTTAGGACAAAAAAAATGAATATTCATTGGGCTCAACATACCCCTCAGCAATTTCCTTGGGGTGTCTACTTTCCAAAATGGGGTCATTTGGGGGGGGGGGGTTTGTACTGCCCTGCCATTTTAGCACCTCAAGAAATGAGATAGGCAGTCATAAATTAAAAGCTGTGTAAATTCCAGAAAATGTACTCTAGTTTGTAGACGCTATAACTTTTGCGCAAACCAATAGATATACGCTTATTGACATTTTTTTTACTAAAGACATGTGGCTGAATACATTTTGCCCTCAATGTATGACTAAAATTTAGTTTATTCGATTTTTCTTATAACAAAAAGAAGAAAATATCATTTTTTTTCAAAATTTTGGCTTTTTTTCATTTATATCGCAAAAAATAAAAATCGCAGAGGCAATCAAATACCATCAAAAGAAAGCTCTATTTGTGGGAAGAAAAGGACGCAAATTTTGTTTGGGTGCAATATTGCATGACCGCGCAATTACCAGTTAAAGCAGCGCAGTGCGAAATTGTAAAAAGACCTCTGGTCCTTAGTCCGGGGCTGAAGTGGTTAATTTTATCAGACTCACTTGCGCATTTCTCTGCCTCTGAGTCTGTGCCTGTGGCAGCCTCTGCAAGGCAGAGGCCTCTGCAGTGTCTGCACCGGCCTCTGCCTCACTCATTTTTCTATGACCAGGCACTGCAGGCAGGCAGGCACCAGTGATTGTGCTGATACAGAAGACCCCATCTGGGCTAAAGAGTCCTGTGTATATTCTCCAAATTGCTAAGGTGCTGCTGCAGCTCTCTCTCTTTCCATTATATTCAACTGGGTGTGGTGGGGTGTGGATCTGTTGGCAATGTTCTTGTATGTACCTAGAGAAAACAAATTGAGAGTGCACACTGTCATTTGCCTTAGTTTGAAAACACTGTCTTAAGTTGCAGCTAGCTATATGCACATGTATGCACTATTGCACTGACAGGCAACAAACAGTGTTTTTTTTTTAAGTCACACAACCTAGTGCTGTCATGGCTGGGCCCCAAACCACTTGCAGATGACAGTTGGACAGGCTAGGCTATTAAAGAGGGGCATGTGAGGAGTGGACTTAAAATACTGGCGACAACCACTGTCCCTTAATATATTATGAATATTACCACAGTCTAGTCAGCTAGCCTAGTAGTACCCATATTATGAATATTACCACAGTCAGTCACAGTGACAGTCTGAGTCAGCTACCGTACCCATATTATAAATATTACCACAGTCAGTCACAGTGACAGTCTGAGTCAGCTACCGTACCCATATTATAAATATTACCACAGTCAGTCAGCTACCCCCAGACTGAGACTCTCTGGGTCACACTAGCTGACTGTGGTAATATTCATAATATGGGGGTAGCTGACTCAGTCAGACTGTCACTGTGGTAATATTCATAATATGGGGTAGCATAGCTGACTCAGAATGTCACTGTTACTGTGTGTGTGCTGTGCTGTGGTAATATTCATAATATGGGCATTGGGTAACATAGCTGACTCAGAATGTCACTGTGACAGTGAGTATGACTGTGCTGCTGTGGTAATAATAATCATAATAAGGGACAGTGGTCCACTCCTTGCTCAGCTCAGTCACTCACACACAGGCTCACAATACAATACATGTGGTGGAAGGAAGGAGGAAGCTCACTCACGTGTTGGAATCGGAAATCAGATCCGCGGCGTGCACACACAGTGCGCACCCACTGTTTTGCTGTGTTCGTTTCCCGGCCACAGTGTACTGCCCACACCCAGGCATCATGACTTCCACTCCAGCGGTGTATGCACTGCTCCACATCACGCTCTCCGATGGCTGACATCAGTTCCGGTTGCTGACATCGGTGTTACGCGGTGCCGCTGGTTACATGGAACTGGCGGGAATATCAAAATGGCGGGAATATCAAAATCGCGGGTCATCCAGCCCGGAGATTGCGGGGGGTGAATCGAGATCGCAATTTTATTATGCTTAATCGTGCACCTCTAGCTTACAGGTACGTCCCTTTAAAAATGCCGGCGTGCCATCGCGTGTGTGCCACCGGCGGCGCGCATGTGTGCCGGTCGGGACCCCCGTGAGTCCGGTCGTGGGTCCCGCAGACTCGATTGCTGTGGGGATACCTGCGATCGTCTCACGGGGTGGCTGAATGGGAAGATGCGGAAGTAAACAGCATCTCCCTGTTCTGCCTAGCAACAAGTGACACTGATCTCTGCTCCCTGTGAATGGAGCAGAGATCAGTGTTCACTAACACACAGCCACACCCCCCACAGTTAGTAACATGCCTCTGGGACACACTTAACCCCTACACTGCCAACCTGTGGTTAACCCCTTCACTGCCAGTGTCATTTACACAGGAATCAGTGCATTTGTATAGCACTGATTGCTGTATAAATTACAATGGTCCCAAAAATGTGTAAAAAATGTCCAATGTGTCCGCCATAATGTCACGGTCACAATAAAAATCGCTGATTGCCGCCATTACTAGTAAAAAAAAAAAAAAAAATTATAAAAATGCCATAAAACTATCCCCTATTTTGTAAACACTATAAATTTTGCGCAAACCAATCAATAATTGCTTATTGCAATTTTATTTTTCAAAAATTTGTAGAAGAATATCTATCGGCCTAAACTGAGGAAAACATTTTTTTTATATATTTTTGGGGAATATTTATTATAGCAAAAAGTAAAAAATAATGGGTTTTTTCCAAAATTGTCGCTCTTTTTTTGTTTATAGCTCAAAAAATAAAAACTGCATGGGGTGATCAAATACCACCAAAAGAAAGCTCTATTTGTGGGAAAAAAATATGTCAATTTTGTTTGGAAGCCACATCGCACGACCGCACAATTGTCAGTCAAAGTGACCCAGTGCCGAATTGCAAAAAGTGGTCTCGTCTTAAGCCAGCAAAATGGTCCGGTCTGAAAGTGGTTAAAGGGAGTAATTTTTTCTGAAAGACAATACACAAGACAAAAACACTAATGTCAGTCCAAACTTACAGTATTATCTTATCCTAATATAGAGCCCACACACACACACACACACATACAGAAGAAACAAAAACACCAATGTCAGTGCAAACTCTCAGTATCTTATCCCAATATAGGCCTCAAATTTGAAGCAGTATAGACCACCGTGATGGGCCAAGTTCAAATCTTACCTTTGTTTAGGACACTCGCTACTTCCGTTCGGACGTGCGTACGACAGCAAACTAGCTTTATATACATTGCGCCTATGTCAAGCTCTACCCGCATCACCCGCCCCTGACGTTCTTTAGGACAAATTTTCGCTGCCCCTTCTCTCTTTGGTGCGCAGTGGGAATATATAGGTAAAGATGGCAGAGACATTCTCAGGAACTAGCGCAGAGGAAGGCCCGGAGCCCCAAACATCCAGATCCAAGAAAAGATTGAAGGCCACCAACATGGCCTTTGAAGAAATGGTGGAGATGGTGGACATCTTGAGGAGGGAGGACTATGATGGCAAAAATGGTCCATACACCCGTCCCAATTTGCAGAAGGACTAAATAATGTCCTCAGTTGCAACCACTCTGAAGCAGCAATTTGGGGTACGACGGTCTAAAGACCAATTGAGAAAGCGCTGGTCCGACCTTAAAATGAGGGAGCCGGATCAGTATCGAAGAATCAAGAAGGTGCTTAAAAAAAGTAAGTATTTGTCGTGTGTTCTTATAATGCTAATTAACTTGCATGCTGCTCCATGTGCTTTTCGTTTACTGTTGTACTATCGTTCATAAATATCGGTCATTTAACAATACATACCATGTTTGTAAATATCATTCGTTTGTGAATAAATATGATGTATTTAGCTGGTACAGGGTTATACCTACATTTTGGTCTTGATAATTTATCTTATTAAAAGAAGTTTAGGATATTGTTGTGTAGATGTCTTTGAAACTAGAATGATTTAAAAACTTGATTCAGTGTAATGTAAAGAGAGGACACAGCAGCTGTTTACACATCTGGACCCAGGAGCACTAGTGTGGGACACCAGAGAACATTTTTTTAGGATAACCAACACAGGGGCTCCAGGGCATACTTGAGGTGTCTCCATCTGTGAAATTTGGCAAAGAAAGTTAATTATTGCAGTTTGGTTAAAAGGGAATTAGAATCATGTCTTCAACTTGGATCTTTTTACAAACAGACAATTGTACACCACTTCAAAGCAATGTTTCATATTCCTATTTCTGGACTCAAATATCAGTGTGCTAAGTATACCTTTTGTTTCATTCTCATAAAGGAGAAAAGACTCAGACAACAGTCAGAGGATCCCAGGGCCCCCCGACCTTACCAGCCTGATTGGGTTGTTAGCCCGTTCCCCCCTCCTGAGGATCTGGAGGAAGGAGAGGTGGAGGTCTGCACCCCACCAGGTGAGTGTCTGACACTCCAGCTTCAGGTAATCTATTTATGCCTGCATATTCCTAAATACATATTTTTTCTACAATTTTAGGTAATGTGGCGGACCCATTTACAACCGACAGCGCCCAAAGACTCATTGGACAGATCATGGCCTGGAACGGCCAGATTGATGCTATGAGAAATCGGCTGGACATCATGCAGCAGGAAATTAAGAACATGATCGATGTTTTGGGGAGAGTCCCTTTTTCCCTAAAATGCAATTGATCATATTCTTCATTTCCTTTTTAGATGAGAACCTTGCGTTTTTTGATTTTTAAAATTGTAAAAGGCAAATTTTGAAGATGTACATGTTGTGTCAACATGTGCTATCTATCAGGGGATCTCAATGTACACGTTTTGTGGTTGCAACCCTTCCTCATAACGCTAGTAGGTGAGAGGAAGGGATTGCACCCACAAAACACATCCATTGATCCCCCATGATGGGAGATAGCACATGTTGACATTACCCATTTGGACTCCCAATTTGTGTGCATCTTCAAAATTTGGCTTTTACAGGGGTGACATCACCTGCAAGTTTTACATGTTGAACAAAATAACGTTGAATCACGTTTTAAAAAATGCACATTTTTGAATGTGCACAGAGTAAAAATTTTAAAAGACAACAATGTGTGTGGCTTCTTCTTTCAATACTCAATACCAGTTTTGTAATTAATTTTGTGTTTACAGTGACAATGGGGCTTATTTACTAAAGGGAAATCCACTTGGCACTACAAGTGCACTAGGAGAACCTAGGAGAAAGCCAAAAAGAAGAGAAAACAAGAACTAAAAATCGAGATTTTCATTATCATTTTTTTATTATTAATATAAAGGTTAAAGATTAGACTTGTGCACAATGGAAAATTTTGTTTAGTTTCGGTTCGTTGTCATTCGTAAAATACATCATTTCGTTCTGTTATATTCGTTATATTACATTACTATGTTTTCGGATAATTTGTTATTATTCGTAGAGTGTCGAATTCATTCGTTCGTATTCGTTGAAATTCGCTATTTATGTATGTATATACATTTGTGATAATGATTCGTAGTTTGGAGAGTCGTTTGTTTATTGAATCTTTTAACATACACATAGACAATATCTCTTCTCCTCGGCTCAAATACAATATAACACCCTTCTAACTCAGTTCTCAGGAATGCACTTTGCCAGTAATCCAACCTCCAGCACAAAATTAATTAGCTGATTGGACTATAAGATTTACTTTGAGCTGACCTTTTGTTTCATTAGATCTTTAAAGAATTACCGAATTCATTCGAATTCATTCGTTATATTTCTTTCGTATTCGTTGTTATTCGTTATTTTTTTATTCGGACATTCGGATGCATCCGAATGTCTGAAAGATGCAAAATTTGGCTGAATTTCGATTAGTTACGAAACGAATTGCGATGGCTGTGAGAAACGAATTTTGATGGCTGTGTGAAACAGGTGGAACTGGCTGGCCATTATCCCGAAGGTATTCTCCACAACTCTTCTTGCTCTGACCAGCCGGTAGTTAAAAACCCTCCTCTCTGGGGTAAGGGTCCTTTGGGGGAACCGCCTCATCAGGTGCTCGCCCAGACCGAAGGCTTCATCTGCGATGAATACAAAGGGGAGTCCCTCAAAGTTCTCGGCATCAGGTGGCAATCCCAGGCCACCAGTCTAGAGATGCTGGTAGAACTCCGTCTGGGCAGAGACTCCTCCATCCGACATCCGGCCATTCTTCCCTGCGTCCACGTACATAAATTCATATTGTGCTGACACCACCGCCATCAACACTACACTATTAAACCCCTTGTAGTTGAAATAGTAAGATCCCGAATGGGGTGGTGGCACAATGTGTACATGCTTCCCATTGATCGCCCCTCCACAGTTGGGAAAGTCCCAACGGTCAGCGAAATGGGAGGCCACAGTCTGACATTCCTGTGGCATGAAAGGAAACTGTGGAGTCAAACAAGAAAAAAAAATATATAAGTACTTTTAAACATAACATTGCAAGCAGATAACACAAAAAACATTGCGCAACATCAGTATAAATTTTTTTGAAGGAGTATTTAAAAAGCCAAAAATATAAGGCTCACTTATCAGATTCATCACCCCCTTAGATGGGCCATTGATAAAATTGTATGGGGGGGAGGGTTCTAAATTAATTTAAGGACACACATTACTTTTGGAGAGATTCTAGGGGGTGGGGGAGGGTTCTAAACCCATTAAAGGACACACATTACATTTGGACACATTTTAGGGGGTATTTCGGGGAAAGCAGTACAATGGAGCTGACATTATACATTGTTAAAGGGACTAGGCTATAGGTGTGTATGGGCCCAGGATTGTATGCTGGGAAGGTTAGTGAAGGTAAATATACATGTAGGCCAAAAAAGAAGGTTAATAAAAAAAATACTGCATACATGAGGATAAAGGGGACATGCACAGCATATTCAAATCATGGTAATTAGGTAATGATGATATTTATACAAGACATTATCAAACATTAAATACATATAATGTAATGCTAAAGGATACAACTTACCTTAATATAGTCCTTCTGCAGGACCTGAATAATGGCAGAACAGGTCTCTGGGATAATGATCCCCTGAGCCTGGGGAGAGATGCCTGTCATGAACTTGAGGTCCTGAAGGCTTCTCCCAGTTGCCAACTACCACAGTGTGGCAACTAACCTCTGCTAGTGGCTGATGGCTTTCCGCATGCAGGTACCCTGCCAGCTGATATAAGGGGTCAGCAAAGCCAGCAGATGGTGAAAAATGGGGTCTGTCATCCTGAGATAATTCCTGAAATCCTCAGTATTATTCTCATGGATTTCACGAAGAAAAGGCATGTGCAAGAATTGGTCACGCTGGAGTAACCAAGTCTTCGTCCATGAACTCCTCCACGCCCTGTTCATGGACTGGGCTCGGTTCAAAGTATTAACCCCAACACCAAGCCCCAACACAGCACTAACTCGAGAACGAGTACATCCACGCACCATGGCTTCAAAACGGTCAGCTGGTCAGAACAAACTTAAACTAACACACTGAAGAACAGCAAGGCCTGTGAAGAGCGACCTGAAGACCAGGAACGAGCAGACCAGAATGCCCTGATATACAGGTACGAACTGACCAACAGGCACTGAAAACCAGATACAAACCCACAAGCACAAACTGAACCGCAGAAAAACAATCAAAATAAGCTGGAGTCTGAAAAGCGCGAATCGTCTCTAACCAAAGTTCAACTAACATGCGATAAACACGAGATTAGCAGAAGGAGCCCAAAGGGTGTCGTACTGGGTCTTGGACTTCCTTTTTCTAGTCCCGTTGTATGTGCTGTAGGTCACTGCGTTCAAAATGGGCGGACTTTTGGAGTGATCGTGTGTGGGCAAGTCCGTTCGTTTTAAAGTCGGTCGGACCTCTGCAGCAAAGTCCGTCAGAAAGACTGTCGGACCTAGTCCGTTGAAAAGTCCAGTCCTGTGTATGCTGCATTATTCTTCTCAACCGACTCCTTGCACACATGCGGTCTCTCCCACCCATCTACTTCTTCAAAGTAATGGGCATCAGGTTTGTGTTAAAATATAAACTGCAACATCTTAAGTAAATGCAAATCCCTGGAAAACCTTTTTACATAACTACATGGATCTTCTCTGTAAATATCTGTGTAGATAACTCCAGTATCAAATATCATGCCAATTCTATATTTTGTAGGATTCAGAAATAATGTTATCAAGAGGTTTTGCGCATGTTCTAAGCAAGATAAATCTTGCACTAACAACCACTTACTGTAGCCTAATGTGGCAGCACGCAGGTAAAGTCACCTGGTTGTATCCAGGATGGGAAATATGTTTGCCCTAGATTTAGGCTTTATGCAGACTTTTACAATTAGAGGGGAAGAGTTAATGAGCCCAGCTGAAGTAAGTGGGCTCATTAAGACCTCTACAAAAAACCCCAGCATGCTTAGGGAGATGCTCCATCCTGGAACCAGTTTTGTGTTGTATAGACTGGGGAGTGTGACACCTGTTCTGTGCGGTGAGTTAACGCCTGTGTGGCAAACCTCTACAACAGAGACAGGGACTGGTGCAGCACAAGGCTGCACTCAGTTGTTAGATAGGGAATCTAAGTGTGTAATTAGAGGTCAAGCTGACCAGGATTTATTTTCATGTTTTATTTTTGTTTGGCTGTTATATGTTTCACTGCATGTAGCATAAATAAACTGCATCTTTTGTTTTTTTTGCACCTACAACGCTGTCTGCTGTGCCTGATTTTGTGTTATGAACCCATCCAGGGGGGTCACACACACCCGCTGCCGAGCTAACCCCTCACAGTTGGTGGAGAATTTTGGCAGTTTTTTTTTTTTGTTAAGGCCAGCATGGAGGAGATACTGAGACAGCTGGCTCTAGCAAATGCAAACCAGCAGCAAGCAAATGCAAATCAGCAGCAAACAAATGCAGATTTACAAAAGAGCCTTGCAGCCCAGCAGCAGACAAATGCAACTTTGCAGCAGAGTCTGGAAGCTCAGCAGAAAGCTCACCTGCAGAGTTTGGAAGCTCAGCAACAAGCCCAGCAGCAATCTGAAGCCCGCTTCAAAGACCTGTTGCAGAAGCAAGAGCAGAGTTTTCAACGGCAAATAGAGACATTAATACAGCAACGTCCGCAGACCAATGAAGCAAGTGGTTACAATAATACCGCATCCTTTGGTGTGAGCCGTTTACTGACAAAAATGACTAGAGAGGATGATCCGGAGGTGTTTTTGACCACATTTGAAAGGACTTCTGAAAGGGAAAAGTGGCCTAAGGAGCAATGGGCTGGACTGGTGGCCCCTCTGTTAACTGGGGAATCGCAGAAAGCTTATTATGACCTAGAGCCTGACCAAGCAAAAGACTATGTGGTGCTAAAAACAGAAATATTGGCACGGCTGGGTTTCACCCTGGCCGTCCGGGCTCAGTGTGTGCATAATTGGACTTTTCAGGTTGGAAAACCCCCCCAGGTCTCAAATGTATGATCTCATTCACCTGAGCAGAAAGTGGCTGCAGCCAGAGACTTTGACCGCACCAAACATTGTGGAACGTGTGGTTATGGATCGTTTCCTGAGAGCTCTTCCTACTGCCATCCAAAAATGGGTAAGCCATGGAGACCCAGAAAATGCAGATAAACTTGTGGATCTGGTTGAGAGGTACTTGGCTACAGAGAACCTGACCACCTCTTCCAGGGACTCACAGACTTTTTACCCTAAGACCAGATCATCCCCAGTGGCGGGTAAGATGACTCCAAGGGGTGAGGGTGGAGAGAGTGAGAGGGTGGGAGTTCTACCTAAGGTCTGGCGGGAGCAGCCCAGGAAGCCCATGCTGCAAGAGGCAGCGAAAAAGATTATTTGCTACCACTGTCGGCAAGAGGGACATATTGCAGCCAATTGCCCCGTTGTGGATGAGCCTATGCTATGTGACTTTATAAGGGAGAGACGTCAGTCGCTGTTTGCGACAGTTGCATGCACTGCCATACGGGGACCTGAGAAACATTTATGTAAAATGTGTATTAATGGTAGAAATGTTGATGTGTTGCTGGATTCAGGTAGCCTGGTAACATTGATAAAAGCTGAATTAGTTACTACAGAGGTCTCTGGGAAGAACAGGGTGGCTGTTATTTGTGTGCATGGGGACACCCGAGAGTATCCTGTAACTTCAGTGTTTTTTGAGACCCCCAAAGGTAACCTCTCTCATCAGGTGGGGTTAGTGTCTCACTTACCACATGATGCTATTGTGGGAAGGGATTTTCCAAAATTCTGGGAACTCTGGGATTGTCCTGAGCCCCCCACTGGTGCCCCTATAAACCAGGAAGATGACCAGAATTCCTCAGGGAGTGGTGAGGACTCTCCTGAATTTCCCTTGTCGGTATTGGCGGGGGAAACTCGAGAAACTGGGGAGGAGCCAACATCCTCAGATGAAAACATGCCGTCTGTGGAGTTTTCGAATCTTGAGGTTCACAGGGAAAATTTTGCCATAGAACAGTTAAAAGACCCCACCCTAATAAAGGCACGGGAAAATGTGGTGAAAATAGATGGCGAGTTAGTGAACCCAGATAAGACTTGCACTTATCCTTACTTCACTATGGAAAGGGACCTGCTGTATCGAGTGGCTCAAAGGGCAGAAGAAACCATTGAGCAACTTGTAGTGCCCAAACCTTACAGGAAGTTGGTGTTAGAATTGGCTCATGGGCACATTCTGGGAGGTGATCTGGGGACAGAGAAAACCAGAGAGAGGATATTGCAGAGATTCTATTGGCCTGGGGTCATGAAGGAAATAGAAAATTATTGTTCCTCCTGCCCTGTGTGTCAGAAGTCGGCACCTATGCCACATTTCCGTAACCCGCTGGTACCTCTTCCTATCATTGAGGTCCCCTTTGAAAGGATCGCAATGGATTTGGTAGGTCCGATAATGAAGTCCGCCAGGGGGCATCAGTACATTTTGGTTATATTGGACTATGCCACCCGTTATCCGGAAGCAATTCCTCTCCGAAATACCTCGGCCAAAACCATAGCCAAAGAGCTATCTCTTGTTTTTAGCCGCGTGGGTATTTGTAAGGAACTGCTTACGGACCAAGGTACACCCTTTATGTCCCGGGTTATGAAAGAATTATGCAAGTTGTAAAAAGTGACGCAATTGCGTACATCTGTGTATCACCCCCAAACAGATGAGTTGGTTGAAAGATTCAACAAAACCCTAAAACAAATGTTAAAGAAGGTGGTGGATAGAGATGGAAAGAATTGGGACTGTCTAATACCCTATCTGATGTTTGCCATTAGGGAGGTACCCCAATCCTCTACGGGTTTCTCACCCTTCGAGTTGCTCTATGGGAGACACCCAAGAGGGCTGCTGGATATCGCCAAGGAAACTTGGGAAAATGAGAGTTCTCCTCACAGGAGTGTGATTGAGCATGTCGCCCTGATGCAAGATAGAATTGCATAGGTAATGCCAATTGTAAAGGAACATTTAACCCAAGCGCAGTTAGCACAGCAGAGAGTGTACAACCGTGGGGCCAAGACCCGTACTTTTTCCCCCGGGGATAGGGTCTTGGTGCTAGTCCCTACGGTTGAAAGCAAATTTCTGGCCAAATGGCAAGGTCCATATGAAGTAATTGAAAAAATTAGTGAGGTGAACTACAGGGTTAGACAGCCAGGAAGGCGAAAGCCGGAGCAGATCTATCACGTCAATCTGCTGAAAGCCTGGAGGGATAGGGAATCCCTAGTCGCAGAGACTTTGTCACAAGTACAGCCTGATTGCTTAGTTCCTGAGGTTGGAATAGCAGACACCTTATCGAAACCCCAACAACAGGAGGTTAAAGAGTTTGTACTTCGTAACAAAGAGATTCTCTCTGAGCTTCCGGGACAAACATCTGGCGTAGAGCATGACATTATCACCCCGCCAGGAGAAAGGGTAAAACTAAAACCTTATAGAATACCAAAGGCCCGACGGGAGGCAATACGTGGGGAGGTTCAAAGGATGCTGGAATTGGGTGTGATAGAGGAGTCCCAGAGTGACTGGTCCAGTCCTATCGTACTAGTGCCCAAACCTGATGGGAGCTTGCGGTTTTGTAACGATTTTCAACAATTAAATAAAGTTACAAAATTTGACACCTACCCCATGCCACGTATAGATGAGTTGATTGACTGGCTGGGAACAGCCCGATATATGACAACTCTTGATCTCACCAAAGGGTATTGGCAAATTCCCCTGGCCGAGTCGGCCAAGGAGAAAACTGCGTTTGTAACCCCAGATGGGGCATTCCAATATAAGAGAATGCCGTTTGGGTTACAGAATGCACCGGCAACATTCCAGCGGAAAATGGATAAGATTCTGAGGCCCCATCAGAAATATGCTGCAGCTTACCTGGATGATGTGATTATCCATAGCACAGACTGGGTCTCACATTTGCCAAAAGTACAAGCAGTCCTAGACTCTATCCGGGAAGCTGGGTTTACGGCCAATCCAAAGAAGTGTACCATTGGACAGGAGGAGGCCAAATATCTTGGGTACACTATTGGGAGGGGGGTGATAAAACCCCAAGTCAATAAAGTCGAGGCCATACAGAGTTGGCCACGTCCCAACAGCAAGAAACAGGTACGAGCCTTTCTGGGAATCGCTGGCTATTATCGACGATTCATTCCCCATTTTGCTTCTCAGGCTGTGCCCCTCACCAACCTGACAAAAGGGAAAGAGTCTGTTATGGTTAAATGGTCCCCAGAGGCTGAAGAAGCATTTCAGTCCTTAAAAACAGCCTTATGTAGCCAGCCAGTGTTGTACTCACCAGACTTCTCTAAGGACTTTGTTGTACAAACTGATGCATCAGACGTTGGGTTAGGAGCAGTGTTATCCCAGGTCTGGAACGGGGAAGAGCACCCAGTCATTTACCTCAGCAGGAAGTTGAAGTCCCATGAGGTAAATTACGCCACGATTGAGAAGGAATGTTTAGCAGTGAAGTGGGCTCTAGATTCCCTTTGGTACTATCTGCTAGGTAGGCACTTTGACCTGGTGACTGATCACGCTCCTTTAAAGTGGATGGCTCAGAACAAGGAGACCAATAGGAGGGTAAATAGGTGGTTCCTGGCCCTACAAGAATTTAACTTTACAGTTAAGCATCGCCCTGGTGTTAAAATGGGGAATGTGGATGCTTTGTCTCGGATACATGCGTGTCTGACTGCTTGTGTTACAACCCCAAGGTTGAAACAAGAGGGGGGGGGTATGTGGCAGCACGCAGGTAAAGTCACCTGGTTGTATCCAGGATGGGAAATATGTTTGCCCTAGATTTAGGCTTTATGCAGACTTTTACAATTAGAGGGGAAGAGTTAATGAGCCCAGCTGAAGTAAGTGGGCTCATTAAGACCTCTACAAAAAACCCCAGCATGCTTAGGGAGATGCTCCATCCTGGAACCAGTTTTGTGTTGTATAGACTGGGGAGTGTGACACCTGTTCTGTGCGGTGAGTTAACGCCTGTGTGGCAAACCTCTACAACAGAGACAGGGACTGGTGCAGCACAAGGCTGCACTCAGTTGTTAGATAGGGAATCTAAGTGTGTAATTAGAGGTCAAGCTGACCAGGATTTATTTTCATGTTTTATTTTTGTTTGGCTGTTATATGTTTCACTGCATGTAGCATAAATAAACCGCATCTTTTGTTTTTTTTGCACCTACAACGCTGTCTGCTGTGCCTGATTTTGTGTTATGAACCCATCCAGGGGGGTCACACACACCCGCTGCCGAGCTAACCCCTCACACCTAACCACAAGAAAAACATAGCATGGAGACTCCATATTAATGTATGTGACACAGTAGGGGTAGCAGCCTAGGTCTCCCTGGCAGATTTGTGTTTTTGACAACAGCTACAACTATTCTTAGAATTGGCTATACATCATTATAATCAGGGCTTTTTTTTCTCAGAAAGTAGGTGCAGGAACTCAACCACGACCCCCCCCCCCCCCCCCCCCCCCCCCGAAAAAAAAAAACCAAGCGTCCCCTCACACATTCACCCTCCAAGCCGCATCAAATAGTGCATGTGATCAAATTTCACCAGGAGTGCATTATGTACAGAGTTTGGGAGGAGGGGGATGTTACACAGAGTTCAGAGTCTTAGGGTGTACTACACACAGAGTGCAGAGTTCCAAGGTGTGCTATGTTCAGAGTTTGCAGTTGTGCTTTTTGCAGAGTTCAGGAGTACACTGCTTACAATGTGCAGAGTTCATGGGGTGCATTACACACAGTGCAAAGTTAAGGGGTACACTACACACACAGGGCACAGTTTAGCCTTCTTCTGCAGCTGTTACCTCTGCATCCCCATCCACATCTCATTTTCACCCCTCTTCGGCAATGACCTCTGCATGCAACCCCCCTTTCACCTTTCACTGCCTCCATCTTCTCCCTCCCTCCTTAAAAGCTCCACCATTTTCCACATGTCTTACTTGTGTTGCTGTATTAAACTGAAACACCCTGTTGGCTCTAGTACCTCCCAACATACTGTAGGTGGCTCCTCTCTCACTTGTAGGGAGATGATCCAGTGGGGGAGTTGGGATCTGCTCTGCACCTGCATCTTCCTTGTCCACTCGGGAGATCAGATCTGTGGGAGTCATTGAGAGACAATCTATTCCATGTAAATACAGAAGCCGGACTTCAATGTTTACAAGTAATAAAGGTGAGCAGGGAGCAGAGGGCCTGAGCCAGAGGTGGTGGAACTCAGTTCCACCAAGTTCCAGCTGAAAAAAAACAGAAAATTGTATACTTACCTTTCCGTAATTTTCCTTTCCTGTCGCATCTTCATGGCAGCATACACTCTGGGTTGTGACTGCGCCTCCACAACCTGATAGGACCATATAGCTATAAGATGACGATATGGCCCCCACCCCAGCATTCTCCGTATATATAAATCACCTCCAACGGGTGGGACGTTGTATGCTGCAATGAAGATGCGACAGGAAAGGAAGATTACGGAAAGGTAAGTATACAATTTTCCGGTTTCCTGTCGCATTATGGCAGCATACACTCTGGGGAGTAACTCGCACACTGGATGGGAATGCAAGAAAATAAATTTATTAACAAGAAACAGAGGAGTTGGCCTGAATGATGGCCCTTCCAAAATCTACTGTTGAAAGCCGTGCAGAATCCACCCTATAATGTGATATAAAGGTATTTCTGGAAGACCAGGTGGCCGCCTTACAGATAGTCTCTGCCGAGACCCTACAATAGGATGCCCAAGAAGTTGCCACTGCCCTGGTGGAATGTGCCTTTAAGCCCTCCGGAATTTGTAATTTACTCAGTAAGTAGGCCTTCTTGATCACCTTTACCAGCCATAAAGCAATGGTAAGAGCCGATGCCGCCTGACCTTTCCTACGGCCATATAGAACAATTAAGAGGTTTTATGATCTCCTGAATCGACTCCGTTGCTGAGAGATACTTTAGGATGTTCCCCCTGACATCCAGAGGATGAGGATCACCCTGATCTGTGATAAGGGCTGGGAGATTAATCTCTTGATTAAAGTGGAATGATGAGGAAACCTTAGGTACAAAATGATCTGACGGTATTAGTACTAGCCTGTCCAGACAGACGACCAGGTATGGTTCCTTGGCCATCAAGGCTTGCATCTCCGAGACTCTCTTTGCTGAAGTAATAGCAATCAGGAATGAGACTTTGAGCGTCAGGTCCCAAAGGGAGATGTTGTCAAGCGGAGAGAATGGTTCTTTAGACAGGATTTCCAGGACAACTAAGAGGTTCCATGCCGGGAATGAAGGTTTCCTAGGTGGCCTTAGTTTAAGGCAGGCTCTCTAAAACTGGATGATCAGAGGATCATGCTTCCGCCAAGTAGGACCTTTTCATATCTGTGTCGATCCTTCTATCCAGAACATCCCTGAATGTCACAGCGTCCTCAATCGGCAGTGTCACATGCCTGGCTAATCGCATGAGAGATGCGTCTACAATAGGAGGAGAGACGAGAGGACTTGCTTTAGGCCCCTTCAGGGGATATCATTTGGTAAGCCTGTTATTCAGGCTCGATTTTTTTCTCAAGTTCTTGCCATTCTTCCTTAATTAAATTGTCCAATTCTTCAATGAACGGAAAAGCCTCTGAGTCCCTTTTGAGGTTCGGGAAATATTTCTTCCATTTCGGTTGAGCCTCCTGGGGTTCCTCCCAGCCAATCTCCTCTTTAACCAATTTGACAAATGGTTCTATTAATGAAAAATCGAAAACTGCAGACGCATTTAACCCCTCATTGTCAGACGGGGAATCCTGTTTTCTTGATGTACTGGGAGGAGCAGGTGAGGCACTTTGCATGGACAACTCTGTCTCCGGAGTGAGAATCTGTGGAGCTACAGGCTCTTTAGACTATGGTTCTCTTTCCTTAGTAGCTTCCTCAAAGCACCTACAGCAGGACAGTTTGTCGGGGAGAGCTGCGGCCCTGCATATACAGCAAAAGTTTCTGGAGGGTCACACTGGGGATCGCTGTCTATGCACAGGAGATCTTCTATGGTAGGTGCGGCTGTGTCTAAAATATGATCTGGGAGTGCGCATGCGCGAGGGTTCCAAGATGGCCGCGTAAGCCGGGAGCTCCGCGCCACGCCGTCTCTCCAGCACTGCTAGCGGGCCACCCAGCCAAGCTACCGTCTTCACAAGCTGTGCACCGGACCCCACACTCCTTGGGGATCACCCGGAGACCAAATCGTCGTTCCGGAACGAGCATAGGCCTCGTGGAGGCCGAATGCCATTTCCGCGAGGTGTACCTAGATGGCCGCCGGACTGTAAGCACTCGTGCGCTTGTGCTGAGAAGCTCTCACCGCACCGAAGGGCTCAGAAACTGCATCCAAAGGTACTCTTCGTTCCCTTCCACCATAAGCGCCCCTTGTATGCTTAAAACGGGGGCCAGGAGGAACTTACACGGGGAGTTTAACTCCACCACCTCATCAAGGAGTCACAAGATGGCCACCACGGCGGCCACCGCCACTCAGCCCCCACCACAACATCTAGAGCTGACTCCAGACCACAGATCAGTCATAGCTCCGGCTATCCTCCACTTCACATCAGGACCACACAGCATGGGGACCCCCTCACCCACTTCTACAGAATCGCTACTCAATCAAGCTTTTGGAGACCAGGCCCTCTCCCCAGCGGCCCCCCCTGCTTTGCCCACCCCCGGCCCTCAGGGCCCAGTTACTCATATGACTCAGTCATCCATGGAAGAACTATTCCTCAAGTTCTCAATACTCCTAGATAGGGGTCTTGCGGCTAACGCTGCAGCCATCACGGGCGAAATCAGGGCTGATTTGCAAAACATAGGATCCAGGATGGATGCTATGGAAGACAAAATTGAGCAAACAGTAGCCATCTCCCATCAAAACACCGGACTCATTCAAACTCTGCAAGATCAATTAGATACAGCATTCTCATGCATTGACGACCTGGAAAATAGGTCCAGGAGACTGAACTTTAGAATTAGAGGCCTACCAAAATCCATTACAGACGTTTCCACGGCAACACAAGATTTGATCCGAGCTCTGGTCCCCAATATCCCAGCAGCCCGCCTGGAACTAGACAGAGTCCACAGAGCTATGGGACCCCCCAGGAAGGATGGGTCTCCCAGGGACGTCATTGCTAAACCTCTATACTACGCTGTTAAGGAGGAGGTGATGAAACAAGCCAGAACCCTACCGCAGATCTCATGCCAAGGGCACCCTGTGCAAATATTTGCGGACATTTCCCCAGCTACCATTCAAAAGAGAAGAGCCCTGAAGCTGCTCCTGACAGCCATGGCCCAAAAGGACATCAAATATAAATGGGCCTTCCCATTTGCGGTTCGATTTTCACTCAAGGACCGGTCATATTCCTTCTCCACATTCGACACCGGTGAAAAATTACTTCTGAAATTGAACATCATAGCCCAAGAAATGGAAATGGAGACTGCTGCTCCAACCTCCACTTCCAACAAACGCCCTCCACCTACTGGATCCCCCAATCCACTCTGGAGCAAAACCAAATCCCGAAGATCTTCCAATCACGGTCCCCCCTGATCCATCCAAGACTTTCCAAGCTGCTTCTCAGAAAGGATTCCAATCCTAGAAGAAAATTTTTCCTTGAACCTTGAGGACTGAAAGGTCCACCAGCCCCCCCTTAATGGGGGCACTGACGTCACTTTTGTGCCCCACAAACCCTTTTTTTTTTCTTTTTTTTTGTACGCTATTGGGGTGCACCGGACTATAGTAATTGAGGCTTAAAGCCTCTTGGGTGGCTCTTTACGTGTTATTTTGTATACACCTGTTGGCAAGCGCATGGTTATTTTGTCACTTGGTTTTTTCCAGCAGGTTAAGAAGTGCTGGGGCGCGGCGTGAGCCACATGCGCCTCATCCTACCTTCTCGACCATCTCGGTGGTCGGCGAGGTCGGAAGACCAACCCTAGGGTTGGCATTATTTCTTTTTTCTACATATCTCATACTTGACTGTGAGATGTTCGTGGTTCTCATACATCCCCTCCTGCTCTTCTGTCCACCAGGGGGGGATGTCTCCTCTTCCTTTTCTTCTTGCTTCTTCTATACTACTATTTCTCTTCCCCCACCCTTTCCAGAGCGTCACTCTCTTGTATTTTTTTTTTTCAGACCTGAAGGAATTTGGCAACATCACAATGGTTCTCACATTCCATCAACGTACTCAATTGGTCTGGCTACGGCTCCCGTTTTGGCACCTTGGGAGGGTGAGTGATGTGTTGATGGGTAGCTCCCCCCACTGCGAGGTTCATGGCTGATCACACACAACATATCTGGAGGGTAGCTTCCCACAATGTTCAAGGTTTAAACTCTCCCCTTAAACGCAAGAAAATCTTTAACTCATATAAATCGTCCAAGCTAGACGTCCTTTTGATTCAGGAAACCCACTTTCCCAGCACGTATAACCCCTCTTTCTTACACTCCCACTACAACAAATTCTACCTAGCAAATGCAGCTAACAAGACCAAGGGGGTAGCAATAGTGTTTGCTAAATCCTGCAATTTCTAATTAATATTCGAAACTAAAGATCCTGATGGCAGATATCTGCTAGTGAAGGGCACTTTAGATGGCCACCTTTACTCATTTATTTCCTACTACTCCCCTAACAAGGGTCAAACAGCCTTCTCATCCTTCACCTCACCCCCCTTCTAGAGGGAACAGTTATACTCGGGGGAGACTCGAATGTGGCCTTTGATCAAGGGTTAGACAAAACTAGGCCCCCAGGTTCCCAACTTACCCGCCCCTCGAATGAGAACCTTAAACTAGCGAAATTAATACACGACCAGGGACTGGCAGATGTCTGGAGAGAACTAAACCCCACCAAACGTGACTATACTCACTTCTCACACCCCCACAATTCTTATGCCAGAATTGACCACCTCTTAGTGAAATCTTCAGTTATCCCTGCCATAATTCAATCGAAAATGATTGACTCCTCCCTGTTGGATCACTCATTAGTTGTCATGACCATCCGTTCGCAATACAATAGATCGGGCCAGAAGCAATGGAGGCTGAACGAGTCCATACTATCAGATCCTGTCCGAGTCTCTGTGCTATCTGACTCCCTAAAGGAATACTTTCAATTTAACTGACGGAAATGATGTATCGGCGGAAACACTTTGGGCGGCTCATAAAGCCTTTATTAGGGGAGAACTTATCAGATTATCATCAGCCATTAAAAATGAGAGAGAGACAGCAATCAAAAAACTAGAGAACGATTACGTGTCCCTAAAAACCAGGCATAAACTAGACCCGTCACTTAATTTACTCCCACAATTGGACAGGACCAGGCTCGAACTGAACTTAGCTCTGACAGCTAAAGCCGAAAAACAAATGAGGTGGTCGCAAAATAGATTCTATACACAAGGTGATAAGATGGACTCTATGCTGGCCAATAAATTATCTCCCAGACTCAAAACACAGGCTCTTCCAAAGATTATAATCCCTGGACAAGGTCCCTCAGCTAACCCTACAAAGATACTGGGAGAATTCGCAGAATTTTACAATAAACTTTACTCTCCATCCCCAGCCCCTGCTGATCACTCTATAGACGCTTTCCTAAATGACCTTTCTATCCCACAACTATCCTCGAACCATAGAGACAGCCTAGAAGCCCCTTTTACAACGGCAGAAGTTTTAGCAGCAATTAAAACCTTAAAACCGGGCTCAGCCCCCGGCCCGGACGGCCTGTCCAATCCTTATTACAAAAAGTTCACCGAAACTTTAGCACCTTACCTTTCTAAATTATTCAACTATGCCTCGAAGGGAAACCCACTTGATCCCCAACTAAACGCAGCACTTATAACTGTCATCCCAAAACCTGATAAAAACCCAGAAGAGGTCGGAAATTACCGCCCAATCTCTTTAATTAACTGTGACATTAAAATACTAACCAAAATCCTCGCCTCCCGGTTGGCAGAATTCATTAATGCGTATGTACACAAGGATCAGGTGGGTTTCATTCCTGGTAGACAAGGCCCAGATCAGATAAGGAGAACCATAGATATTATGTCCATACTTCAAACAAACTGGGCGGGAGGGCCCCAACAATCGGGTATGCTTCTCTCGCTTGACCTACAGAAGGCCTTTGACTCGGTCTCCTGGCCTTATATTTTTGCTATCCTCCGCAAATGGGGCGTTGGGCAACGCTTTACTGGCCTAATACAGGCCCTATACTCAACCCCTACAGCGAGAATCCGCATCCAGGGCTTCTACTCAAAACCCATTGCCATAAGACAAGGAACTAGGCAAGGATGCCCATTGTCCCCTTTAATCTTTGCGATGGCAATCGAGACCCTCGCTATAGCTATTAGACAAAACCAAGACATAAAAGGGGTGGTATGCGGATCTCGTGTTCACAAGTGTGCCCTATTTGCGGACAATATCATGCTCTACATCACTTCTCCCATAACTTCCTTGCCCAATTTAAACAACTTGCTAGAAGCCTTCTCCAAGATGTCGGGTCTTCAAGTGAACTACAGTAAATCCCAGGCTCTCAACGTCTCTCTAACTCCCTCCACTGTTGAACTCTTAAAGCAGAACTTCAATTTCCAATGGAGCGAATCCACCATCAGATACCTAGGTATAAACCTCACAGCTAAGGTAGAGACTTTATACAGTCATAATTATCCCCCGATGTACCGTAAACTGGAAGCAGATTTACAGACTTGGTCCCATCTTCCCATATCATGGCTAGGCAGGATACACGCTATCAAAATGACTCTATTACCCAGATTACTTTATTTGTTTAGATCTCTGCCAATCCCCATTCGTAGGGATCACCTCTCAACCTTCCAAAACAAAATCCTAAAATTCGTTTGGGGTAAGAAAGGCTATAGACTAACCCGCAATACCCTCTTCGCTCATAGGAAGAGGGGTGGTTTAGGCCTCCCACTTCTTCTCCGTTATTACCAAGCAGCTAGGCTAACACAGTTATCTGTAATTTACTCAAAATATGAGAAGCCGGACTGGATCCATATTGAGAATCAGGCTGCCCCCACTTTTACCCTAGACATTTTACTATGGACCCCTCAGAAAAATAGACCCGCTATCTTGTCCCCAACTCTCTCCCATTCATTTAAACTATGGGATTCCCTGCGCTACTCTACCTCCTTGGTCTCAGCAATTAAACCTTTAACTCATATTTTCAATAATCCTCGCTTCCCTCCAGGATACAATGTACTCGCCTTCAAATGGTGGATTGATAAGGGTCTTTACAGGATAGGACACTTTTTCACAGCCACAGGACCTATTACCTTGCAATTTTGTATCAAGAAACTAAGCCTTCCTAAGACCGAAATTTTTCGGTTCCATCAGATTCAACATTTTCTACACTCCCTTTGCAAAGGGGAATTAAACCCCCTGCTTTTTACAGAATACGAACTTTGGTGCGGTCAAGCCATGGACCAGAAGGGGGGGATCTCCTTAGTCTACGCGTCCCTCACCACCCCCAAAACAAAGGCGCCCTATATGGTCGCCTGGGAATCTGACTTCTCTTTCCAATGGTCATTGGATAAATGGCACTCAATAGGGGCTAGATCCTTTCGAGGTCTACTCAATACAAACCTTATGGAAGCAGGGACAAAAGTACTAACCAGATGGTACTACACGCCAGTCAGAGTTGCACACATGTTCCCAACAGCCAGTCCGCTATGTTTCCGGGGCTGCATGCTTACGGGGACAATGTCACACATTTGGTGGGAATGCCCAAGAATCCGCCCCTTCTGGAAGAAAGTTTTTAACCTGATTGAAAGATTGATTGGTGCCAAAGTTCCCAGATCTCCCATGGTGGCTCTCCTTAATGATCCAATTCCCCATCTCTCTAAACCCTCCAGCAGGTTGACCCAATTTGTACTGCTGGGAGCCAAAATCTCCATAGCCAGGAACTGGAAGAAACCAGGGGTTTCTTTCACAATAGTTAAGAAAAAGATTTCCTGGATCATGTCTCAGGAGAGGCTCGCTAGTATGTTGGAGGACACATTTGATAGGTTCGTAGCCACCTGGGAGCCCTGGGCCAGAATAATGGGCCTGACCAACTTCCCATATGTATGAACTTCGCTTATTAAACCTGACGCAAGTAGTGACGCTCTCTCCACCCCTACCCCCCTCTATCTCCCTCCTCTTTCTTTGCCTTTATCTTTCCCTTTTCTTTTCTCTTGTTCGCATATGTTCTCTTGGTTTCCATACTATGGTCTAAGGCTAGTCTGGAAAGTTATAAAAGTTTGTATAAATGTCTCCTAGGCAATGTTTGTTGGTTGACACAAAGAGTCCGAGGCAATTTGCTCTGCTTTGCTTCTCCCAACAGAGGACCCTCAGATCGGCCTAGGGGCTGACCGGCTGGTAAAACAGGAGTTCTCTGGTATTTGATTGACAACTTCCTTTCACCTATTTCCTCTTATGTTCATAATTTGTGGACACCTATTGCCCCCGACACAGTGTGATCCCAATTGGGGTGTCGGGGGTACTAGGTGGCACCCCGTCCATATTTCTTATGTCACCCCTAACTGTCATATCACTCCATTCCAGACACAGTGAGCTCCTTGCACTATCATCTTCAGCTGTTTTTAATAATACAGATGCCTTACAATTTGCAATGTGTCTTCTCCGGCTTATGCTGTTTGCCTGTACTTATTGACATGTTTTCCAAGTTCTTCATATATATGTGAGACGACATGTGGTCGCAATCTTTTGTATGGATTCTATTTTTCCTTTGAAACAAATAAAAAATGTTGAAAGCAAAAATATGATCTGGAGCGACTTCTCCTGTGACTCCCTCTATGGCCTGAGTGACTTCTCCTGCGACTTGAGTGGCTCCGTCTGTAGCCAGAATGGCTTCTCCTGCGTGAGGTCTCTCTGTGCCTTGATTCAGATGATTTTGAGTACCCGGTAGGGCTAACCATTTAGGCAGCGTTAGGGTTGCTCTCTTTTTTAATCTTCACTACTTACCAAGGTAAATCCTCCACCCTTACCTAATGGGCAGACGGTGATCTGCTAGGTCAGTGGTCTCCATGGAAAGGAAATAAGGCAAGCCTAAAGAGATGCATAGTGTTAAAAATGTGTATAGGTGGCCTGGGACTACATGCGGGAAGTGCTGAAGGGAGTTGGTCTTCGGCCCCACATGTGCTCATACATAGCGGCACTTTATTCCAACCCCTCGGCGAGGGTGAAAGTGAATGGCCACCTGTCGAACGCCTTTACCATTAGCAACGGGACACGCCAGGGATGTCCCCTTCCACCCCTCATTTTTGTCTTAACTCTAGAGCCCCTACTGATTAGGCTTAGGGCGAACTCCGATATTACGGGGATTACAACACCGCACAAGCAATTTAAAATAGCGGCATTTGCCGATGATATGCTTCTATCGCTTCAATCGCCTCGTGTCTCCTTACCAAGTTTGCTGAAAGATATGGCACAATTTGGAGCTTTGTCAAATCTCAAGATCAATCTCTCCAAATCCTATGCCCTGAATGTCTCACTCCCCCAGTCTGAGGTGTTACACTGCTAAGATTCCTTCCCATTCATATGGAAACAGGACTCCATCCCGTATTTGGGCATACATATACCCAGGAGACTATCTGAGCTCTATTCCTGCAACTTCATACCCATGCTAACCAAAATACAGTCAGACCTGAGGGACTGGGCCAGTCTTAACGTCTCCTGGTTTGGGCGCTCAGCGCTGGTAAAAATGATAATTCTCCCGCGCTTACTCTACTTGATGCAGACAATCCCCATTCATCTCCCCCCATCCTTCTTCTCTTCGTACAAAAAAGCATGCACGGCATTCATATGGAAAAACGGTACTGCACGTATTAGTTACCCTCGGCTCACACGCGCCAAAAACAAAGGTGGGATAGGGTTACCCGATATTCATAAGTACAACCTAGCCTGTCACTTAACTAGACTGGTGGACTGGAAAGTTCACAAACATGAGAAGCCGTGGGTCATATTGGAGAGTTCTTTCACAAATTCATTTTTACATCTACTCCCTTGGACGAAACCCTCTCTATGGCCCCGAGACTTGATGGCGCACCCCTTTATCTACCCTACGTTAACGATCTTTAGGAAGACCATGGTGCCTTTTCATTTGTCCTCTTACCCAGGCCCCTTGACCCCCCTGCGAGGGAACCCTGACTTTCCCCCTGGTGACTCTGGAGCATTTCTTCGAAGGGAATGGCCTCACGAGGATGTACTGGCACACCACCTTTTTCACAGGGGACGCTTACGTCCCTATGAGGACTTAGTTTCCTCATCACGCACTGAAACGTTCCCTTTCTGGACCTACAGACAGCTACGACACTTCCTCGGGTCGCCAGATCTCTCATCGCAGTGGAGCAGACAGTTTATTGCCTTTGAGTCCCTACTTACACGCTCTACCCCTCAAAGACACTTGATATCATTCATATACACCCTACTGCAGGGTAACTGTTCTGCATCTGGCGGAGACGCGTCGCGACTGTCCTGGGAAAGGGACCTTCAGGTGTCCCTTACGGAAGACAACTGGGAAGACATATATACACACATTCACAAAGGCTCATTGAATGTAGCAATACAAGAAAATTGCTACAAGATTGCTACCAAATGGTACAGGACCCCGGCCCTCCTGCACCAATTCTCACCTACAATCTCTAACGTTTGCTGGTGCTGCAGGAGGGCGGTGGGCTCAATGATCCATGTCTGGTGGGAGTGTACCCTAATCCAACAGTATTGGAGAGAGGTGCATGCCCTAACAACACAAGTCACTACACTCCCCCTAGATTTTAGCCCAGCGCAATACCTTCTACATCACTCGGCCTTGCCTAAGAGACTATACCACAAGTCACTTGCAATGCATATGGTCAATGCCGCTAGGCTTTGCATTCCGGTACATTGGCGATCGAAGGACACACCTTCCATTAAGGAGTGGTTAATGAGGGTCTCAAAGATCGAGGAAATGGAGGAACTGATTCATATTTCCCAAGAGCGCCTCCAAAGCTTTACGGCTACCTGGGCCTGCTGGATTCATTTTAAAACCACAGAGCACTACAAATCCTATTTCGCACCCCCTACCATGTGATTCGGAACTAACTAGTGGGACACCGAGCCCACAAACCCTTGGCGGGGGCTGGGGCGGAGAGCGGACCCTACCCTCTTCTCCTTCCCTTCCCTCATCTTCCCACCACTTTCCTTTCCTCATCTTTCACTATATTTCTTACTTTCCCCTTCCTGCCCATCCCTCCCTTCTTGCCGCTGCCCGTGACTGGCCCCCCCTGCACTAATGAGTTCTCTGCTCGCCCAGGTCGCGAACTAGTGATTAACCCCTCTGGATCCACATCTTTCATTGCTTGGGCCTGTTAGCAAGGTCCCCATTGACACTGGTTCAGCCGCCGATAGGGGCTAGCCTCGGGCGGCGGCACGAACTGAGAGGAAGCCGCATTGGTACGCTCAAATACAAGACTAGTTGCCTTGAACAATGTATAGTATTATCCCAATGTCATGTTTATCTGTTCAATGCGTTACAAAATGTTATATTGACTGTACTGTATGGCATACTGCCCTTGTAACCTTTTCAAGAATTCAAATAAAAAATATTTTTGTGGAATAAAAAAAAAAAAATGTGTATAGGGAATGCAGGGGGGAAAGAGCACAGCAGACAGGCAGTAAACATTAGTATAGTAACAGGTGTCCACTCACCTAAGCAGGATGGATGAAAGTTTTGTAGGGAAGGTCAGAATACTGGCAATCCAGAGTCTAGGTACAAGTACACAGACAAATTCAATGAAATCCCTTTTAAATCTGTAGCTGGAGCCATGCCCAGGAAGACTGCCAAAAGATACACACAAGGTAAACAGGGAAAGACAGAGATGGAGACCACTGCAATTTAGCCAAGCCTGTTTAAGGCTTATGTGCTGAGTATATCGCTAAGCCTGTTTAAGGCTTATAACAGGAGCTGAACAATACTACTAGAGCCTGTTTAAAGCTCCAACCGTAGGCAGATAAAAATGCAAGCCTGTTTAAGGCTTATTCAAGGTCACAGAGAGAGTTGCAACATACCCCTGAGATCACCAGAGTGGGGTTCCTTCCATTTAGCTTTGTTTATAGGCTGTACCGGTAAGGACTTCCATCCAGGAGAGGCTAGAACCTGGGTGAAGTGAAGCGGTAAGGGGGTGCTGATCCGTGCAGTCCCTACAGGTGAGGAAAAGTAAGAGAATGCTGGGGCGGGGGCCGTATCGTCATCTTATAGCTATGTGGTCCTATCAGGTTGTGGAGGCGGAGTCACGACACAGAGTGTATACTGCCATGATGCGACAGGAAAGCCCTGATTATAATACAAATCTAAATATATGTTATCCAGCTCGCTGAGTTTTGAATTCTTGTTAGTCTCCTTTGTGAATCAGTGATCAGAGCATCTAGTTCAACTGGAGAGTAATCCAAGGAAAATGCATGCTACACAGTAATTCGCATATTTCAACATGAAACATCAAAGCACAAATGTACTTTTTAATATACAATTATGGAACATAAATCACTATAGCCTTGAGTATCAGATGATTTCCTTGAAATGAATGGAAACTATGGGAGGGTAAGACACAATCAATGTAAAAGTATATGATGTGATGATTAATGCATCTACCTATGCTTTTATCCCAATGACGGCATCATACAAACAGAAAAGTAATCTGTATGATTGTTTTTAATATAGCATATGGCAGTTTTATCAAATCTAGAATTCAATTTAATTGAGTTTTCATGATTTTGACAAATTGGGTTTCTACTTTCAGCAACTTCATTAGTAGCATGGACGGATTATTCATTTGTATTCTCACAAGTGACCTCAGGAATCTGTCTGTCTTTTTTCACTGTATTCTTGGCAGACTAAAGTTTTTCCTTCTGCATACAGTGTGGTTATACTGCTTATACAAGGTTGCAAGGATGTTAGGTACATTTAGTTTTTGTCGCCTCCATAGTCAGTAGTAATATTGCTTTTGGCTGTTCTGGTTTTCACAGGCTACAGGTTTGATTGCTTTTCCCTGCCTTCTAGAAAACGGTGGGTGTTTTTCAAACATAGGTGCAGAGCAAGACAAATGGGCAACATGAATATTTATACTGTTTCAGCTAATCCCTAGGAGAGATGGCTGAGATGATTACTGGGAAGGTGTATAAATTGTATGAATTGTAGAACAGCAGGGACTTCCTGCCAAGGGATTCCACCTGTTCAGGTTGGGGGTGGCTACCCCTCACCTCAAGCCACTGCTCATCAAAGCCCCAGCTAGGGCTTGCTAGAGGGAGACCTATACTGAGTCTTTCTTTGGAGTTACTTTGATCTCTGGTCAAGAATCCTGTCAAAGGAGTGGCTGGAGAGTGTTGAGTGTTAACCTCTCTCTCACTGGAACATGTTCTGCTGGTATTTGAAGGAGGCATTCAGTTGACCAAAGATCATTGTGAGTACTGATCTGCCCAGGGATTTTCTCTTTTGTGACTATGCACTATTGGGATTGTTGGTCCACGTAGTTCCCCTCCTGAGAGGTATATACCGACCTCTAGTGTGTGAAAGCATGTAAAACTGTTTCCTTAGCCTGAGCTAAATAGGTTTTCTCCTGAGAGATTCATATGGTCAGCTTCTTCATGGTAGAACTGTTCTTTAACCTGGAAGTCAATTAGTTCCTCTCCGGAGGGGTACATGCTCTGGCCTTTACTACTCTCTCACAAGCAAATTTTGTTCTGAGTTTGGCAGAAGAAATCTGTTCCTGAAGTATAGTTATAGTAAGCTTGTTACTATACAAAAAGAAAATACCCCTAGACAGGCATGTACTGGCCGTGGGGACTACAGGGAGTTTCCCGGTGGGCCGATGGCTCAGTGGGCCGGTCAGGTGCAGTCCTGGAGCCAATCCTCTCTGACAGAGAGTGATCGCGATTTCACTCCTGTTAGGAGAAGCAGCTGCCGTCACTTGCTGGAGAGAGCATTAGGCTTTCTGCTCCCTCCAGCCTGCAGAGGGAGATAGACAGCTGGCAGGCGTTCCATCCTCTCTCCCCTTATCACTTGTCACTTATCACATGACTGGAGAGAGGAAGGAGAAGCTGCCTTCAAAACTGTGAGTACACATGGGAGGGAGAGGAGAGGGAGGACACTCTGATGTAAGGGGAAGTGCTGATGGAGACACTCAAAATTAAAGTGGGCTGGTCATGATGAAGTCCAGGGCCAAATTTTTGTCCCAGTCCAGCCCTGCCCCTAGACTATTCATTGAGCTAATTGGAGTGACTGTTGCTGTGTGCCTGGCTGCCTCTGCACTAATCTGGAGAGAACCTTCTGCCCAAATCATCAGGCACTTTACGGGGTGAGCACTACATATACAATGCTGTGAAAAAGTATTTGCCCCCTTTCAGATTTTTTATTTTTTTGCATATTTGTCACACTTAAATGACTCTGATCATCAAACTAATTTTATTATTACACAAAGATAACCCAAGTAAATACAAAATGCAGTTTTTAAATGATGGTTTCATTTATTAAGGCAAAAAATCTGTCCAAATCTGCCTATGTGAAAAAGTAATTGCCCCTAAACTTAATAACTGGTTGTGCCACCCTTGGCAGCAACAACTGCAATCAAGTGTTTGCGATAACTGGCAATGAGTCTTTCACATAACCGTGGAGCAATTTAAAAAACACTAAATTTTGCTTTGTTTGAACCATTTGGAGGTGGATTTGCTGTTGTGTTTCGGATCTTTGTCCTGCTGCTAACCCAAGTGCACTTGAGCGTGAGTTCACAAACTGATAGCCGGACATTCTCCTTTAGGATTTTCTGGTAGAGCTCAGAATTTGTAGTTCCATCAATTATGGTAAGTCGTCCAGTTCCTGAAGCTGCAAGGCAGCCCTAGACCATTATGCTACCACCACCATGTCTGTTGGTATGATGCTTTTGTTATGAAATGCCGTATTAGTATTATACCAGATGTAATGGGATGCACACCTTCCAAAAAGTAACATTTTTGTCTCATCAGTCCACAGAATATATGCCTAAAAGTCTTAGCCCTTGTACACACGGTCGGAGATTCCATCGCAATGTGTCCTATCGGACCGTGTTGTCGGATAATCCGACTGTGTGTGATATGCATCGGACTGTTTCCGTTGGAACAATTTTCCAACTTGGTCCGATCGGACATACTCCGATCAGGTGTAGAGAATTTTGATAGGACAAAGTGCCAGTGGCTACTAGTGTGAACGTACTCCCGTCGTAACGAAATAACGTCATCACGTTCTGAACGATTGGATTTTCCTACAACTTGGTCCGACTGTGTGTATGCAACAGTTTCGGACACAATCCGTCGGACAAAATCCGTCGGACAAAATTCGTCGGACAAAATCCAACGGATTTGGTTGGCAGAATGTCCGACCGTGTGTACAAGGGCTTAGGGAAAATTAAGATGTTTCTCTGTAAATGTGAGATGAGCCTTTGCGTTCATTTTGGTCAGCAGTGGCTTTGGCCTTAGAACTTTCACATTGGATACCATTTTTGTCCAGTCTTTTTCTTTTTGTTGAATCATGAACAATGATTTTACCTGAGGCATGTGAAGCCTACAGTTCTTTAGATGTTGTTCTGGGTTCTTTTATGACCTCCTGGATGAGTTGTCATCATGCTGTCAGGAAGATCCTGCCAGCTAAAGACAGTCTGGGCCTTCCGCCGCACCGGCTCCCACTCCCAGTCCAGCTCCGGCACCTGACACTCCTGAACCCATGCAGCTCGGAGTTCTTCGCCCTGCTCTCACGATGGAGGAACGCCAACATCGTCGGGTCAACAACTTATGCCTTTACTGCGGAGAACCTGGGCACTATATCAGGAACTGCCCTACCAAGCTCCGTAAGTGCATGTCTGTCTCTTCTGGTGCTACTACTGCTTGGCTTAAGACCTCCTCTCACCTCTCCCTTTCTGTCTCATTGCAGCTCCCAGGAAGGACTTTGCAAGTCCCCGCTATCATTGACTCCGGGGCTTGTAGTTGCTTTATAGACTCTTCTTTTGCTAGTAAACGTCAAATTGATTTTCTGGAGCAGTCATTTTAATGATGCATAAAGTGAAAAAAAAGTGAAATATTCCTTTAAATATGGTACCTGGGGGGTGTCTAAAGTATGCCTGTGAAGTGGCATGTGTTTCCCATGTTTAGAACAGTCTCTGCACAAAATTACATTTGTAAAGGGAAAAAAAAACATTTAAAACTGCTTGGGGCTTTAATGTAATGTCTTGTCCTTGCAATATGGATGAAAATATTTGAGAAAAATTGCATGGCTACCCCATCAGCCCCCCTACCCCAGCCCATTACCAGCCCCTTACCAGCCCCTTTGGGTCTTGTATGGATATTAAGGGGGACCCCACACCCAAAATATGTTAATGTTAGGCAGATGTTGCACAAATTAACTACACAACACCAGCAACGAGGGGGGTGGATTCAGGTGCATGCTGTGTAGGAGGTACACTACACTGACTGAATATTAGGCAGATGCCTGTGTTGCACAAATCAACTACACAACACCAGCAATGAGGGGGGGGTAGATTCAGGTGTATGCTGTGCAGGAGGCACACTACACCCACTGTAACAGCGCTAGGTTAGGAAGTAAAGCACAGCTGACACTGTCCCTGCCTATCCTGCTCTCTCCCTGAACACTACACTCACTGTAACAGAGCTATCTAAAGAAGTAAAGCACAGCTGATCCTGTCCTTGCCTAACCTTCTCTCTATGAACGCCGCAACACACTACACAAGGCCACTGCGCTGGCGGCCTTATATAATGTGGGGCGTTTACTAAACCTCCTGAGCTATAATTGGCCACAGGCATCCAACCTGTGGCCAATTATGGCTCTCCTCACTGCCGGCGCTGTGATTGGCCAAGCATGCGGGGTCACAGTGCATGCTTGGCCAATCATCAGCCAGCAATGCACTGCGACTGGCGCAGTGCATTGTGGGCCATTCGTATCATGCAAATTTGATGCGAACAGCCCACAAAGTTCTGGTTTCGATGAACGGACGAACGGCCGATGTTCGTTTCGAACATGGGTTTAAATCGAACACCGGGCTCATCCCTAGTCCTGGAGGTAGACACCTCAGAAATCGCTGTTGGAGCTGTTCTATCCTAGGGACCAAAGCCTTGCTATTTCCAGTTGCCTTCTTTTCCTGCAAACTGTCCCCCGCAGAGAGGAATTATGATGTTGGTGATCGGGAATTACTGGCCATAAAATCTGCCCTGGAAGAATGGCGATACCTTTTGGAAGGAGCTTCTCATCCTATCCTGATTTACACAGACCGCAAGAACCTGGAATACCTGAAGTCCGCAAAGAGACTGAGACCGCGACAAGCCAGGTGGGTCCTGTTCTTTTCCAGGTTCTCGTTCCATGTCACCTATCGGCCGGGCTCCAAAAACACGAAACCCGATGCCCTCTCCAGGATGTTCCACAAATCCAAGGAAACTTCGCCTCCTGACACTATCCTGGCCCTGGGGAACTTTCTGCTGCTACAGGAACACCTGCTCACGTGGATTAAGCAAGCCTCAATTGGATCGGCACCCACTGTAGGAGCAGAACTACAGTGCCTTGCGAAAGTATTCAGCCCCCTTGAACTTTTCAACCTTTTGCCACATTTCAGGCTTCAAACATAAAGATATAAAATTTAAATTTTTTGTGAAGAATCACCAACAAGTGAGACACAATTGTGAAGTGGAACGAAATCTATTGGATTTTTGAAACTTTTTTAACTAATAAAAAAATGAAAAGTGGGGCGTGCAAAATTATTCGGCCCCCTTGCGTTAATACTTTGTAGAGCCACCTTTTGCTGCGATTACAGCTGCAAGTCACTTGGGGTATGTCTCTATCAGTTTTGCACATCGAGAGACTGAAATTCTTGCCCATTCTTCCTTGCAAAACAGCTCGAGCTCAGTGAGGTTGGATGGAGAGCATTTGTGAACAGCAGTTTCCAGCTCTTTCCACAGATTCTCGATTGGATTCAGGTCTGGACTTTGACTTGGCCATTCTAACACCTGGATACGTTTATTTGTGAACCATTCCTTTGTAGATTTTGCTGTATGTTTGGGATCATTGTCTTGTTGGAAGATAAATCTCCGTCCCAGTTTCAGGTCTTTTGCAGACTCCAACAGGTTTTCATCCAGAATGGTCCTGTATTTGGCTGCATCCATCTTCCCCTCAATTTTAACCATCTTCCCTGTCCCTGCTGAAGAAAAGCAGGCCCAAACCATGATGCTGCCACCACCATGTTTGACAGTGGGGATGGTGTGTTGAGGGTGATGAGCTGTGTTGCTTTTACGCCAAACATATCGTTTTGCATTGTGGGCAAAAAGTTTGATTTTGGTTTCATCTGACCAGAGCACCTTCTTCCACATGTTTGGTGTGTCTCCCAGGTGGCTTGTGGCAAACTTTAGACGAGACTTTTTATGGATATCTTTGAGAAATTGCTTTCTTCTTGCCACTCTTCCATAAAGGCCAGATTTGTGCAGTGTACGACTGATTGTTGTCCTATGGACAGACTCTCCCACCTCAGCTGTAGTTCTCTGCAGTTCATCCAGAGTGATCATGGGCTTCTTGGCTGCATCTCTGATCAGTCTTCTCCTTGTCTGAGCTGAAAGTTTAGAGGGACGGCCAGGTCTTGGTAGATTTGCAGTGGTCGGATACTCCTTCCATTTCAAAATGATCGCTTGCACAGTGCTCCTTGGGATGTTTAAAGCTTGGGAAATCTTTTTGTATCCAAATCCAGCTTTAAACTTCTCCACAACAGTATTACGGACCTGCCTGGTGTGTTCCTTGGTCTTCATGATGCTCTCTGCGCTTTCAACAGAACCCTGAGACTATCACAGAGCAGGTGCATTTATACAGAGACTTGATTATACACAGGTGGATTCTATTTATCACCATCAGTCATTTAGAACAACATTGGATCATTCAGAGATCCTCACTGAACTTCTGGAGTGAGTTTGCTGCACTGAAAGTAAAGGGGCCGAATAATTTTGCACGCACCACTTTTCAGTTTTTTATTTGCTAAAAAAGTTTAAAATATCCAATAGATTTCGTTCCACTTCACAATTGTGTCCCACTTGTTGGTGATTCTTCACAAAAAATTTAAATTTTATATCTTTATGTTTGAAGCCTGAAATGTGGCAAAAGGTTATAAAGTTCAAGGGGGCCGAATACTTTCGCAAAGCACTGTACAGGCTAGGGATGGACTATTTTGGTACGGGAGCAAAATCTTTGTACCTGAAGGCTTACGGGGGTCAATTTTAGAACTTTGCCATGACCATGCACTGACAGGGCACTTTGGTGTCCCTAAAACTGCTGACCTTGTCCAGTGCACCTTCTGGTGGCCCCTATAACTTAAAGACTGTAAGCCCTTGTACACACGGTCGGACATTCCGACAACGAAACCGTCGGATTTTGGCTGACGGATTTCGTCCGAAACTTGTGTTGCATACACACGGTCGGACAAAGTTGTCGGAAAATCCGATCGTACGTAACGTGATGAGGTTATTTCGTTAGGACGGGACTACATTCTGGCTAGTAGCCAATAGCTATGGTCTAGGAATTTGATCTGAGCATGCGTGGCACTTTGTCCGATCGGAATTCTCTACACACAATCGGACAAAGTCCGATCGGATCATGTTGTCGGAAAGTTTTATAGCCCAGCTCTAAAACTTTGTCCATTGGATATTCCGATGGAAACAGTCCGATGGAGCCCACACACGGATTATTCGACAACACGGTCCGATCGGACATTTTCCGTCGGAATGTCTGACCGTGTGTACAAGGGCTAAGAGTTACGTGGAGTCCTGTACCTCCTGTACTCAGAACAAGACCTGTAGATCCAGAGCCTGGGGATTACTGAAACCCCTGCCCATTCCGGGCAGGCCGTGGAAAATATTGTCTATGGACTTTATTGTCGACCTACCCCAGGGGGAAGGGTATACTGCCATCTTTGTGGTGGTAGATCGGCTGTCTAAAATGGCCCATTTCTTCCCGATGAAGGGTACTCACTCGGCTTCTGAAACAGCACAAATGTTTGTCAGAGAAATAATTAGACTCCATGGAATCCCGGCCAATATAGTTTCTGACTGCTTACCACCCTCAGACGAATGGTCAGACCGAGAGGACCAACCAGACCCTCGAGCAATATTTGCGTTGTTTTTCATCCTTTTCTCAAGATAACTGGGTCACACTGCTTCCTTTGGCTGAATTTGCCTACAATAATTCCATGCATTCCGTCACAAAGCAAAGTCCATTTTTTGCTAATTAAGGTTTCCATCCAGCCTTTCTTCCCAACTCCATTCCTGAATGTTCTGTGCCAGCGGTCCTGGAAACAATACATTTTTTTTCCTCTAACAGTCAGTTATTACAGAAAACCATGGCAAAATCCCAGGAGCAAAATAAGGAAGTGTTCGACAGGAAGAAACGGGGTGAATTGGTGCTTGAACCTGGTAACCATGTATGGTTGTCCACTGCAAATCTAAAATTTACTTGTCCCTCCAGGAAGTTGGGTCCCAAATTCTTGGGCCCTTTTCCTGTAAAAAGGAAAATTAATGAGGCGGCTTATTAGCTAGAGCTCCCGGATTCACTCAAGATCCATCCTGTTTTTCACATTTCCCTGCTGAAACCTTTTGTTACTAATCCTTTTTCTGACCGGTAGGGATGAGCCGAACACCCCCCGGTTCGGTTCGCACCAGAACTTGCGAACGACCCCCGCGTTTGGTACGAACGTTAGAACCCCATTGAAGTCTATGGGACTCGAACGTTCGAAATGGAAAGTGCTAATTTTAATGGCTAATATGCAAGATAGTGTCCTAAAAAGGGTTTGGGGACCTGCCTCAGGGGACATGGGTCACTGCAAAAAAAAGTTTTAAAAACTGCCGTTTTGGCGGGAGCACTGATTTTAATGATGATTAAAGTGAAAAAAAAAAGTGAAATATTCCTTTAAATATGGTGCCTGGGGGGTGTCTGTAGTATGCCTGTGAAGTGCCACGTGTTTCCCGTGTTTAGAACAGTCCCTGCACAAAATGACATTAAACGGAAATAACACCATTTAAAACTGCTTGCGGTTTTAATGTTATATCTGGTTCCTGCAATATGGTTGAAAATCATTGAGAAACATGGCATGGGTAGCCCTCCCTGCCCATTACCAGCCTATTTGGGTCTTGTACGCATATTAAGGGGAACCCCGTACCCATATTAAAAAAAGGAAATGCGTGTGGCCCCCAGGCCCTATATACTCAGAACAGCAGTATACAGGCGGTGCAAACAAGACAGGGACTGTGTAGGTTTGTTGTGTTAAGTTGAATCTGTTTGTCATTTTCAACCGGTACATTTTTAAAGTGTAGCTCCAGTCAAAAAAACGATTTTTAAGCTTTTTGGAAAACATAGGGAAGGGTTATCACCCCTGTATAATTTGTTTTGTCGTCCATCTTTTTTCATCTCACTTGCTGCTGTCTCCTTGCGTTTGCAAGTAGGAGATGTTTGTAAGTTGGATGTTTGAAAGTAGGGGCCTGCCCTATATTATAGCGGTATGTACTGGGTACAGAGCACGCAGATAGCACGCACTATCTCCTAACACTACTGACTGCAAGCTCTATTATTAACCACTTGACCACTGGGCACTTAAACACCCTTAATAACCAGACCAATTTTCAGCTTTCGGTGCTCTCACATTTTGAATGACAATTACTCAGTCATGCAACACTGGACCTATAGGAAATGTTTGTCCTTTTTTCACACAAATAGAGCTTTCTTTTGGTGGTATTTAATCACTGCTGGGTTTTTTATTTTTTGTGCTATAAAAGAAAAAAAGACCGAAAATTCTGCGAAAAAATGAATTTTTCTTCGTTTCTGTTATAAAATTTAGCAGATTAGTCATTTTTTCTTCATAAATTTTGGCCAAAATTCATACTACTACATATCTTTGGTAAAAATAAGTACAAATTGGTGGATATTATTTGGTCTTTGTGAAAGTTATAGAGTCCACAAGCTATGGTGCCAATATCTGAAAATTGATCACACCTGAAGTACTGACGGCCTATTTCCTTTTTTTTTTTTTTCCACAAAATTGTCATATTATCAGGTTATTTCACACACACAGCATATGCATACCACAAATTACACCCCAAAACACATTCTGCTATTACTCCCGAGTACGGCGATACCACATGTGTGAGACTTTTACACAGCGTGGCCACATACAGAGGCCCAACATGCAGGGAGCGCCATCAGGCGTTCTGGAGCACCCAGGCCAATTCTGACATTTCTCTCCTACATGTAAAAATCATCATTTATTTGCTAGAAAATTACAGAGAACCCCAAAACATTATATATATATTTTTTTTTTAGCAAAGACCCTGGAGAATACAATGGTGGTCGTTGCAAATTTTTATCTCACACGGTATTTGCACAGCAATTTTTCAAACGCGTTTTTTGGGGGGAAAAAACAGTTTTGTGCTTAAGAAACAAACAAAAAAAACAGTAAAGTTAGCCCAATGTTTGCATAAAGTGAAAGATGAAGTTATGCTGAGTAAATAGATATCAAACATGTCACTCTTCAAAATTGCACATGCCCGTGGAATGGCGCCAAACGTCGCTACTTAAAAAATCCCCATAGGCGACGCTTTACATTTTTTTTTACTGGTTACATGTTTTGAGTTGCAGAGGAGGTCTAGGACTAGAATTATTGCTCTCGCTCTAACATTCTCGGCGATACCTCACATGTGTGGCACATGCGAGCACATGGGGACATGGGCGCTTTAATTTTTATTTTATTTTTTTATTGTTCATTTTACTTTATTTATTTTAGTTTGACATTTTTTTCCCCAAAAATATATTTTTGATCACTTTTATTCCTATTACAAGAAATGTAAACATCCCTTGTAATAGGAATATGGGGTGACAGGTCCTCTTTACAGTGAAATCTGGGGGGTCAATATGACCCCACATCTCACCTCTAGGCTGGGAAGCCTGAAATAAAAAATAAAAAAAAGATTCTGGCTTTGATCGTACTGGCGAGTTGGTAGAAGCACCGGAGGGCGGTGAGGGGTGGGGGGCGTCTATGGCTGGGTATTTCAGGGTATCACCGAGTATGGCTGGGTATCTCTGAGTATGGCTGGGTATGGCAATTTATGGCAGGGTATTACAGAGTATTGGTGGGGTATTGGCGGGGTACTACAGAGTAATAGCAGGGTACTGCAGAGTATTGGTGGGTACTACAGAGTAATGGCAGGGTACTGCAGAGTATTGGGGGTACTGCAGAGTAATGGCGGGTACTGCAGAGTAATGGCGGGTACTGCAGAGTATTGGGGGGTACTGCAGAGTAATGGGGGTTACTGCAGAGTAATGGGGGTACTGCAGAGTAATGGCAGGGTACTGCAGAGTAATGGGGGGTACTGCACTGCAGAGTAATGGCAGGGTACTGCAGAGTAATGGCGGGGTACTGCACTGCAGAGTAATGGCGGGGTACTGCAGAGTAATGGCGGGGTACTGCACTGCAGAGTAATGGCGGGGTACTGCAGAGTAATGGGGGTTACTGCAGAGTATTGGGGGTACTGCAGAGTAATGGGGGTTACTGCAGAGTAATGGCAGGGTACTGCAGAGTAATGGGGGGTACTGCACTGCAGAGTAATGGCGGGGTACTGCAGAGTAATGGCGGGGTACTGCACTGCAGAGTAATGTCGGGGTACTGCAGAGTAATGGCGGGGTGCTGCAGAGTAATGGCAGGGTACTGCAGAGTAATGGCAGGGTACTGCAGAGTATGCACTGGTATTGCAGAGTATTGGCAGGGAATTGAGGGGTTAAATTCGGTGAGCAGCGATGTGGGCACTGCAGATGCAGCCCACATCGCTGCTGACACCGATCTCTTTCCCCTCCGCTGTACCGATCGGTACAGAGAGGGGAGGGAGGAACCGGCGTCATAACATGAGGCCGGTTTGTTTCCAAGTGATCACTCCGTCATTTGACGGAGCAATCACGTGGTAAACGGCCGCTATGAGCGGCCGTTTACCGTGATCCGTGATGCGCCGGGTCCTGTGGACCCGGCGGTCACGGATGCTCTCGAGTGCGCGCACCTCGGGGCACGCGAGAGCAGAATTCTGGGAGGCCGTTAATTAACGGCCTCTCAGAGTTAAACAACCGCCCTGAAGCCGTTAATCGGCAATGGGCAGTTGTTAAGTGGTTAAAGCTAGATCACTAGCTATATAGGTGAGGTGAATATAGTGGTGTATACTGCAGTCAGGGCACAGACAACAACCACTACACAGCAGCAAGATAGGAAATCAGCCAAAAACGATCGGTGTGTACTGTGTTGAAGGTACACAGAACACCCGCTGCTTCAGATGCTAAGTAACACACTACACGAGGCCGCCTCAAAGGCGGCCTTATATAGTGTGGGGCGTGCACTACACAGCCTGAGCTATGATTGGCCACAGGCAGGATGCCTGTGGCCAATCATGGCTCTCCTCGCTGCCGGCGCTGCGATTGGCCAAGCATGCGGGGTCACAGTGCATGCTTGGCCAATCATGGGGCAGCAATGCACTGCGCCACCGCAGTGCATTGTGGTCCGCGCGCGCGTCACTCGAATTTTGACGCGAACGGCCCAAAAGTTCGGAATTCGCCGAACGGCCGAACAGCCATTGTTCGAGTCGACGTACGTTCGACTCGAACACGAAGCTCATCCCTACTGACCGGAATGTGAATCCTCCGGATCCTGTAATAGTGGATGGCGAGGAAGAATTTGAAATCGAAGCTATCTTGGATTGTAGGAAAAGGAATAATCAAGCCCGATTCTTGATTAAATGGAAAGGCTAGAGAGAACTCTTGGGAGCCCGAGGAGAACATCCACGAAAAAAAGGTTAATCCAAGCTTTTAAGAGATCCCACCCTGAAAGATGGGAACGGTTGGGCATCCGGAGGCTGCCCCTTGAGGGGGGGCAATGTCAGGAAGATCCTGCCAGCGAAAGACAGTCTGAGCCTTCTGCCGCGAGTTCGCGCATGCGTGGGTGTGCACGCGAGTGTGCACCTGTTGGCACCAGATGGGCTATTTAATTCTGTCTGTCACATTGAGATCTTGCTGTCTGATCTACAGCGTGCGAGTATCCTGACCCTGAGAACCTTTCTCCTGTGATCTTTTACCCGGCTTGTCTACCTTCCATCCCTGCTATCTGCCTGCACCTGATCTCGGCCTGCCTGACTACTCTTCTGCTTGACCCTCTGGTACCTCTGCTGTCTGCCTGATAACCGACCTGGCTTGTCCGACTATCCTCCTGCTTGTTCCTTTGGTACCTCCGCTGACCGTCTGATCACCGACCCAGCCTGTCTTACTACTCGGCTTCCAGCATCCTGGTTCCTGATGCCTGTCTGCTGTCCAGCTTCCAGTTGTTGGTCCAGCTCCTGCCTGCAGTCCAGCTTCAGCCTGAGTTCCTGCTCCAGAGTCCAGGTTCCTGCTGCCTACCTGATGCTCTGTTCCAGCCTGCTGCACCCACCTGCTGATCCAGTTCCTTCTTGGTCCCAGTCTGTCTCCTGATCCTGTTGGATGTTACGCTACACAGTGCTTCCTGGGTTCCAGATCCATCCGCTGCTGATCCTGCCAAGCACTCATGCCACTCCTGACTCTTGTGCTTCCTTTATACTCTACCAGGGCCCTCGAGTCGGAGCCATAAGAGAGGTCTCTTCCTGCAGGTTGGGCTCTTCCCCTAGGTACGTGACACATGCTCTTGGAGTCATTTTAGTAGGCCGGCCACTCCTGGGAAGGTTCACCACTATTCCAAATTATCTCCATTTGTGGATAATGTCTCTCCCTGTGGTTCACTGGAGTTCCAAAGCCTTAGAAATGGCTTTGCAGCCCTTTCTAGACCGATACATGTACATTACTTTGTTTCTAACCTGTTCTTGAATTTTTTTAGATTGACCATTGACACTGGTTCAGCCGCCGATAGGGGCTAGCCTCGGGCGGCGGCACGAACTGAGAGGAAGCCGCATTGGTACGCTCAAATACAAGACTAGTTGCCTTGAACAATGTATAGTATTATCCCAATGTCATGTTTATCTGTTCAATGCGTTACAAAATGTTATATTGACTGTACTGTATGGCATACTGCCCTTGTAACCTTTTCAAGAATTCAAATAAAAAATATTTTTGTGGAATAAAAAAAAAAAAATGTGTATAGGGAATGCAGGGGGGAAAGAGCACAGCAGACAGGCAGTAAACATTAGTATAGTAACAGGTGTCCACTCACCTAAGCAGGATGGATGAAAGTTTTGTAGGGAAGGTCAGAATACTGGCAATCCAGAGTCTAGGTACAAGTACACAGACAAATTCAATGAAATCCCTTTTAAATCTGTAGCTGGAGCCATGCCCAGGAAGACTGCCAAAAGATACACACAAGGTAAACAGGGAAAGACAGAGATGGAGACCACTGCAATTTAGCCAAGCCTGTTTAAGGCTTATGTGCTGAGTATATCGCTAAGCCTGTTTAAGGCTTATAACAGGAGCTGAACAATACTACTAGAGCCTGTTTAAAGCTCCAACCGTAGGCAGATAAAAATGCAAGCCTGTTTAAGGCTTATTCAAGGTCACAGAGAGAGTTGCAACATACCCCTGAGATCACCAGAGTGGGGTTCCTTCCATTTAGCTTTGTTTATAGGCTGTACCGGTAAGGACTTCCATCCAGGAGAGGCTAGAACCTGGGTGAAGTGAAGCGGTAAGGGGGTGCTGATCCGTGCAGTCCCTACAGGTGAGGAAAAGTAAGAGAATGCTGGGGCGGGGGCCGTATCGTCATCTTATAGCTATGTGGTCCTATCAGGTTGTGGAGGCGGAGTCACGACACAGAGTGTATACTGCCATGATGCGACAGGAAAGCCCTGATTATAATACAAATCTAAATATATGTTATCCAGCTCGCTGAGTTTTGAATTCTTGTTAGTCTCCTTTGTGAATCAGTGATCAGAGCATCTAGTTCAACTGGAGAGTAATCCAAGGAAAATGCATGCTACACAGTAATTCGCATATTTCAACATGAAACATCAAAGCACAAATGTACTTTTTAATATACAATTATGGAACATAAATCACTATAGCCTTGAGTATCAGATGATTTCCTTGAAATGAATGGAAACTATGGGAGGGTAAGACACAATCAATGTAAAAGTATATGATGTGATGATTAATGCATCTACCTATGCTTTTATCCCAATGACGGCATCATACAAACAGAAAAGTAATCTGTATGATTGTTTTTAATATAGCATATGGCAGTTTTATCAAATCTAGAATTCAATTTAATTGAGTTTTCATGATTTTGACAAATTGGGTTTCTACTTTCAGCAACTTCATTAGTAGCATGGACGGATTATTCATTTGTATTCTCACAAGTGACCTCAGGAATCTGTCTGTCTTTTTTCACTGTATTCTTGGCAGACTAAAGTTTTTCCTTCTGCATACAGTGTGGTTATACTGCTTATACAAGGTTGCAAGGATGTTAGGTACATTTAGTTTTTGTCGCCTCCATAGTCAGTAGTAATATTGCTTTTGGCTGTTCTGGTTTTCACAGGCTACAGGTTTGATTGCTTTTCCCTGCCTTCTAGAAAACGGTGGGTGTTTTTCAAACATAGGTGCAGAGCAAGACAAATGGGCAACATGAATATTTATACTGTTTCAGCTAATCCCTAGGAGAGATGGCTGAGATGATTACTGGGAAGGTGTATAAATTGTATGAATTGTAGAACAGCAGGGACTTCCTGCCAAGGGATTCCACCTGTTCAGGTTGGGGGTGGCTACCCCTCACCTCAAGCCACTGCTCATCAAAGCCCCAGCTAGGGCTTGCTAGAGGGAGACCTATACTGAGTCTTTCTTTGGAGTTACTTTGATCTCTGGTCAAGAATCCTGTCAAAGGAGTGGCTGGAGAGTGTTGAGTGTTAACCTCTCTCTCACTGGAACATGTTCTGCTGGTATTTGAAGGAGGCATTCAGTTGACCAAAGATCATTGTGAGTACTGATCTGCCCAGGGATTTTCTCTTTTGTGACTATGCACTATTGGGATTGTTGGTCCACGTAGTTCCCCTCCTGAGAGGTATATACCGACCTCTAGTGTGTGAAAGCATGTAAAACTGTTTCCTTAGCCTGAGCTAAATAGGTTTTCTCCTGAGAGATTCATATGGTCAGCTTCTTCATGGTAGAACTGTTCTTTAACCTGGAAGTCAATTAGTTCCTCTCCGGAGGGGTACATGCTCTGGCCTTTACTACTCTCTCACAAGCAAATTTTGTTCTGAGTTTGGCAGAAGAAATCTGTTCCTGAAGTATAGTTATAGTAAGCTTGTTACTATACAAAAAGAAAATACCCCTAGACAGGCATGTACTGGCCGTGGGGACTACAGGGAGTTTCCCGGTGGGCCGATGGCTCAGTGGGCCGGTCAGGTGCAGTCCTGGAGCCAATCCTCTCTGACAGAGAGTGATCGCGATTTCACTCCTGTTAGGAGAAGCAGCTGCCGTCACTTGCTGGAGAGAGCATTAGGCTTTCTGCTCCCTCCAGCCTGCAGAGGGAGATAGACAGCTGGCAGGCGTTCCATCCTCTCTCCCCTTATCACTTGTCACTTATCACATGACTGGAGAGAGGAAGGAGAAGCTGCCTTCAAAACTGTGAGTACACATGGGAGGGAGAGGAGAGGGAGGACACTCTGATGTAAGGGGAAGTGCTGATGGAGACACTCAAAATTAAAGTGGGCTGGTCATGATGAAGTCCAGGGCCAAATTTTTGTCCCAGTCCAGCCCTGCCCCTAGACTATTCATTGAGCTAATTGGAGTGACTGTTGCTGTGTGCCTGGCTGCCTCTGCACTAATCTGGAGAGAACCTTCTGCCCAAATCATCAGGCACTTTACGGGGTGAGCACTACATATACAATGCTGTGAAAAAGTATTTGCCCCCTTTCAGATTTTTTATTTTTTTGCATATTTGTCACACTTAAATGACTCTGATCATCAAACTAATTTTATTATTACACAAAGATAACCCAAGTAAATACAAAATGCAGTTTTTAAATGATGGTTTCATTTATTAAGGCAAAAAATCTGTCCAAATCTGCCTATGTGAAAAAGTAATTGCCCCTAAACTTAATAACTGGTTGTGCCACCCTTGGCAGCAACAACTGCAATCAAGTGTTTGCGATAACTGGCAATGAGTCTTTCACATAACCGTGGAGCAATTTAAAAAACACTAAATTTTGCTTTGTTTGAACCATTTGGAGGTGGATTTGCTGTTGTGTTTCGGATCTTTGTCCTGCTGCTAACCCAAGTGCACTTGAGCGTGAGTTCACAAACTGATAGCCGGACATTCTCCTTTAGGATTTTCTGGTAGAGCTCAGAATTTGTAGTTCCATCAATTATGGTAAGTCGTCCAGTTCCTGAAGCTGCAAGGCAGCCCTAGACCATTATGCTACCACCACCATGTCTGTTGGTATGATGCTTTTGTTATGAAATGCCGTATTAGTATTATACCAGATGTAATGGGATGCACACCTTCCAAAAAGTAACATTTTTGTCTCATCAGTCCACAGAATATATGCCTAAAAGTCTTAGCCCTTGTACACACGGTCGGAGATTCCATCGCAATGTGTCCTATCGGACCGTGTTGTCGGATAATCCGACTGTGTGTGATATGCATCGGACTGTTTCCGTTGGAACAATTTTCCAACTTGGTCCGATCGGACATACTCCGATCAGGTGTAGAGAATTTTGATAGGACAAAGTGCCAGTGGCTACTAGTGTGAACGTACTCCCGTCGTAACGAAATAACGTCATCACGTTCTGAACGATTGGATTTTCCTACAACTTGGTCCGACTGTGTGTATGCAACAGTTTCGGACACAATCCGTCGGACAAAATCCGTCGGACAAAATTCGTCGGACAAAATCCAACGGATTTGGTTGGCAGAATGTCCGACCGTGTGTACAAGGGCTTAGGGAAAATTAAGATGTTTCTCTGTAAATGTGAGATGAGCCTTTGCGTTCATTTTGGTCAGCAGTGGCTTTGGCCTTAGAACTTTCACATTGGATACCATTTTTGTCCAGTCTTTTTCTTTTTGTTGAATCATGAACAATGATTTTACCTGAGGCATGTGAAGCCTACAGTTCTTTAGATGTTGTTCTGGGTTCTTTTATGACCTCCTGGATGAGTTGTCATCATGCTGTCAGGAAGATCCTGCCAGCTAAAGACAGTCTGGGCCTTCCGCCGCACCGGCTCCCACTCCCAGTCCAGCTCCGGCACCTGACACTCCTGAACCCATGCAGCTCGGAGTTCTTCGCCCTGCTCTCACGATGGAGGAACGCCAACATCGTCGGGTCAACAACTTATGCCTTTACTGCGGAGAACCTGGGCACTATATCAGGAACTGCCCTACCAAGCTCCGTAAGTGCATGTCTGTCTCTTCTGGTGCTACTACTGCTTGGCTTAAGACCTCCTCTCACCTCTCCCTTTCTGTCTCATTGCAGCTCCCAGGAAGGACTTTGCAAGTCCCCGCTATCATTGACTCCGGGGCTTGTAGTTGCTTTATAGACTCTTCTTTTGCTAGTAAACGTCAAATTGATTTTCTGGAGCAGTCATTTTAATGATGCATAAAGTGAAAAAAAAGTGAAATATTCCTTTAAATATGGTACCTGGGGGGTGTCTAAAGTATGCCTGTGAAGTGGCATGTGTTTCCCATGTTTAGAACAGTCTCTGCACAAAATTACATTTGTAAAGGGAAAAAAAAACATTTAAAACTGCTTGGGGCTTTAATGTAATGTCTTGTCCTTGCAATATGGATGAAAATATTTGAGAAAAATTGCATGGCTACCCCATCAGCCCCCCTACCCCAGCCCATTACCAGCCCCTTACCAGCCCCTTTGGGTCTTGTATGGATATTAAGGGGGACCCCACACCCAAAATATGTTAATGTTAGGCAGATGTTGCACAAATTAACTACACAACACCAGCAACGAGGGGGGTGGATTCAGGTGCATGCTGTGTAGGAGGTACACTACACTGACTGAATATTAGGCAGATGCCTGTGTTGCACAAATCAACTACACAACACCAGCAATGAGGGGGGGGTAGATTCAGGTGTATGCTGTGCAGGAGGCACACTACACCCACTGTAACAGCGCTAGGTTAGGAAGTAAAGCACAGCTGACACTGTCCCTGCCTATCCTGCTCTCTCCCTGAACACTACACTCACTGTAACAGAGCTATCTAAAGAAGTAAAGCACAGCTGATCCTGTCCTTGCCTAACCTTCTCTCTATGAACGCCGCAACACACTACACAAGGCCACTGCGCTGGCGGCCTTATATAATGTGGGGCGTTTACTAAACCTCCTGAGCTATAATTGGCCACAGGCATCCAACCTGTGGCCAATTATGGCTCTCCTCACTGCCGGCGCTGTGATTGGCCAAGCATGCGGGGTCACAGTGCATGCTTGGCCAATCATCAGCCAGCAATGCACTGCGACTGGCGCAGTGCATTGTGGGCCATTCGTATCATGCAAATTTGATGCGAACAGCCCACAAAGTTCTGGTTTCGATGAACGGACGAACGGCCGATGTTCGTTTCGAACATGGGTTTAAATCGAACACCGGGCTCATCCCTAGTCCTGGAGGTAGACACCTCAGAAATCGCTGTTGGAGCTGTTCTATCCTAGGGACCAAAGCCTTGCTATTTCCAGTTGCCTTCTTTTCCTGCAAACTGTCCCCCGCAGAGAGGAATTATGATGTTGGTGATCGGGAATTACTGGCCATAAAATCTGCCCTGGAAGAATGGCGATACCTTTTGGAAGGAGCTTCTCATCCTATCCTGATTTACACAGACCGCAAGAACCTGGAATACCTGAAGTCCGCAAAGAGACTGAGACCGCGACAAGCCAGGTGGGTCCTGTTCTTTTCCAGGTTCTCGTTCCATGTCACCTATCGGCCGGGCTCCAAAAACACGAAACCCGATGCCCTCTCCAGGATGTTCCACAAATCCAAGGAAACTTCGCCTCCTGACACTATCCTGGCCCTGGGGAACTTTCTGCTGCTACAGGAACACCTGCTCACGTGGATTAAGCAAGCCTCAATTGGATCGGCACCCACTGTAGGAGCAGAACTACAGTGCCTTGCGAAAGTATTCAGCCCCCTTGAACTTTTCAACCTTTTGCCACATTTCAGGCTTCAAACATAAAGATATAAAATTTAAATTTTTTGTGAAGAATCACCAACAAGTGAGACACAATTGTGAAGTGGAACGAAATCTATTGGATTTTTGAAACTTTTTTAACTAATAAAAAAATGAAAAGTGGGGCGTGCAAAATTATTCGGCCCCCTTGCGTTAATACTTTGTAGAGCCACCTTTTGCTGCGATTACAGCTGCAAGTCACTTGGGGTATGTCTCTATCAGTTTTGCACATCGAGAGACTGAAATTCTTGCCCATTCTTCCTTGCAAAACAGCTCGAGCTCAGTGAGGTTGGATGGAGAGCATTTGTGAACAGCAGTTTCCAGCTCTTTCCACAGATTCTCGATTGGATTCAGGTCTGGACTTTGACTTGGCCATTCTAACACCTGGATACGTTTATTTGTGAACCATTCCTTTGTAGATTTTGCTGTATGTTTGGGATCATTGTCTTGTTGGAAGATAAATCTCCGTCCCAGTTTCAGGTCTTTTGCAGACTCCAACAGGTTTTCATCCAGAATGGTCCTGTATTTGGCTGCATCCATCTTCCCCTCAATTTTAACCATCTTCCCTGTCCCTGCTGAAGAAAAGCAGGCCCAAACCATGATGCTGCCACCACCATGTTTGACAGTGGGGATGGTGTGTTGAGGGTGATGAGCTGTGTTGCTTTTACGCCAAACATATCGTTTTGCATTGTGGGCAAAAAGTTTGATTTTGGTTTCATCTGACCAGAGCACCTTCTTCCACATGTTTGGTGTGTCTCCCAGGTGGCTTGTGGCAAACTTTAGACGAGACTTTTTATGGATATCTTTGAGAAATTGCTTTCTTCTTGCCACTCTTCCATAAAGGCCAGATTTGTGCAGTGTACGACTGATTGTTGTCCTATGGACAGACTCTCCCACCTCAGCTGTAGTTCTCTGCAGTTCATCCAGAGTGATCATGGGCTTCTTGGCTGCATCTCTGATCAGTCTTCTCCTTGTCTGAGCTGAAAGTTTAGAGGGACGGCCAGGTCTTGGTAGATTTGCAGTGGTCGGATACTCCTTCCATTTCAAAATGATCGCTTGCACAGTGCTCCTTGGGATGTTTAAAGCTTGGGAAATCTTTTTGTATCCAAATCCAGCTTTAAACTTCTCCACAACAGTATTACGGACCTGCCTGGTGTGTTCCTTGGTCTTCATGATGCTCTCTGCGCTTTCAACAGAACCCTGAGACTATCACAGAGCAGGTGCATTTATACAGAGACTTGATTATACACAGGTGGATTCTATTTATCACCATCAGTCATTTAGAACAACATTGGATCATTCAGAGATCCTCACTGAACTTCTGGAGTGAGTTTGCTGCACTGAAAGTAAAGGGGCCGAATAATTTTGCACGCACCACTTTTCAGTTTTTTATTTGCTAAAAAAGTTTAAAATATCCAATAGATTTCGTTCCACTTCACAATTGTGTCCCACTTGTTGGTGATTCTTCACAAAAAATTTAAATTTTATATCTTTATGTTTGAAGCCTGAAATGTGGCAAAAGGTTATAAAGTTCAAGGGGGCCGAATACTTTCGCAAAGCACTGTACAGGCTAGGGATGGACTATTTTGGTACGGGAGCAAAATCTTTGTACCTGAAGGCTTACGGGGGTCAATTTTAGAACTTTGCCATGACCATGCACTGACAGGGCACTTTGGTGTCCCTAAAACTGCTGACCTTGTCCAGTGCACCTTCTGGTGGCCCCTATAACTTAAAGACTGTAAGCCCTTGTACACACGGTCGGACATTCCGACAACGAAACCGTCGGATTTTGGCTGACGGATTTCGTCCGAAACTTGTGTTGCATACACACGGTCGGACAAAGTTGTCGGAAAATCCGATCGTACGTAACGTGATGAGGTTATTTCGTTAGGACGGGACTACATTCTGGCTAGTAGCCAATAGCTATGGTCTAGGAATTTGATCTGAGCATGCGTGGCACTTTGTCCGATCGGAATTCTCTACACACAATCGGACAAAGTCCGATCGGATCATGTTGTCGGAAAGTTTTATAGCCCAGCTCTAAAACTTTGTCCATTGGATATTCCGATGGAAACAGTCCGATGGAGCCCACACACGGATTATTCGACAACACGGTCCGATCGGACATTTTCCGTCGGAATGTCTGACCGTGTGTACAAGGGCTAAGAGTTACGTGGAGTCCTGTACCTCCTGTACTCAGAACAAGACCTGTAGATCCAGAGCCTGGGGATTACTGAAACCCCTGCCCATTCCGGGCAGGCCGTGGAAAATATTGTCTATGGACTTTATTGTCGACCTACCCCAGGGGGAAGGGTATACTGCCATCTTTGTGGTGGTAGATCGGCTGTCTAAAATGGCCCATTTCTTCCCGATGAAGGGTACTCACTCGGCTTCTGAAACAGCACAAATGTTTGTCAGAGAAATAATTAGACTCCATGGAATCCCGGCCAATATAGTTTCTGACTGCTTACCACCCTCAGACGAATGGTCAGACCGAGAGGACCAACCAGACCCTCGAGCAATATTTGCGTTGTTTTTCATCCTTTTCTCAAGATAACTGGGTCACACTGCTTCCTTTGGCTGAATTTGCCTACAATAATTCCATGCATTCCGTCACAAAGCAAAGTCCATTTTTTGCTAATTAAGGTTTCCATCCAGCCTTTCTTCCCAACTCCATTCCTGAATGTTCTGTGCCAGCGGTCCTGGAAACAATACATTTTTTTTCCTCTAACAGTCAGTTATTACAGAAAACCATGGCAAAATCCCAGGAGCAAAATAAGGAAGTGTTCGACAGGAAGAAACGGGGTGAATTGGTGCTTGAACCTGGTAACCATGTATGGTTGTCCACTGCAAATCTAAAATTTACTTGTCCCTCCAGGAAGTTGGGTCCCAAATTCTTGGGCCCTTTTCCTGTAAAAAGGAAAATTAATGAGGCGGCTTATTAGCTAGAGCTCCCGGATTCACTCAAGATCCATCCTGTTTTTCACATTTCCCTGCTGAAACCTTTTGTTACTAATCCTTTTTCTGACCGGTAGGGATGAGCCGAACACCCCCCGGTTCGGTTCGCACCAGAACTTGCGAACGACCCCCGCGTTTGGTACGAACGTTAGAACCCCATTGAAGTCTATGGGACTCGAACGTTCGAAATGGAAAGTGCTAATTTTAATGGCTAATATGCAAGATAGTGTCCTAAAAAGGGTTTGGGGACCTGCCTCAGGGGACATGGGTCACTGCAAAAAAAAGTTTTAAAAACTGCCGTTTTGGCGGGAGCACTGATTTTAATGATGATTAAAGTGAAAAAAAAAAGTGAAATATTCCTTTAAATATGGTGCCTGGGGGGTGTCTGTAGTATGCCTGTGAAGTGCCACGTGTTTCCCGTGTTTAGAACAGTCCCTGCACAAAATGACATTAAACGGAAATAACACCATTTAAAACTGCTTGCGGTTTTAATGTTATATCTGGTTCCTGCAATATGGTTGAAAATCATTGAGAAACATGGCATGGGTAGCCCTCCCTGCCCATTACCAGCCTATTTGGGTCTTGTACGCATATTAAGGGGAACCCCGTACCCATATTAAAAAAAGGAAATGCGTGTGGCCCCCAGGCCCTATATACTCAGAACAGCAGTATACAGGCGGTGCAAACAAGACAGGGACTGTGTAGGTTTGTTGTGTTAAGTTGAATCTGTTTGTCATTTTCAACCGGTACATTTTTAAAGTGTAGCTCCAGTCAAAAAAACGATTTTTAAGCTTTTTGGAAAACATAGGGAAGGGTTATCACCCCTGTATAATTTGTTTTGTCGTCCATCTTTTTTCATCTCACTTGCTGCTGTCTCCTTGCGTTTGCAAGTAGGAGATGTTTGTAAGTTGGATGTTTGAAAGTAGGGGCCTGCCCTATATTATAGCGGTATGTACTGGGTACAGAGCACGCAGATAGCACGCACTATCTCCTAACACTACTGACTGCAAGCTCTATTATTAACCACTTGACCACTGGGCACTTAAACACCCTTAATAACCAGACCAATTTTCAGCTTTCGGTGCTCTCACATTTTGAATGACAATTACTCAGTCATGCAACACTGGACCTATAGGAAATGTTTGTCCTTTTTTCACACAAATAGAGCTTTCTTTTGGTGGTATTTAATCACTGCTGGGTTTTTTATTTTTTGTGCTATAAAAGAAAAAAAGACCGAAAATTCTGCGAAAAAATGAATTTTTCTTCGTTTCTGTTATAAAATTTAGCAGATTAGTCATTTTTTCTTCATAAATTTTGGCCAAAATTCATACTACTACATATCTTTGGTAAAAATAAGTACAAATTGGTGGATATTATTTGGTCTTTGTGAAAGTTATAGAGTCCACAAGCTATGGTGCCAATATCTGAAAATTGATCACACCTGAAGTACTGACGGCCTATTTCCTTTTTTTTTTTTTTCCACAAAATTGTCATATTATCAGGTTATTTCACACACACAGCATATGCATACCACAAATTACACCCCAAAACACATTCTGCTATTACTCCCGAGTACGGCGATACCACATGTGTGAGACTTTTACACAGCGTGGCCACATACAGAGGCCCAACATGCAGGGAGCGCCATCAGGCGTTCTGGAGCACCCAGGCCAATTCTGACATTTCTCTCCTACATGTAAAAATCATCATTTATTTGCTAGAAAATTACAGAGAACCCCAAAACATTATATATATATTTTTTTTTTAGCAAAGACCCTGGAGAATACAATGGTGGTCGTTGCAAATTTTTATCTCACACGGTATTTGCACAGCAATTTTTCAAACGCGTTTTTTGGGGGGAAAAAACAGTTTTGTGCTTAAGAAACAAACAAAAAAAACAGTAAAGTTAGCCCAATGTTTGCATAAAGTGAAAGATGAAGTTATGCTGAGTAAATAGATATCAAACATGTCACTCTTCAAAATTGCACATGCCCGTGGAATGGCGCCAAACGTCGCTACTTAAAAAATCCCCATAGGCGACGCTTTACATTTTTTTTTACTGGTTACATGTTTTGAGTTGCAGAGGAGGTCTAGGACTAGAATTATTGCTCTCGCTCTAACATTCTCGGCGATACCTCACATGTGTGGCACATGCGAGCACATGGGGACATGGGCGCTTTAATTTTTATTTTATTTTTTTATTGTTCATTTTACTTTATTTATTTTAGTTTGACATTTTTTTCCCCAAAAATATATTTTTGATCACTTTTATTCCTATTACAAGAAATGTAAACATCCCTTGTAATAGGAATATGGGGTGACAGGTCCTCTTTACAGTGAAATCTGGGGGGTCAATATGACCCCACATCTCACCTCTAGGCTGGGAAGCCTGAAATAAAAAATAAAAAAAAGATTCTGGCTTTGATCGTACTGGCGAGTTGGTAGAAGCACCGGAGGGCGGTGAGGGGTGGGGGGCGTCTATGGCTGGGTATTTCAGGGTATCACCGAGTATGGCTGGGTATCTCTGAGTATGGCTGGGTATGGCAATTTATGGCAGGGTATTACAGAGTATTGGTGGGGTATTGGCGGGGTACTACAGAGTAATAGCAGGGTACTGCAGAGTATTGGTGGGTACTACAGAGTAATGGCAGGGTACTGCAGAGTATTGGGGGTACTGCAGAGTAATGGCGGGTACTGCAGAGTAATGGCGGGTACTGCAGAGTATTGGGGGGTACTGCAGAGTAATGGGGGTTACTGCAGAGTAATGGGGGTACTGCAGAGTAATGGCAGGGTACTGCAGAGTAATGGGGGGTACTGCACTGCAGAGTAATGGCAGGGTACTGCAGAGTAATGGCGGGGTACTGCACTGCAGAGTAATGGCGGGGTACTGCAGAGTAATGGCGGGGTACTGCACTGCAGAGTAATGGCGGGGTACTGCAGAGTAATGGGGGTTACTGCAGAGTATTGGGGGTACTGCAGAGTAATGGGGGTTACTGCAGAGTAATGGCAGGGTACTGCAGAGTAATGGGGGGTACTGCACTGCAGAGTAATGGCGGGGTACTGCAGAGTAATGGCGGGGTACTGCACTGCAGAGTAATGTCGGGGTACTGCAGAGTAATGGCGGGGTGCTGCAGAGTAATGGCAGGGTACTGCAGAGTAATGGCAGGGTACTGCAGAGTATGCACTGGTATTGCAGAGTATTGGCAGGGAATTGAGGGGTTAAATTCGGTGAGCAGCGATGTGGGCACTGCAGATGCAGCCCACATCGCTGCTGACACCGATCTCTTTCCCCTCCGCTGTACCGATCGGTACAGAGAGGGGAGGGAGGAACCGGCGTCATAACATGAGGCCGGTTTGTTTCCAAGTGATCACTCCGTCATTTGACGGAGCAATCACGTGGTAAACGGCCGCTATGAGCGGCCGTTTACCGTGATCCGTGATGCGCCGGGTCCTGTGGACCCGGCGGTCACGGATGCTCTCGAGTGCGCGCACCTCGGGGCACGCGAGAGCAGAATTCTGGGAGGCCGTTAATTAACGGCCTCTCAGAGTTAAACAACCGCCCTGAAGCCGTTAATCGGCAATGGGCAGTTGTTAAGTGGTTAAAGCTAGATCACTAGCTATATAGGTGAGGTGAATATAGTGGTGTATACTGCAGTCAGGGCACAGACAACAACCACTACACAGCAGCAAGATAGGAAATCAGCCAAAAACGATCGGTGTGTACTGTGTTGAAGGTACACAGAACACCCGCTGCTTCAGATGCTAAGTAACACACTACACGAGGCCGCCTCAAAGGCGGCCTTATATAGTGTGGGGCGTGCACTACACAGCCTGAGCTATGATTGGCCACAGGCAGGATGCCTGTGGCCAATCATGGCTCTCCTCGCTGCCGGCGCTGCGATTGGCCAAGCATGCGGGGTCACAGTGCATGCTTGGCCAATCATGGGGCAGCAATGCACTGCGCCACCGCAGTGCATTGTGGTCCGCGCGCGCGTCACTCGAATTTTGACGCGAACGGCCCAAAAGTTCGGAATTCGCCGAACGGCCGAACAGCCATTGTTCGAGTCGACGTACGTTCGACTCGAACACGAAGCTCATCCCTACTGACCGGAATGTGAATCCTCCGGATCCTGTAATAGTGGATGGCGAGGAAGAATTTGAAATCGAAGCTATCTTGGATTGTAGGAAAAGGAATAATCAAGCCCGATTCTTGATTAAATGGAAAGGCTAGAGAGAACTCTTGGGAGCCCGAGGAGAACATCCACGAAAAAAAGGTTAATCCAAGCTTTTAAGAGATCCCACCCTGAAAGATGGGAACGGTTGGGCATCCGGAGGCTGCCCCTTGAGGGGGGGCAATGTCAGGAAGATCCTGCCAGCGAAAGACAGTCTGAGCCTTCTGCCGCGAGTTCGCGCATGCGTGGGTGTGCACGCGAGTGTGCACCTGTTGGCACCAGATGGGCTATTTAATTCTGTCTGTCACATTGAGATCTTGCTGTCTGATCTACAGCGTGCGAGTATCCTGACCCTGAGAACCTTTCTCCTGTGATCTTTTACCCGGCTTGTCTACCTTCCATCCCTGCTATCTGCCTGCACCTGATCTCGGCCTGCCTGACTACTCTTCTGCTTGACCCTCTGGTACCTCTGCTGTCTGCCTGATAACCGACCTGGCTTGTCCGACTATCCTCCTGCTTGTTCCTTTGGTACCTCCGCTGACCGTCTGATCACCGACCCAGCCTGTCTTACTACTCGGCTTCCAGCATCCTGGTTCCTGATGCCTGTCTGCTGTCCAGCTTCCAGTTGTTGGTCCAGCTCCTGCCTGCAGTCCAGCTTCAGCCTGAGTTCCTGCTCCAGAGTCCAGGTTCCTGCTGCCTACCTGATGCTCTGTTCCAGCCTGCTGCACCCACCTGCTGATCCAGTTCCTTCTTGGTCCCAGTCTGTCTCCTGATCCTGTTGGATGTTACGCTACACAGTGCTTCCTGGGTTCCAGATCCATCCGCTGCTGATCCTGCCAAGCACTCATGCCACTCCTGACTCTTGTGCTTCCTTTATACTCTACCAGGGCCCTCGAGTCGGAGCCATAAGAGAGGTCTCTTCCTGCAGGTTGGGCTCTTCCCCTAGGTACGTGACACATGCTCTTGGAGTCATTTTAGTAGGCCGGCCACTCCTGGGAAGGTTCACCACTATTCCAAATTATCTCCATTTGTGGATAATGTCTCTCCCTGTGGTTCACTGGAGTTCCAAAGCCTTAGAAATGGCTTTGCAGCCCTTTCTAGACCGATACATGTACATTACTTTGTTTCTAACCTGTTCTTGAATTTTTTTAGATTGTGGCATGAAGTGTGTTTTTTTGTGATCTGTTAGCTTGCTTCACTTTGTCAGACAGCTTCTATCTATGTGATTTCTTAAATCAAAAGGTCTGGCAGTAATTGGGCCTGGGTGTGGCAAGTGAAATTTAACTCAGCTTTAGAAAAAATTGTGATTAATCACAGTTCATTCATGATTCAGCATGGGAGGGGGCAATTGCTTTTTCACGTAGGGCCAGGCAGGTTTGAATAGCTTTTTTCCCTTAATACATGAAACAATAACTTAAAAACTGCATGTAAGAGAACTATTGTAGTGCATCAGATGTGCATGCTCGCATAAGGAACTTGCAGATGCAGCAATGCCCATGCACAAAGAAATGTGCGTGCCTGTGGGAGCGTGTCCACAGTTCCCTTTGGCGCCAGAAGGCTTATTTAAGGGACACACTGACCTCTGACAGATGCTGACTGATATTCAGCTGTTCCCTGATACCTGAATCCTGCTGTTTCCTTGCCTGTTACCTGTTGCTGAACCTTGGATTTCCTTGACCCTGCTTCTGGACTCTCCTACACTCATGATTACTTTTCCTGATCCTGGCTTTCTGATTGACCATCCTCCTGCCTAATGTCTTGGTACCCTGCTGACCGCCAGCTACTGAACCCAGCTATCCTTGTGACTTCGCTACTGTTTCTTGCTTGGCTCAACACTGCTATATGAGTGTCTGCGACTATGGTCCTGCATCCAGCTGTGACTTCCTGCCTTCTAAGAGTCGCATCTTCTGCTACAAGTTTCCGGGTCTACTCATGTTCCTCCTGTCCCTTGGCTCCCTCTGTCCCCCATCTCAGTGGACCTGGACTGGAGATGCGAGAGGCTGACCTTGTCACTTCAGACTCCGACCAGGTGGGTACGTGACAGTATCAGTCAGCCACCAATGGAGTCTGAAAGGGAGGCCTCGCCTTTTGAGGACATTTGCCAATCAATTGCTGCATTATCCCATACTGTACAGAGTCTTCAAGAGGACCTCGGTCGGATGGAAGGTCGGCTACCGAAACCAGTTTGATGTCTCACCTGCCTCCACTTCCCATACAATTGTGAACTCTTCTGTGCAAACTGACTTCGGCCTGCTCAGCGAGACCGCTCTTCCTCCAGAACCCAGAGTGCCTTTGCCCGAATGTTTCTCAGGAGTCTGTAAACAGATCCGTACCTTCCGAAATGCCTGTGAACTTTATTTTTCCTTGTTACCCCAAACTTTCTCATCAGGGGGGTATTAAAGTGGAGGTTCATCATCACATTTCTTCTAAATGAACCACTTTCCTGGGCTCATCATCTCAGGGAGCAACATGATTCGGCCTTGGCAGCCACAGACTCCTTCTTCTCAGCCATGTCCCAGCTACCGTATTTATCGGCATATAACACGTGCCGGCATATAATGCGCACCCCAAGTTTAGGAGGGAATTTAAAAGAAAAAAACTTTTAGGAGGGAAGTTTAAGGAAAAAAACTTACATTTAAATGCCCATCAATGCAGGCTTGTCAGTGTCATTTGCAGCCTTGCATTGCAGCCTTGTCAGTCGTATGCAGCCTTGCATTTGCAGCCTTGTCAGTCGTTTGCAGCCTTGTCAGTCATATGCAGCCTTGCATTTGCAGCCTTGTCAGTCATTTGCCGGTTAAAAATGGCGCCGGTAGTTCTCGGCCGTTCTCGGCGGCTTTCGGGTATTTTCGGCCGCACTCGGCCATTCTCGTCTATTTATGGCCACACTCGCCCGTTCTCTGCGCCTTTTGGTTTTCCGAAAGCCGCCGAGAACGGCCGAGTGCGGCCAAAGATAGTCGAGAACAGCCGAAGATAGCCGCGAACGGCCGAGTGTGGCCGAAAATGCACAAAAGCTGCAGATAGCGGCAGAAAGCACTAGCACCGCGCGGCCCCCCCACCCCAAAGCACCTTGTCCCCATGTTGATGAGGACAAGGGCCTCTTCCCGACAACCCTGGCCGTTGGTTGTCGGGGTCTGCGGGCGAGGGGCTTATCAGAATCCGGGAGCCCCCTTTAATAAGGGGCCCCCCGGATACCGGCCCCCCACCCTATGTGAATGAGTATGGGGTACAATGTATCCCTACCCATTCACCTGTAAAATAAAGTACAAAAAAAACACAACACACAAGATAAAATAGTTTATTGCACAGCTCCGGGGGTCTTCCGTCTTCGGGGGTCTTGTCGCCAGACTCCTCCGCTATCTTCTTGTAGCTCTTTTGCTAGCGGAGGAGTCCGGCTTTCTTCCTCGCCGCGGCCTCTTCTTCCGACTTCGGGGGTCTTGTCCCCCCTCTTCGGTTCTTCTGCCGGGCCACCGCGCCTTCTTATAGCTCTTTTACAGGCGGTGGCCCAGTCTTCTGTCGCCGATGTCGCCGCTGTCGCCGCCGCCGCCGCCGCCACCGCCGCCACCGCCGCCACCGCCTTCTGTTCTGTTCTTCTCTTCTTCTTCTTTTCTTCTTCTTCAGATGTTGCCTCGTCGAGTCCTCCACTCACAATGGCTCTGACCGGGCACGCGGCGACTTATATAGGGACATCACGGATGATGTCCCCGCCCATTATGGTGTCACAGTCCCAGAGGATGCTGGGACTGTGACATCATAATAGGCGGGGACATCATCCGGTGATGTCCCTATATAAATCGCCGCATGCCTGGTCAGAGCCATTGTGAGCGGAGGACTCGATGAGGCAACATCTGAAGAAGAAGAAGAAGAAGAGAAGAACAGAACAGAAGGCGGCGGCGACAGCGGCGACAGAAGACCGGGCCACCGCCTGTAAAAGAGCTATAAGAAGGCGCGGTGACCCGGCAGAAGAACCGAAGGGGGGGGGACAAGACCCCCAAAGTCGGAAGAAGAGGCCGCGGCAAGGAAGAAAGCCGGACTCCTCCGCTAGCAAAAGAGCTACAAGAAGATAGTGGAGGAGTCCGGTGAGAAGACCCCCCGAAGACAGAAGACCCCCGGAGCTGTGCAATAAACTATTTTATCTTGTGTGTTGTGTTTTTTTTGTACTTTATTTTACAGGTGAATGGGTAGGGGTACATTGTACCCCATACTCATTCACATATCCACATATCCTTATTAAAGGGGGCTCCCGGATTCCAATAAGCCCCTCGCCCGCAGACCCGGACAACCAACGGCCAGGGTTGTCGGGAAGAGGCCCTTGTCCTCATCAACATGGGGACAAGGTGCTTTGGGGTGGGGGGGCGTGCGGCCCCCCCTTCCCCAAGGCACCCCCATGTTGAGGGCACGCGGCCTGGTACGGCTCAGGAGGGGGGGCGCTCGCTCGTCCCCCCTTTCCTGGCCGGCCGGGTAGCATGCTCGGACAAGGGTCTGATGTGGACCTGGGGGGACCCCCACGCCAATTTTTTTCAGCGTTGGGGTTCCCCTTTAAGTCCATACCAGGTGGCAGGGCCAGCGACGCCTTCGCGGGCCCCGCCTACCTGGAGACCCGCTCGAAATGAGCAGACTTTTCTCCGGGCGGGAAAAGTCCGCTCATTTGAAAAGTACGGCGGACTGGCACACACACGGCCGGATTGTCGGCCGAAATGCGAGTCCGGCGGGAAGATTGGAGTGCAAAACTACTTTCTAAGTCCGCCATACTTTCGGGTCAAAAAAGTATGCCGGAGGCTACACACGGGGGATTGTCCGGCGGACTTGAGTTTGCCGGACTTTTCTACCCACTTGTTTGATCGTGTGTACGCGGCATAAGACTGCTCTCCATCATCAATTTCGTCTAGGACTTTCAGATACATTAAAAGATGAACTTGCCAGAGTGGGTGTACCAGCAACCCTGGAATATCTGATCGATCTTGTCATCCAGATCGACCGACGGTTACATGAAAGGCAATCTGAAAGGACTAATAACAACCTATCTGTATTCCCAAGAACTGTCTCTTCTGTTTCCTCAGTTACTGCTGGAATGCCAAGGGTGCTCCCCAAGAAATGGGAACACCATGAATCTCCCCGTAGGATCATCTCTTTTTTCTGCTGAGCGCCTCCGGCAACAATGTTGCAATCTTTGCCTTTACTGCGGGGAGGCAGGTCACTTAATGCAGACTTGTCCAGTAAAGCCTTTTAAGTCCATTCCTCTGCAGCCCCACATGATGCATTTCCCTGGGAGATGTTTGCTATTATGCTTGGCCTACCATGGCTGAAGGCCCATAACCCACATATTGACTGGCCTACTGGAGATATCTCCTTTTCTTCTAGTTATTGTCAGACACATTGTTTCCCAAAAAGGACTCAAACCTCTGCTTCTCTCCTCAGCATCCACCCTGATCCTGAAGCTGTGAAGCTGGTGCCCGTTGCATATCACGGATTCTTGGATGTGTTCAACAAGAAGAATGCAGATACTCTCTCACCCCATAGGACTTACGATTGTCCCATTGAACTTTTGCCAGGGGCCGAGATCCCATTCTGTCGAATCTACCCTCTATCTGAGCCAGAACTGGAAACTTTTCGCAAATATATAGACTAAAGCCTGGAGAGGGTTTATTCGGCCCTCTTCCTCATCCACAGGTGTCGGTATCTTCCTTGTGGAGAAAAAAGATCACACTTTGGAGACCCTGTATAGACTACCGAAATCTTAATAAAATAACTGTCAAAAACCCACTTCCATTGATCCCTGAACTGTTCCAGAGGTTGCGGGGAGCACTAGTGTTCTCCAAATTAGATTTAAGAGGTGCTTATAATCTAGTCAGGATCAGGGAGGGAGATGAATGGAAGACAGCTTTCAGTACACGCTTTGGCCATTTCAAATACTTAGTCATGCCCTTCGAACTCTGCAATGCCCCAGCCACCTTCCAGCACCTGGTAATTGATATTTTTTGGGACTACCTTGATCTGTTTATCGTCTACCTTGATGATATTCTAATCTTCTCTGACACAATAGAAATACATCGCACAAATATAATGAAGGTCTTGAGCAGACTTCGTGAACATCACCTCTATGCCAAGGCCGAGAAGTGCGACTTTGAAAAACAGACAATACAGTTTTTAGGACTTGTCTTTTTATGCTGATGGTATTTCCATGGATCCCCAGAAGGTCGCGGCTGTCCTGGAATGGCCAGCCCTTACAGACAGGAAAGCTTTGCAAAGGTTTGTGGGATTTGCTAATTTTTATAGGGGATTTATTAAGAACTTTTCAGTCACACTTGTTTAATAATAAAAGTAAAAAGAACAAACATAGTGAAAACATAGCCAAAGTTCAGCCAAGCCAGAAGTCAGGGATCAATGTAGTGGAACCGCAAGTAGAATCTGCAGCCAGAAGGGATGTTAGCAAAGCAAGTCTTGAACAGGATTGCAGGAGATAGTTTCTGTGATGTGACCAAGGCGAAGGCAGAGCTCCTCTGGACTGGAAGGCTTAAGTAGGCAGGACTGATGAGCAGGATATCATCAACAGCTGAGTAACTGTGGAGAGATAGGAGCCGGCAATTAGAAGGAAGGTCTGAGCCCAGCCATGACAGTTCCCTTCCAATGGGTCCCAGAAGCACAAGCATCTTTTGAACAGTTAAAAGCTTTGTTCACTTCGGCCCCCATCCTGAAGCATCCCGACCCATCCTTGGCCTATGTCTTAGAGGTAGACACCTCTGAAAACACAGTAGGAGCTATATTTTCATAATGACAGGGCCCTAAATTGTTACTTAATCCCGTGGCATTTTTCTCCAAGAAACTGAATCTATCTGAGAGAAACTACCACGTTAGAGATCAGGAATTGTTGGCCATTAAAGCTGCACTTGAAGAATGGAGTTACCTGTTGGAAGGTGCCTCTCATCCTATCCTTTCTTCACCGACCACAAGAACTTAGAGTATTTAAGAACAGCCAAAAGACTAAGAACTCAGCAGGCAAGATGGGCATTATTTTTCTCTGGGTTCACATTTCACATTGCCTATTGCCCTGGTCCAAAAAATTGTAAACCAGATGCGCTGTCACCCATGTTCCATGGCCCAGTCCTACCTTCGGAACCAGACACTATCCTACCGGCCAAGAATTTCCTCCTTCTTCAGTCAGACCTGATGTTCCAAATAAAGTTAGATGTGATTGATCACCCATCTCAATATTTACCTCTTCAGTTAAGGGATGGGCTCTATTTCCATAATGAACAAATCTTTGTCCTGGAACAGTTTAGAATCTCTAACCTCAAACAATGTCATGATCACTCCTTGGCAGGCCACTTTAGAAATCCACAAGAGTACAGATTTCATTTCTCGTTCTTTCTGGTGACCAGACTTGATGCAGGACTATAATAAATATGTAAAATCCTGTGTAACATGCCTACGCAGCAAATCTGACCGAGCCAAGACCTAGGGTCTACTGGAATGTCTTCCTGTTCCCAACAAACCATGGAGCATGCTATTTATGGATTCCATTGTAGAACTACCCCCATCTGAGAATTATACCACCATATTTTTCATTGTTGATCGTCCGACCAAGATGGCACATTTTGTACCTTCTGCCACTGGGACTGCCTGCACGTTCATCAGAGAAATCGTAAAACTGCATGGTATTCCTGACAACATCTTCTCTGATCGAAGGGGTGCAATTTACCTCCAGATTTTGGAGGGCTCTTTGTGAAGCCTTAAACATCGAACTCTGTCTGTCCACTGCTTACCACCCTCAAAAAAATGGACAGACAAAGAGAACCAACCAAACATTGGAACAGCATTTGCGCTGCTTCTCCTCTTTCTCACAAGATGGCTGGTCACCTCTTCTCTCACTGGCGGAGTTTGCATATAACAATTCCATTCATTCAGCCACCAGTCACCCTTTTTTGCCAACTATGGATATCACGCTTCCTTTTTGCTTGAGTTGTCCATAGAGTCTTCTGTACCTGCTGTACAAGACAGATTGAGTTTTTTCAGCTCCAATAATAAATTACTTCAAGACACTATTTCTAAAGCTCAGGCAAGCAATAAAAAAAATTTAACAAAAAAATATGGGTAACTTGAATCTGGTACCAGGGGACAGAGTCTGGTCATCCACCGCAAATTTGAAATTAAGATGTCCCACAAAGAAATTTGGCCCGAAATACCTGGGGCCATTTCCAGTCAAGAGGAAAATCAATACTGTGGCTTTTGAACTTGTGTTATCAAAGAATCCGAAAATTCACCCTGTTTTCCACATCTCTTTGCTAAAACCAGTGGTCCCTAATCCCTTTCCCAACCGGGATCTGGAAAATCCTTCTACACTGCTCATCGAGGGCAATGAGGAATAGGAAGTTGAATCTGTTCTGGATTGTAAAACCAAAAATGGGCAAACACAATTCCTGATCAAGTGGAAGGTCTATGGCCCTGGAGAGAATTCATAGAAATCAGCTTCTAATGTGCATGCACCACTAAACGTACAAGCCTTTTTTCAGCGTCACCCAGTAAAAAAGCAGATGAAAGGGCATCTGGAGGCTGCTCATAAGGAGGAGGCAATGTAAGAGAACTATTGTAGCGCATCAAGCGTGCTCTCTCACACATGCACACATAAGGAACTTGGCGGATCGCAGATGCACCAATGCGCAAAGAAATGTGTGCGCCCATGGAAGCGTGTCCACAGTTCCCTTTGGAGCCAGATGGCCTATTTAAGGGACACACTGACCTTTGACAGATGCTGATTAATCTTATTGGTTCCTGATCCAGGCTTTCCGATTGACCTTGCTCCTGCCTAATGTCTTGGTACCGTGCTGTCCGCCTGCTACCGAACCCGGATATCCTCGTGACTTCTCTTCTGTTTCCTACTTGGCTCAACACTGCCATCTGAGTGTCTGTGACTATGGTCCTGTGACCAGCTGCAACTTCCTGCCTTCCAAGAGTCGCATCCTCTGCTACAAGTTTCCGGGTCTACATCTGCAGGCACTCTTGTTCCTCCTGCCCCTTGGCTCCCTCTGTCCCTACTCTCAGCGGGACCTGGGTTGGAGATACAAGAGAGGCTGACCTTGTCACTTCAGACTCCGACCAGGTAAATTACACTGCATCTTGGATTTACTTGAGTTATCTTTGTGTAATATTAAAATTTGTTTGATGATCTGAATCATTTAAGTGTGAGAAATATACAAAAAAAATAAAAAACACAGGACGGGGCAAATACTTCAGCAAATACTACAGCACTGTACATAACTGGAGGATCTTTGATATGATTGCAGTCTAGTTCTAGAATAACTACTATAAGTTTTGAAATGCAGATCTGTAAGCAAAAAGGACATTCTTGTCTTGATCTTGTAAGTGTTTTTTAAGGGATTAAAAACTCTTAAATTGAGGGGCACACATCGGGCAGACATCACAATTTCAAAAATGTATTCAAGCAGATATCTAAAAAGTAATTTTATTCCTCACTTCTACATCTAGTTGCCATTTTTGAAGATAATGCATAACATTATTCAGAGGTAATCAGAAATTCTGTTAAATGTTAAATGTTGTAGAACCGTAGAGAACAAAAGTGGTACCTACAGAAGAAAGCTGCCAAGGGAGGGGAGGTAGAGGTAAATGTCCTACAGAACAATTGAACAATTTTATTTTAACAAATGACAATCAGTGCTGAAAGAATAATTGGGGTTTCTTAGCGCTTTACCTATTGTACATTCACATTAGTCCCTTCATGGAGGTTACACTCTAAGTTACCAATCTCAGTTGCATGAACATAAAGACTAGGTAGTTATATTTAAAAGTACCGGGCAGAAAAAGTACACTTTATACTTGGAGAACACTCCTGAAGGGATACAGATAGGCTAATTGCAGCCCGCTGCTTTTTATAGATCATATAAAAATGCAAAAAGGGATTTTGACAAAATACCAAACCCTTGACTTGTTTTTACCTTTTTTCATTTTTCTTTATCTCAGTGCTGCTGATCTCCTGCAGCTCCCTTAACAACCTCTGCTCCAAAAAGTTTTACCTCCTTCATGACCAGGCCATTTTTTGCTATTTAGTGCTGTACTAATTTAACTGTTAATTACACCTTCATGCAACACTGTAACCAAATTAAATTTCTATCATATCAATATTTTTTACTTTCTGCTATAAACCTATCCAATTAAAAAATTTAAAGTAATGTATTTCTTCACAAATGTAGGCCAAAATGTATTCTGCTACATGTCTTTGGTAAAAAAAAATCCAATAGGTGTACAGTGATTGACTTTCATGAAAGTTATAGTGTCTACAAACTATGGTATATATCAGTGGTCTCCAAACAGTGGCCCTAAGCCAGATGCAGACTTTTGCTTGCTTTTATCCAGCCCTTGAGGCTTTATTCCTGACACTGGCACCACCAATTGGGTGTAATTCTTTCCACTGACACCAACGATGGGGTATAATTCCTACGATTGACACCAACAATGAGGCACTATTCCTTCCACCGACACCAACAATGGGGCACACTTCTTGCCACTGACACCAACTATGGGGCGCTATTCATTCCACTGACACCAACAATGGGGTATAAATCCTTCCACTGACAACAAAAATGGGGCATAATTCCTTCCACTGACAACAAAAATGGAGCACTATTCTCCCCACTGAAACCAACTATTTCTCCCCCTAATGCCAAAGATAAGGCATTGTTTACTTCCACTGGGCACAGTCTGGCATCCTTAAAGTCTGAATAACTGCAAACTGGCCCTTTCATTAGAAAGTTTGGTGGAGACCCCTGGTACATATACTGGAATATTTATTTATTTTTATTTATACTACTAATGGCAGTGGCCAGCGACTTATAGTGGTACTATAATGGTGCAGTGGCCAGTCTGACACTGACACTGAGTGGTAACTGACTAACTACCACTGACATTACCAGTGACACTAATACAGTGATCAGTAATAATACTATACACTGTCACTGTACTAATGACACTAGCTGCGAAGGGGTCAACATCTAGGGCGATCAAAAGGTTAAACTGTGTGCCTAACAATGTGTAATATGTGCTGCTTTTTGATAATGAAACAGAGATCGTTCCCTCTGTACAGAGCCAAGTGTTGATTGTTAACAGAGGGCTCTGGGCTGTGTTTGGACATAGCCGATCAGCAGGTCCCAGCTATGAATCATTGGACAGGACCTGCTGACAGACTGTCAGGAAGGGCAAGCCAGTAATCAAAATGTCAGCAGCAGAAGAACATCTGTGCAAGGGTTCCCAATAAGAAGCAAACGGCGCACATGCATGCACAGATGCGCGGATGACTGTGCGCACAAGGGGACGCGCACATGTTGTGACAGTTCTTGGCGCCAAATGCGCTATTTAAAGGAGACTGATGCCCAGGTTCATTGCTGCCTGGTCTACAGCATTCCCTGTGTCCCCTGCTACCCGTTGACCCTGAAAACCTGTTCCAGACTTTTGGCTTGTCCTTGACTACTCTTGCATTCCCGGCTTGTCCTGACTTGCTCCTTTCTCTCCCTTTGTTACCTTGCCCGCCTGTTACCGGCTCGGCCTGTACCCTGACTCTGCTCCAGCTACCGTACTTGTTCCTGATCTCTCTGCCAGTGTATGACCCGGTGTCAGGGCTGGGCTCAGCCCTTCTTTCTCTGAGCTGGCCGCTCAGCTGTCCGCTAATGGCCAGCTCCTATCTCTCCACAGTGACTTACCTGTTGATGATATCCTGCTCGTCAATCCTGCCTGCTTAAGCCGTCCAGTCCAGATGATCTCTGCCTTCGCCTTGGTCACATCTCTAGAGACGCTCTCCTGTGTTCCTGTTATAGGCTTGCTTCGCTGACATTCCTTCTGGTTCCAGATGCTGCTTGCTGTTCTACTATGCTGTTCTCTGGCTCCCTGACCTTTTGGCTTGTCTGACTATCCATTCTGGTTCCTTAAGTCTGGCTATGTTTTGACTACGTTTACTCTGTTTGCCTTTTTTTATTATTATTAAACAAATGTGATTTAACTGTACTTCAGTCTCAGTCTGATTCATGGATTCGGACAGTAGGTGAAGGCCATTAATTCAGAAGATGCGGTAAATCCAATTGTTGGTAATATTTTATTTTATATCCAGATTGGATGAGCAGGATCACCGCATGAATCAGTTTGTCATGGCATTACAAATGCTCCTGAAGTGCACGGCTCACCTGGAATCTCCCACTGTGGCTGCTCCAGAACAACCTGTCTTGCAGGCCGCCTCTGCTGCTGCTCCAGTCTCTGTGCAGGCATCTGCCTCGAATATTACCTCTATAAGGGGTATGTCTGGTTCCACTCTGCTTCCCCAGCAATTTGGGGGAGATACAATCCAATGCAGAGGGTTTCTCAACCAGGTTGAGTTATACTTTGAGATGCTGCCCCAGGTGTTTCCCATGGATAGAAGCAAAGTAGGTTTCGTGATATCTTTGCTTTACGAGAGAGCCTTGGCCTGCGCAAACCTTCTATGGGTAGACGCAAAAACCTGTTGTCTTGAGTTATCCAGAGTTTGTGGCTTTTTTTGAAAGGGTATTTGATGTTCCCGCATGCTCTGCTTCTGCTGCCAAGTACCTCATGTCCATCAGTATGAGAACTGTTGTCGATTACGCCATTAAATTCTGTACATTGAGCTGGAGAAGTTGATCACGTTTGCCATCCTCAATGACTCCAGACTCAGAGAAAGACTCTCTTTTAAGGAGCGCTTGTGGAAGCCTCCTGTACATTTGTCTCCGAGGTTAGTAGTCCCACCCTTGCTTCCCTCACCTTCCATGCCTCCCGGTACCGAGTCGGTCAGTGAAGATGAACCTATGTACTTGGGCTTCCCATGTCTCTCTGCTGATGAGAAAATCCTTAAGAGGAGGGAGAGATTGTGCCTTTATTGTGGCCAGGCAGGTCACTTTTTGAAGTCTTGCCCTACCCGTCCAGGGAATCCCCAAACCTTGAGGTCCTGTCATGGACAGATCTTAGGTGGCGTTATTTCATCCCCAGTTATCCTGAAGGATAAGCCCCTGGTTTTGGTTACCCTTTCTTGGGCTGAGTCGTTCATCGAGATACAGGCTCTAATCGAATCTGGGTCTGCAGGCCTGTTCATTGATGCTGCCTTTGTATTGAAGCACTCGAGTGACACTCCACTTGCCATTGAGGCTCTTGAAGGGCGACCTCTACAGTCTGCCCATGTGACTCATGTGACTGTTCCATTGTCCATGGCCGTAGGGGCTCTTCACCATGAGATAATCCAATTCCAAGTTATTTCCTCACCTAAGTTTCCGCTGGTTATTGGTTATCCTTGGTTACAGAGGTACAACCCCTCTTTTAATTGGCTCCATGTTGCGGATTTCTCCTGGTCGACACAATGCAGTAAGACATGCTTCCAGAAGGTAGCCAAGGTCCTGTGCCCCTCTTCACTCTCCTCCCTGGTGGAGGAATACCGTGATTTTAGTAATTTCTTTGACAAGGGTCAAACCGGTAGTTTGCCTCCACATCGGTCTTATGATTGCGCAATTGACCTTCAACTTGGTGCCATACCCCCTCGTGGCTAGGTTTACCATTTGTCAGTCCTGGAGGATAAGGCCATGGAGGAGTATGTTGCAGGCGCACTTTCTTGAGGTTTCATCCGCAAATCCTCGTCTCCTGCTGGTGCTGGTTTCTTTTTTGTGAAGAAGAGGAGTCCTGGAACCTTGTATGGAATATATATTGGTCTTAATCATTTCACAATTAAGAATATTTATCCTATTCCGTTGATTACGGAGTTACTTGACCACCTCAAGGGAGCAATGGTTTTCACAAAGCTTGATTTGAAAGGGGCATATAATCTTGTGAGGATTAGGGAGGATGACGAGTGGAAAACTGTGTTTAATACCAGAACAGGCCATTACGAGTTCCTCGTAATGCCATTTGGCCTTTGTAACGCCACAGCAGTTTTCCAGGAATTTATTAACAATGTCCTCCGAGATTTGTTGCAGTGATGTGTGGTGGTTTATCTCGACGATATCCTCATATTTTCCAAGTCCCTTGAGAGCCACAGATGTCTGTTGTGTGATTCAGAAACTTAAAGAGAAAAAGCTCTATTGTAAATTGGAGAAGTGTGAATTATATCGTGAACAGGTTAAATTCCAGGGTTATGTCATTTCCACTGCTGGTTTTTCGATGGACCCAGAGAAATGTTCAGCAGTCCTACAGTGGTCCGACCTGTGGATTTACATCCTCTATAGATTTTTCTTGGTTTTGCCAACTGGGTTACAGCGAACCCACAGGCGAGCAGGTGACACAGGATCCCGCAGGGTGTGGAAATTAAGAGTCAGCCGGTGTTCTGCCAGGGACCCTCTCACGAAGGTTTGGAGCTTCAGAAACAAGCAATGGTAGCTAGTTAGGAAGGGATTTAAATAGAGAAGTACATGAGGGGCTGGACAGGAAGTAGCAGGAAGGAAACATATATCATGCAACAGGTGCAGGGCGTCGACACCTATAGCTGCAGAGTGCACAGAGCTGAACACCTGACAGTGGACAACAGATGCCAGCCGACCCACTGCAGTAAAGGTGAGACACAGATCAGTTCCGCAGCTATTCTGTGACAGTACCCCCCCCTCTTATGAGGCCTCCCTACACATCTGGGGGCTGGCTTGGAGGGAAATTGTGGATGCAATCTGGTCACCAAACGTGGCGCAGAGACATCAGTGGCAGGGACCCAAGACCTCTCCTCCAGACCATAGCCCTTCCAATCAATGAGATAGAGTAACCTCCCCCGGGAGTACTTGGAGTCCAATATTACTTTAATCTCATACTGATCCGAGGTATCAGCCACAGGAGCGGGGTGAGAAGAAGGGCCAGAGAAGCGATTGAGGACCAGTGGCCTGAGCAGGGAGACATGGAAGGTGTTGGGTATCCTGAGATGAGAGGGTAGACGGAGCTTGAAAGACACTGGATTGATCTGGCGGAGAATAGGAAATGTACCAATGAAGCGAAGGGCAAATTTCATCAAGGGTACCCGGAGTCGGATGTGCTTGGTAGAGAGCCAAACTCTATCGCCAGGCAGGAACTTAGGAGCCAGACGGCGATGATGATCTGCCGCCGTTTTATGCCTGGAAGCAGATAGATGAAGATTCCCAGAGACTTCTTTCCAGATTGAGTTGAAGGACCTTTGGGTCTCAGCTGCTGCTGGTACCACAGGAGAAATGGGAACAGGAAAGGGAACAGATGGATGCTGCCCATAAACTGTGAAGAAAGGAGATTTCCCAGAACTGGCATTGGCCTGATGGTTTAAGGCAAACTCTGCCCAGGGCAAAAGGTCCACCCAGTCATCTTGGTGAGCAGAAATGAAGGCAAGGAGAAAACGTTCTACATTTTGATTGACACGTTCCGTTTGCCCATTGGACTGTGGATGAAAGGCAGATGAAAAATCCAATTTAATCCCAAAGGAGCTGGCCAAGGCTCTCCAAAACGGGGCAGTAAATTGAACTCCTCTGTCAGAGACGATATGGGAAGGCATCCCATGAAGACGAAAGATCTCCTTAATGAAAGTTGTGGCAAGACTGGGAGCAGAAGGTAGGCCTGGGAGAGGAATCAAGTGACACATTTTGGAGAACCGATCCACCACTACCCAGATGACTGTAGAACCTGTTGAGGGAGGCAGATCTGAGATAAAGTCCATGGCAATGCAAAAGCAACCCAGCAGGGGCGGACGTGCAAGATTTGGAAAGTACACAAACCGAACAAGCTTGAAAGTATTCCTTAACATCCTTACAAAGAGAGGGCCACCAATAATGATGCTGAAGAAGGTCACAAGTACGAGGTATGCCAGGATGTCCAGAGAACTTGGAGTCATGTGCCCAAGCAAGGAGTTTGGGACGAAGTGCAGGGGCTACAAAAGTTTTACCAGGAGGAGGCTGCGTAGACTGGAGCTGAGTGGTGGCTAGAATACGATGCAGAGGAATGATGGGGCCAGGATCTAGGCGATTCTCAGAATCATTGACATCAAACGATCTGGACAAGGCATCGGCTCGAAGGTTCTTGGCACCTGGATGGAAAGTAATGTTAAAATTGAAGCGGGTGAAAAAGAGGGCCCAGCGAGCTTGACGTGGGTTCAAGCGTTTCGCGGATTGTAAATACTGCAGATTTTTATGATCAGTATAGATGGAAATACAATGGGGAGAACCCTCTAGAAGATGTCGCCATTCTTGAAGAGCTAGTTTAATGGTGAGTAGCTCACGGTCCCCAATGGTACAGTTTTTCTCAGCATCAGAAAACTTCTTGGAAAAGAATCCGTATGGTTGAGACTTGCCCTGCTGAGCTTGGAGTAGGACGGCCCGACTCCTACAGAAGAGGTATCTACCTCCAAAGAAAAGGTTTAGTAATGTCCGGATGTAGAAGAATAGGGGCAGAGAGGAAGGCTGCCTTGAGTTTGAGGAAAGCTTCAATGGCTTCAGGGGACCAGAGGCGAGCATTTACACCTTTGCGGGTGAGTGATGTAATAGGAGCCACCAAGGTGGAGTAGTTACGAATGAATTGGCGGTAGTAATTGGTGAAGCCCAAAAAGCGTTAAGTGGCTTTAAGACTAGAGGGCTGAGGCCACTCGGAGATGGCCCGAAGTTTGGCTGGGTCCATGAGGAGACCTTGTGACGATATTATATAGCCCAGAAATGGAACTTGTGCTTGTTCAAATAGACACTTCTCCAATTTTGCATATAGACAATTGTCCCGTAGACGCTGTAGCACAGTTTTTACATGAAGATGATGGGTAGGTAAGTCTGGCGAGAAAATTAGAATATCATCCAGATATACAATAACACAGACATACAGAAGGTCGCGAAAGATCTCTTTAACAAAATTTTGGAAGACCGCTGGGGCATTGCATAAGCCGAAGGGCATCACAAGATACTCATAATGTCCATCCCTGGTGTATCCATCCATTCGTCTCCTTCCCGGATTCTTATTAAATTGTAGGCCCCTCTAAGATCCAATTTAGTAAAGATATGAGAACCTCGCAGTCTGTCAAAGAGTTCGGAAATTAAAGGAAGAGAGTATTGGTTCTTCACAGTGATGGCGTTAAGACCCCTGTAGTCGATGCATGGACGGAGTGAACCATCTTTTTTCGCTACAAAGAAGAACCCGGCTCCGGCAAGTGAGTTTGATTCCCTGATGAAACCCTTTTGCAGGTTTTCCCGAATGTATTCAGACATGGCTTGTGTCTCGGGGATAGATAGAGGGTAGACTCGGCCACGGGGAGGAGAGGTCTCAGGTAAAAGCTCAATGGAGCAGTCAAAGTCTCTATGAGGAGGAAGGTGATCGGCGGCCTTTTTGCAGAAAACATCTTGGAAGGATTGATATTGGGCAGGCAACATGGGAGTTGTGGAGGTCTCAGCAAGAGGAATGGAAGGAGGAGGTAGCACCTTGGAAATACATTGTTGTTGCCATGGAGGGCTCCAAGCCAATACTTGAGAATTCCAGTCAACATGTGGGGAGTGTTTCTGCAACCATGGAAGGCCCAGGATGATAGGACTGGGGGATTTAGGCAATATTAGGAAAGAGATCTCCTCACTATGCAAAGCCCCAATGCGTAACTCTATAGGAGAGGTTTTAAACCAGACAGGACTCATAGGTAAGAAGGAGCCGTCTACTACGGTCACGAGGGGTATACCCAAGGCAACAAACTCGGAAGCTACAGATTGTTCAATGAAATTCCTGGCAGCACCAGAATCCACGTATGCAGAGAGCCCAGCGGATAGCTACGGGAAGGGTGAAACGAGGGAAGCGAGAGAAAAAAACGGATCGGTCTAGATCACCTCCCTCTGAGTGAGCTAGACCCTGGAGTTTCCTGGACGGAGTGGACAGGAGTTCAAAAGATGTCCTTTATCGCCACAGTAAAGGCACAAACCCAGTCCCATGCGTCGGCCACGCTCCTCGGGAGTGAGGCGGGTTCGCCCAAGCTGCATAGGTTCTTCCAACACATGAGAGGTTGAAGACGGAGAAGATTGCACCGATCTTTGGACTACCTGTGCTGGACGGCCAGCAGGGGGATGACTGGATCTGGATTTCTCCAGAGCCAGCTCCTGGAAGCGAATGTCAATTTGAATGCTCAATGCGATTAAGTCATCCAATGTGGTGGGAATGGTGCGTCCAGCGAGTTCATCCTTGACACGGTCAGATAGGCCTTGCCAGAAGGTAGCAGTAAGGGCCTCATTATTCCATTTGAGTTCAGCGGCCAGCGTACGGAATCGAACTGCGTATTGGCCGACTGTCATTTCTTGCTGACGAAGACGAAGGAGGGCCCCAGCAGATGAAGACACTCTGCCAGGCTCATCAAAAGTTTTCCGAAATGCATCCAAAAAGAGCATGGAGGTCAGAGGTGATAGGAGCGTGTGATTCCCAGAGTGGAGAGGCCCAAGCTAAAGCATCATCGGAGAGGAGAGAGATGATATATGCGACTTTGGTGCGATCAGTTGGAAAATGGTGGCTGGAAAGTTCGAAGTGGATGGAACACTGATTAATGAAGCCCCGACAAGGCTTAGGATCACCGGAGAACCGAGGTGGCGACAGCAGATGCAGGCAGGGATTGCCAGGTGCAGCAGGTAAGACTGGAGCAACTGAAGCAGGAGCAGGAACGGGAGGAGCTGAAGTTGCAGCGAGTTGCAGACGATCCAGACGAGAGGCAAGATCCTGGAGAACCAGCATTATTTGCTCTTGATTAGCTTGCTGGGAGTTAAGTCTCCTAACTAGATGTTGCATTTGATCCTCGGTCAATGGCCGATTCTCAGAGACGCTCATGGCTTGAACAAACTGTCATGGTACTACTTACAGTGAACCCACAGGCGAGCAGGTGACACAGGTTACCCCAGGGCGTGGAATCTAAGAGTCAGCCGGTGTTCCGCCAGGGACCCTCTCATGAAGGTTTGGACTGTGTGCTGACCCCAGGTCATGACCCCCGGGTTCACCCTGCTCGCTAGGGAAGTACCAGAAGACACTGTAGACAAGGATGGTTGGATGGATAAAGCAAGGAAAGCCAGATAGTGAGCCAAGGTCAGGATGGGCTGCAGACAATGTAATCAGAACAAGCTGGGTCGGTACACAGAAGATCAGTTCACGAGAAGTCAGGTAAAACAGGTTACACAGGGGAGCTTCAGAAACAAGCAATGGTAGCTAGTTAGGAAGGGATTTAAATACCGAAGCACATGAGGGCCTGGAGGGGAAGTAGCAGGAAGGAAACATATATCAGGCAACAGGTGAAGGGTGTCGACACCCATAGCTGCAGAGTGCACAGAGCTGAACACCTGACAGTAGACAACAGATGCCAGCCGACCCACTGCAGTAAAGGGGAGAGACAGATCAGCTCTGCAGCTGATCTGTGACAGCCAACTATTATCGGGAGTTTATTCCTAACTTCTCGTCTCTGGTCAAGCCCCTGACTGATATGACTAGAAAGGGCGTAAACCACAGAGTTGGTCTCCAGAGTCCATTAAGGCCTTTGAGAGTCTCAAGGCTGCCTTTGTTTCTACTCCTGTGTTGGCACATGCTTATCCTAAATTATCTTTTATCCTTGAGGGTGATGCTTCTGAGATTGGAATTGACGGTCTTTTGTCTTAGCGTCCTAACTCTGAGAGAGCTATGTATCCTTGTGGCTACTTTTCCAAGAAATTGTCACCTGCGGAGTGCAATTACGAGATTGGTGATGTCATGGTTATGCAGTGATCTTCCTCTGGTTGCTTACCTCCCCTCATGTGTTCTGACTAAGAGGCCAGCCACTTCCACCTGGTGGTTTTTATAACCTCTCCTCTAAGCATGGCTCCACCCCAGGCCCTATCAGGGACCCCTATATTAACCTGTGCACTGCAAGCCAACAGGGCTGATCAACCATTGTGTATTCATTGTGTGTTTGGCTTCCTGGTTCCTGCTTGCCGTGTGCTCTATGTTTAACTCTGTTACCGACCTTGGCGTGTTCTCAACAATTCCTGTCTGCTTGTGACCTTGACCTTTTGTATGTCCCTGACCATCCCTGTCTGCCTGTGATCCTGAACCTTTGGCGTGTACTCTGTTGTTCCTGTCTGCTAGTTGCCCTGATCTCTACCGTATCCCTTTACTATCCTTGTCATTCCAGCCTGCTGCTTCCTTCTCCTGTAGTCTACTGTGAGCGTGAGCTGTGAGACCCTAGGGGCCGCGACCTGGAGCCAGACTGCAGTCCATCCTCACCACTGGAGGCTCTGGCGAACATCCGCTGGCTCTTAGACTCTGCGTCCTGGGGAATCTATACTCCAGCTCCCATTGGGATCTGTGTTAGTGATCCTGTAGACCTGTGTCCTGAATCTCCCTGGGTACAATCTGCAGAAGTCAGTCCTAAGGTCCACTACCTAGCGGTGCACTTCCAACTCCTACGGAGTGCATCTGTCACCTGGTCTCAGGTGACCTGACAGGTGACAGAGCTGTTAGTGATCATTTTAGCCCTGAATAAATGGAGACATTTCCTCGAAGGTACCACTGTGCCGCTTCGCATTCTTACCGACCATAGGAATCTCACATTCTTGTCTGAGGCTAAACAAATCATTCCCAGAAGGGCGAAATGGGCTCCTTTCTTGTATAGTTTCAATTACATTGTCTCTTTATTACCTGGTACTAAGAATGTAAGGGCTGATGCTTTGTCATGACAATTTTCCTCCACTTCCAAGATGGAGTCGATTCTGGTTCCTGATTCCTCCTGATGGTATTCTGGCTTCGGTTCGCACCACTCTCATTTCTCCTTTGGGTGACAAAATTCTTGCTGCTCAGCTCCTGAGAAACCTTGTGACCGCTGCTTTGTCCCAGAGTCTCTGTACTGCCATGCTCCAGACTTACTATTCTCTCAAGGCTGCTGACCACCCTGGGAAGAATCAACTCTTTTGGGCCATTTCCCAACAATTCTGGTGGCCTAGTCTACGTGCTGATGTAACTGCTTTTGTAGCTGCCTGTTCCATGTGTGCTTAGAGTATGATTCCGCAACACCTTCCAGTGGGCCTCCTACAACCCATACCCAATGGAGAGATGCCCCGGACCCACCTGTCTATGGATTTTTAATTGTGGAGTTACCCAACTCTCAGGGCAACACAGTTATCCTTATGGTGGTTGACCGATTCTGTAAAATGTATCATTGTATTCCACTTAAGAAGTCACCCACTTCTAAGGAACTGGCTTCCATTTTTGCTCGGGAGATCTTTCGCTTACATGGGCTACCCAAAGTGATTGTCTAGGACAGGGGTAGTCAGTTTGTGTCCCAGTTCTGGCAAGCCTTTTGTGCACAGTTGGAAATTCAGCTTACTTTCTCCTCTGCGTATCACCCGCAGTCTAATGCTGCCACAGTTCGAGCCAATCAGTCCTTGGAGCAATTCCTACGTTGCTATATTTCTGACCATCATAACAGTTGGTCAGAACTCTTACCATGGGCAGAGTTTGCCCACAATAATGCCTTGAATTCTGCTTCCTAATTGTCCCCGTTTATGGCAAACTATGGTTTCCAACCTTCCACGTTGCTTGACTCATTTTTTCCGCATTTTTTTCCTGTGTTAGAGGAGCATCTTTGTGGTCTACGTTCCACTTGGGCACAAGTCCAGGAGGCTTTGCAACAGCTAATGATAGGTACAGACTCCATGCTCACTGCAGACACCTGCCTGCACCTTCCTACCAGGTTGGAGACAGAGTCAGGCTGTCATTTTGCAACCTCCGACTTCGTGTTCCCTCTCTGAAGTTCGCACCTTGGCTTATTGGGCCTTTCTGTATTCTTCGCAGGATCAACGCAGTGGCTTATGCATTAGTAATATGCGTATCTCAAATGTATTTCATGTCTCTTTATTAAAACCTTTGGTCTGTAACCGCTTTACCACCTTGGTGCCTCATCCTCACCCTGTACAGTTTGAGATCTGTGATGAGTATGAAGTACAGTCCAATCTTTACTCTGGTAGGTTTTCTGGGCATATATAGTACCTGGTGCATTGGAAAGGGTACAGTCTGGAGGAACGCTCTTGGATCTCATCCTCGGACGTACATGCCCCAAGACTTTCTTGGCTGATATTCCTTCTGGCTTCAGATCCTGCTTTCTACTACGCTGTTCTCTGGCTCCCTGATGTTTGGCTTGTCTGACTATCCATTACGGTTCCTTAACTGTGGCTATGTTTTGACTACATTTACTCTGTTTACCGTTTTTTATTATTATTAAACAAGTGTGATTTAACTGTACTTTTGTCTGTCTGATTCATGGTTTCTGACACCAGGCTTGCCTGTACCCATCTGTGTTCCCATCTACAGAACACCTACTTACTGACTGCTGAGTCCTGCTTCCAGTCTGATCCTGTCTCCAGCCTGCCTGCTGTTCCTGCCATCTTCCTTGCTGAGACTTTCTCCACAGCCTCATCAGAAGTTCAGACCAGCCCCTACATCAGCGATCCTGCCAGACACTTGTGCCACTCTGCACTCCCGAGCTCCCTGTCTGCTCTACCAGGAGTTCTCAAGTCAGAGGTGTAAGAGAGGCCTTTCCCTGCATACTAGCCTCTACAATCAGGTGCGTGACACTCCCACTGTGTGCAATCACAGCGGGTGTTGGAGGGGGGTGCGCACGCACCCGCCCTAAACCAGGACATGGGCAGCGATGTACCAGTACTTTGCTTTGCCTGTACAGGCTGCCAGCCCTTAGTGCATTGTAGATGGTGTGGTCCACAAGTAGTTAAAGCCATGTCCTGCCAACATGCACACACTCCACCAATGGTGGCATGGTAGTTCTCAGAGTGGGTTTACTAAAGGTGACAACAAAGCTTTTATGAGATTTCAGTGGTTGGCTTTACATACAGTATATTTTTCAGCTCCAATATTTCCTTTGCACCAAAGCTGTAAGATGTCAGCTCTAAAATTTGTATGCTGAATATAAGTGAACTGCAATTCCAGATGTTATTTCTTATAACTGTAAGCTTAAAACATTTACTACTCTAGTGCCATTCTATTCTTACTCACTTAGAGCTGAAGTAGCTAGCCCTCATTTTCGTAGCTATCTATGGACTGACTTTTCTATTGGGGTCTCATTGGCATTAATTCACTTATACATTATTATATATTTTATTCTTTTTTTTTCAATATAAAAAAACTAAAACAGATGGGTCAGGCCAGGTTGACAAGGTGGTGACATCTCTTAAGGTATTCCTGACATAAGTTCAAGTCAGTTTTAAAGTTATATACAAAATACATAAAACATCAAAACTTTGAATGTGAAACCTTAGAGGAAAATAGAATTTGGGTTTAAGTCTCTCCAGATTACCAACATGTGTATTTATGAGAACAAGCAAGAATGAGAAGCTTGCTGAAAAATCCATGTTAAATGTATGCCCTAAAGCGATTTCCTCTGTTGCTTTACCCTCGAGCCAGCCCTATACCAAATGCTAGAATTTTATGCAACAGGCAGTAATGTAATTTGTACCCCAGTTTACAGCAGTGAAGTTGTTTTCATCTAAATAAAACATTAGGTATATTTATACGTAAAAAAAAATAAAAAAATTGAAATAGACCTATGTAACCCACTCAAACACATTAATTATAATGATATAAAAGGTGAGATCTGGCAACACAGTCAGTAAATTACAGTATAAAAAAAAACCTTTTAATAGACCTCTTATTAAAAAAAAGAAAAAAAAAGAGTAAACAGTTTTCATGGGCCCCAGTGAATACGCTCAAAAACAATCATGAAAGAAGTATAAAAATAATAACCACTCGGCGACCGCCACTGTAGCTTCACTGCTACAGGGTGGCGGCTCTGCGCAGATTTACGCATTATATATGTGATTCTGCTCTTCTGGGTAGGGGACACACGCCGCTTCTGCTGTGATTATTCACAGCGGAAGCCGATCAGCAGGTGCCAGCAAATGGATGACTGCCTGAATCTGCTGATCAGCGAGGAGAGACAGGGTGGAGCTTTGCTGTAAACAGTGGACTTTATTTCCCTGCAAAGCACAGCCCTTAGTGGAAGCACCACATAGTACACACAAAAACACTGGTTAGGCAAACATTTAAACGTTTGATCGCACTAGATGTTTAACCCCTTCCCAGCCAGCGTCAGTACAGTAACAGTGCATATTTTTCGCACTGATTGCTATATTAGTGTCACTGGTTCGCACAAAGTGTCAAAAGTGTCAGTGTCAGGTTTTCCACTGCAATATCAGAGTCCCACTATAAGTCACTGATCGCTGCCACTACTAGTATAACAATAAATAAAAATTCCAGCACATACAGTGCCTTGAAAAGGTATTCAATGCCCTTGAAATTTTCCACATTTTGTCATGTTACAACCAAAAACATGAATGTATTTTATTGGGATTTTATGTGATAGACCAACACAAAGAGGCACATAATTGTGAAGTGGAAGAAAAATGATAACTGGTTTTCAATTTTTTTTACAAATAAATATCTGAAAAGTGTGGCGTGCATTTGTATTCAGCCCCCATTACGCTGATACCCCTAACTAAAATCTAGTGAAACCAATTGCCTTCAGAAGTCACCTAATTAGTAAATAGAGTCCACCTGTGTGTAATTTAATCTTAGTATAAATACAGCTGTTCTGTGAAGCCCTCAGAGGTTTGTTACAGAACCTTAGCATCATGAAGGCCAAGGAAAACACCAGACAGCTCAGGGATAAAGTTGTGGAGAAGTTTAAAACAAGGTTAAGTTTAAAAAAACATATCATGGAGCACTGTTTAATCCATCATCTGAAAATGGGAAGAGTATGGCACAACTGCAAACCTACCAAGACACGGCCGTCCACCTAAACTGACAGGCCAGGCAAGGAGAGCATTAATCAGAGAAGCAGCCAAGAGGCCCATGGTAACTCTGGAGGAGCTGCACAGATCCACAGCTCAGGTTGGAGAATCTGTCCACAGGACAACTATTAGTTGTGCACTCCACAAATCTGTCCTTTATGGAAGAGTTCCAAGAAGAATTGTTGAAAGAAAGCCATAAGAAGTGGCATCTGCAGTTTGCGAGAAGCCATTTGGGGGACACAGCAAACATGTGGAAGAAGGTGCTCTGGTCAGATGAGACCAAAATTGAACTTTTTGGCTTAAAAGCACAATGCTAAGAGTGGTGAAAACCTAACACAGCACATCACCCTGAACACACCATCAGCACCGTGAAACATGCTGGAAGCAGCATTATGTTGTGGGGATACTTTTCTTCAGTAGGGACAGTGAACCTGGTCAGAGTTGATGTGAAGGAAGATGGAGCCAAATACAGGGCAATCTTAAAAGAAGACTTGAGACTGGGGTGGAGGTTCTCATTTTAGCAGGGCAACCCTAAACATACAGCCAGAGCTACAATGGAATGGTTTAGACCAAAGCACAATCATGTGTTAGAATGGCCCAAAGTCAAGACCTATATCCAATTGAGAATCTATGGCAAGAATTGAAAACTGCTGTTCACAGACACTCTCCATTCAATCTGACAGAGCTTGAGCTATTTTGCAAAGAAGAATGGGCAAAAACTTCACTCTAAATGTGCAAAGCTGGTAGAGGCAAACCCCAAAAAACAGGAGAAGCAGTAGAATGTATTTTGGGGTGCAATTACGCAATATACCCATGTCATGTGTGAGCAATATATAAATTAGTGACAACTTTGTGTAAAAGGGAAACATTTTAATATTCCCCAAAATTGTGGCAAAATATCAAATATTCCATGGACTCAACATGCCTTTCAGCAAATAGCTTGGGATGTCTACTTTCCAAAATGGGGTCATTTGGAGGGGGGGTGCTGAACTGTCCTGGTATTTTATGCACAACATTAGAAGCTTATGCCACACATCACCCACTCTTCATGAAGACACTTTGTTTACATGAAAAAAAAAAATTTGCTGGAAAATTACTTTGAACCTCCAAACATTATATTTTTATTGTTATCACAGGGAATGTAAATATCCACTATGACAGCAATAGGTAGAGACATGTACTTTTTTTTTTTTTAATGGGGTCTATTAGACTCTAGATCTCTCCTCTGCCCTCAAAGCACCTGAGAACACCATGATCGGTGTGATAAGATGCTTTCCCAATTTCCCAATGGCGCTGTTTATATCCAGTGAAACCAAAGTCATCAAATGCTCATAGCTTCTGGTTTCTTAGGCCAATGAGATGATTGGAGCCATTCTGGTCTTGGATCAGCTCTATGGTCAGCTGGCGGAACCACCGGCTGCATTCTCTGGTTCCCCGGTGGGACAGGAGAGCCCAAGAAAACCATGGAAGATGGTGGGGGGGGGGGGGGGGAATTCCGCAGGCTGAAAAGAACGATACCAAGATGATACCTAAACCTGCAGGCATCATCCTGTCAGGTCACCTTGAGGCGAGGTGACAGGTGCACACCGTAGGGATCAGGAGTGCACCGCAAGGTTGTGGACCCTACGGCTGACTGCTGCAGATGGGGGACAGATCCCACTGGGGTTAGAGCAGGAGATTCCCTGGGGCGCGGAGTCTAAGAGCCAGCAGGTGTTCACCAGAGCCTCCAGTGGTGAGGATGGACTTGGCTGCAACTGGCTCCAGGTCACGACCCCCAGGGTCCCCCAGTCACATGAAAAGATATAATAAAATATTTACAAAAAATGTGAGGGGTCTACTCACTTTTGTGAGACACTGTATGTATGATTCAGACATCATATCTATGTTTCCAATTTCAACCCCCCCATCCCCCTAATCCATCATATCTATGCCTCCAATTACCCCCCCATCCCAAATCCAGCACATCTATGCTCTCAATTAACCCCCCCCCCCCCTTCCTTCCAGCACACATCTTGTTTAATGCCTCCAACACACTGTCATAGTTACCATTTTCCTGCAGCCACGGGGGTCAGGCATTGGGGCGCACTGAGGTCAGACCAAGAGGATTTGAGCCTGCCCACTTAGGACTGCCTTGCAAAGATATGCACCAACCCACTCCTTAGATGTGCGGCAGGAGGGGGTGGAGAGGGGCAGTCCCAGGTGGCTGTTTGACTCCTATGGAAGTGCATGCTCTGTGATCCTGTGCAGGGCGGGATGTGCTCCAGGAGGGAGGCAGAAAGGGGTGGTCCCAGGCAACTCTTTAACTCCTATTTAAGTGCACACTCTACGGGCCTGGGCGGGATGTGCAGCAGGATGGAGGTGGGGAGGGGTGGTCCTAGGCGGCAAACTGTTTGTATTGAAATAGCTGTGCTGTGAAGTTTTCAGGACAGCAGGGAGGCACTGGCTATACATTCCTGGGCAGCACTTCCTTGTCCATACTCGTCCTCCTCATTTTTCCACTCACCAAATGTGAGAAGGCGAGTGGACATTTTGAGGGCTGCACCATATTGTCAAAAGTATTGGGACACCTGCCTTTGTGCACACATGAACTGTAATTGCATCCCAATTCTTAGTCTGTAGGGTTTAATATTGAGAATGAGGAAGTGTCTAGAGGAGATAGTATGTATCGTAGGGTGACACTACGAACACACCAGTATTAATGTGCCAACATCCCGATATGGGTTACATAAGGAAAAAAGACTAATATTGGGTGGACTTTATACGGCACATGAGTATTCAATCTAAAAAGTATTAGAAATATTTTATTATTTAATTATCAAAAATGTCATACACATAAAACAGTCACATACGTACAGCAATTATTTGAATAAAACATAGTGTTGCTTGACCCATATTGCCTGACCACTGATATTCTCCAGTAAAGTATATAATACAATAGTTAACAATACAAAGCCATTGGTTTGGTCTCCAGTAGTAGGAAAATATTCAGAGTCCCAGAGAGTGGTGTCAGGTATGTGGGTCCGTATTTTTAGTTAGCAAGACAGCTCGACATGTTCCGCGCTAGTTTAGCGCTTCTTCAGGAGAGATTCGCGCTACAAAATAGAATAGTGAGTTGGGCCACCCTTTGGAGCTATAACAGCTTCCACTCTTCTGGGAAGGCTGTCCAAAAGGTTTAGACGTGTGTCTATGGGAATGTTGAACCATTCTTCCAGAAGCACATTTGTGAGGCCAGGCAATGATGTTGGACAAGGAGGCTTGGCTCGCAATATCCGCTTGAATTCAGCCCAAACGTGGTCTATCGGGTTGAGGTCAGGACTCTGTGCAGGCCAGTAAAGTTCCTCCACCCCAAACTCAGTCATCCATATTATATTGTCAAAAATCTTGGGCCACCACTCCAAATCATTTGGTGGAGGGGGGAATATGGTTTGGGGTTGTTTTCTAGGGGTTGGACTTGGTCCCTTGCTTCCAGTGAAGTGAACTCTTAAAGCGTTGGCATACCAAGACATTTTGGCCAATTTCATGTTCATAACTTTGTGGGAACAGTTTGGGGATGCCCCCTTCCCGATGCAACATGACTGCGCACCATTGCACAAAGCAAGTCCAAAGACATGGATGAGTGAGTTTGGGGTGGAGGAACTTGATTGGCCTGTCCTCAACCTGATAGAACACATTTGTGATGAATTAGAGTGGAGACTGTGAGCCAGGCCTTGTCGCCCACATCAGTGCCTGACCTCACAAATGCGCTTCTGGAAGAATGATCAAACATTCCCATAGACACACTCCTAAACCTTGTGGACAGCCTTCCCAGAAGAGTCGAAGCTGTTATAACTGCAAAGGGTGGGCCAACTCAATATTGAACCCTACGGACTAAGAATGGGATGCCATTAAACTTCATGTGCTTGTAAAGGCAGGTGTCCCAATACTTTTGACAATATAGTGTGCCATTTACAGTGTTCCAGGATTTTGCTTTTTTTTATAATACTTGGTTAACTTTTTTCATCCTAAGTTGCACACTACTGGTTGTCTTTCAGTGCATTACTTCCCTTAGATAACCCACTGATATTTAGCAATGTGAGAGTTTCAGCAGGAATTGAAAGTTAAAACCAACAACAATATGTATAGTTATGCCCCAGTCTCAACTATACCCAGATGGCAGACAGAAAACTGAACTTGGCGGTGGCAGCTTTCCAGTTCATCCCTTTTTGGTCTGTTTCCTGCTCACAGATGGCGTATACTCTGTTGGCCACCCTGCTTATTGTCTTGCTCTGCAGACGCTCCTTTGAAAGTTTAAATTTAAACACACCTTCCATGCTAATTGATTAAATATTTAAATTCTTCTGCAGATGTATCCTCGGTCCTGGAGAATAGATGATTCCCTGTTATTATGCATTACATTGAGATTACCAGGTTTAAGTGCACATTTCATTTTGGAAAGGAGGAGCCAATCAGACAGCAGGCCACAGCTCGGTGTGCTGAAGCTGTACAGCAATAAACAGTATGCACAACAGCTTTGTTCGGCAAGCTGTGGAATTAGAAAAAACAGTGTGTATTGAGCAGCATGCAGCTGTACTTATCAAACTGCAGCAATCAAGAAGCTAGAATTATAAGACAATTATGTAGCCGCACTCAGCTGTAATCATTAAACGACTGAGGTAGTACGGCAGTCTATGAAAAGGCAGACAATGTAGCAGTGATCAGACTGTTGTATAAGATGAAATTTCACGACATCAGAGGTAGACAGCCTGTGGATTGCCTGTTGATATGCAGAACTACAGTCTCCAGCATACCCTGCTCACCACAGCTGGAGAGACACTAATTGCCCAAGACTGCATTGTACGATGAAAGGACAGACGGACAGATGAAATTAGCTAGCAGCAGGTAGTAAATAATGTGCTAGTAATCAGTGTGCTAAATTAATGGATCTATAGCAGTATTTTACTGCACTTATGCTAGAAATGGGAAGCCACCAAGAGACATTGTTTTGCTTTGTACCTCGAATAATCAAGTCAATTTGAAACTTTTTTTTTTACGCATAGAGGAAACTGATAAAAATTCCAGAAGGTTTTAACATCATAAAATGGACTTTAAAGTTAATGTATCTATCAGTAATATTTCATGAAAATGTTCAATTTAGAATCTTAAATACAGATTACATGTTGGATCTTTTCAAATAAATTAGTTGTTTAAAAAAGAATTCTGGGCGTAACCCTAACTACTAAAACTGTCTACTCCATTCTCTTCACACCCATGCTTACTAACCCGCAGGGCTGGACTGGAACAGAAATTTGGCCCTTGACTTCATCCAGACCGGCCCACTTGCATTTTGAGTGTCCCATCCCCAGCCCCCTTACAACAGAGTATCCCGTTACCAGCCCCCTTACATCAGAGTGTCCCATCAGCACCCCCTTACATCAGAGTGCCCCATCAGCACCCCCTTACATCAGAGTGTCCCATCAGCAGCCCCCTTACATCAGAGTGTCCCATCAGCAGCCCCCTTACATCAGAATGGCCCACTGAGCCATCGGCCCACCGGGAAACTCCTGGTAGTCCTGATGGCCAGTACATGCCTGCTAACCCGTGTAAGAAAGACCTGTATACTTACCTATTTTCAGCCTGCTCCTGTCTTATCACCTGAGCTACCCTGTGTTTGCCAGTGGCACTCCAGGGGAAAGGAAAGAGCGCTCCAACAATGGCTAGTAAAGCTTGGAGTGGTGACCTCACCCATAGGTTTCAATGGCCCATCCAGTGTTGGCTACTCTCTTTCCCCTTTCACAGGGGAGCCGGAACAAGTGACTGGACCAGAGAGGCCTGAAAATATGTAAGTTCACAGCTCTTTCTTACACAGGTTAGTAAGCATAGGTGTTAGGGGTAGGGGACAGTTTTAATAGTTAGGGTTAAACCCAGAATTTCACTTTAACCACTATAAGCCGTTATGCCCTAAAAAAAATATATATTTTTAAATTTCATAATGCATTGCTTATCACCACCATCCTTTGTCTGTTCCCCTCAATTGTCACCCCACAGAGCCTCACAAAAGTGGTGAGCTGGAAACTAGCAATATTTTAACGTGAACCTGTACATTGCCTATAAAGCACAAAGCAACAGGTTTATTTAAATGCCATCCCCACCAGTGGCATAAATTTACATTACCTTCTGTGTGCTTTCCAGTGCACCATTTGGCTGCTGTGAGTGAGAAAAGGAAGGAAACCATCTGCAAGTTGGCACCTGGAGTTTACACAGGGTTGAGGACTCTTCTTCACCACCATGTAACAGATATGGGTACTTGAGTTAACAAATGCCAGGCATCAGCAATAGTGTGGGAGGAAGGGGGGTAAGTCACATGAGTGAGTCATGTCCTGATGCCAGGAAGTCACTTCACTCCCAGCAACCAAACATAATGAGAGCGGAGCAAAGGAACTGTAATTTTGTGCTGCTGCTATCCAAAATTTTTGGATAGAATAGGGAATGGTTAAGGTTTCTTGCACACAGGTGTAATCATTTACTGATTTTTATATGTACTGATTTTTATATGTAAAAAACAAAAAAAAAACTATTTGTTTTTACACCAATTAATACATTGTTGCATTTCAACTCATTACTCAGCTATATGCACTGTCCCATAGAATGGATAGCAATGCACCTGTGTTCAGAGCCCTAAAAAAAAATTCTGCATGACTACATGACTACTATGACTAAAACCTTGGTCTAGTTTTTTTTTTGTCTTTTCATTTAATTTGGAGGGGACGTGAGACATTCTCCCCTATTCCTGCTCTGGTGACAAATCAATATTATGGATTTACCCCAATTTTCTGTCCCAGTGGCCACAATCATCAGAACAGAGAGTGTGAGATGTTCATACTGGGCCACATGATATAACGCTGTTTGTTTTATCACACATGTAAAGAGGTAATAAGGTATTACTGTGTTGCCTGTGTTAACTATTTCTGCTGTATTATTTATTTAGTCAGTGCTTCCAAAGAGGTACAGGTGAGCCTTTCTAACCAGGCCATCCCGAGCCTTTACTGTATGAGAAACTGCATCTAGGTAAAAGATCTTTTGTTCTAAAAAGAAGGAGAGTGCTAAGGATGTAATGAACATCTTTCATACTTTACCACCCCTTGTGGGAACCCAGTTGGGATTCCAAGGGGTATGGACTTATTGGAATGATAGTTTTTTTTTTCACCTGTTAAGGTATGACCTCCTTATGGGGAAAATAGAGCACCAAGGACACACTAAAAGGGCACCCAGAGAACTTTGTACAGGAATATGTAGGGGTGATGTTTCTGGGACCTGTTCAGTTGTTACATTTAAATACTTCAGTAAAATAACTTTGCTATTTTGTTATGTTGCTTGTTTGAAGTCACTAAAGGGGTGCATGCCTGGCGTATCAAAGAACAGGGCTTAGAATGGGAGGAAGAAAAGTCGGTGCAGACACATCACAAGGGTCTAACCTGCAGTGGAAAGAGAAGAAGCTATGTTGCCATTGCTAGGGGCAACCAAAGTAAAAGCCAGCCAGTGAAGTCTTGGTGACATGGCATAGGAGACGGAAGACTCTGGTAGAAAGGGGGGTTTGCGAGCTTGGCCTTGTACCTAGCGATTGGTTCCCCACACACACAGGGCCTAATACTGTGTCAAAGCGTATCCCATGCACCTAGCTGGAGTTGTTACGGAAAGAGGAGAGTGAGAGAGGGAGGCTTTGGGAACCGAGAAGTCTCATAATGTCACTGGGAGTGCGGTGACATGTCAGGCTGTGCTGGTGAGGGAACAGGCTCTGTGATAGCCACTCAAAAGTGCTACATCCATTGGGAGAAGTGGAGAAGTGACATGTGAGGTGTGCAAAAAGGAAGTCACATATATATTATATATATATATATATATATATATATAAATAATATGTTTGGAGATTGAGAAATTTTTTAGCATACAAAAAATACTGTATGTGAGAAGTGTCAGAATAGGCCTCGTCTTCAAGGGGTTAAAGTGGTTGTAAATCCTTAAAGACCACATTTACTTACAGGTAAGCCTATAATAAGGCTTACCTGTAGGTATTGGAAATATCTCCTAAACCTACATGGTTTAGGAGATATTTACCATGTACGCTTGCGTCGACATCATCGGTGCATGCACATTTCAGAAAAGGCATGATCGTGCCGTTTCTATAGGGCCCGTGCCATGATCGTAGGCTCCTGCAAGCATGTGACGTCATGCGACTATGGCCAGTCACAGAGCCGGAGTCCGCAGCCCCGGAAAAAGAGGGGTGAAGATGGATGCTTTCACCAGCGGAGATTGCCTGTCCACTTTCTTCAACCTTGAATCTATTTCCAATGCTTGTAGTACTTCAAACACTTTAGTTAGGATATGCCGGAAGGATGATGGCCAAACCCAGAGGCAAAGATGCAGACCTCTGTATAGAGGAAGAGACTAGAGCCATTTTGCCTGACAATTTCAGCAGCAAGGTAGTTTACAGCTTGACACTTGGATGTCCGAGATCCTTCTAGACCTATTAACCATACAATATACTTACATACAGTGTTACCGGCCATATTGAGGATGTCTTATTCCTGTGAATGGAGAGAAAGAGAGAAAATGTGTCCCACACTATTTGGAAGACCCCAGGGGAAAGAACAATCTGCCCAGGTCTTTTGAAATTGTTTTGCCAAGATATGCAACAGTTACTGGATCCCAGAGAGGACATGGACAAGCCTCATCCATCCTTTTATGCCGTCTCAAGGCTTACTTGTATACAATTCAATCCTTACAGCAGGGAACAGAAAGGATCCATCATTTGAATTCTTTTAGGGTTTCCTATGATCTAATATACTTGAAGTTTGGAGTAGACTCCCTGACCTCCATAGGATTTTAAACACTAAAGGTGAGACCTCCAGGTGAGCCTTCACTTCTTGTTCTCCAGCATCTAAATATAACTTGTCTGAATTTGGAAGATACCATTGGCCAGGCTGTATGAGGTATTGGAACTCAGGAAGGAGAATAAGAGGTTCCCGGATCAGAGACTGTACCCACGGATATCATGGCCTGCAGGCCACTGGGTAATTATTGTCCTCATCACCACTGAACAACTGCGGATCCAGATAAGGATCCTGGAGACCATTAGGTTTATTCGATATACGCATTGGCTAATCTGCAGACCCAGCTGGATGTCAGTAGTTTCACTGCTTCCACCTATGGGAAGCCACCAAGGTTACAGTCAGATCAATATCCCGATAGCCTTATTTGTTGCCGATCCCTTGAATGGCATCCCTTGACAAATGGCTTTGTACCTTACGGTATCTGGCAGGAAGTTCTAGGAAACCCGAACCTAAAGAGCTGGCAGACCTGACTGGGAGATATCTCTGACAGAATTTGACTAGTCTTGCATTCCTTCTCGACAGCGAAGATAGGACTTCACAATTTTGCTGAGAGCATGGTGGCTGAGTAAAGACAGTCCACTGAGTGCCTCTTCTGGCAGTTAAATAAATAGTGGTTATTTCAGGACTAAATAGGACCTGTCTCTGTTGCAAAAGCAGGTTGACTCTCCTCTTCCTGAGAAGTGGTGTTGGTGTTGAGGGCTGGAGAGATTTACAATCTATTATGCCCATAATGTGCACTCTTTCAGGATATAGAATATACCTACCTGCCCTCACCTTAATGAACGTTGTTGGTCTCTAGGAAGGCTGATTGCTACCGGCCCACGGATGAGCTGAAAGACTGGAGCCATGCCCGGGGGTATTTGTTAAAAAAAATCTGTGGTAACCACAGCAGCAAACCTCATATTCCTCTGTGGTGTACCACAAATAACAGAAGCAATTACACATTGCTAACAGGTAAAGGGCTAAGGAAATATAATAACTAACTAATTTTAGCATCAAGGTCAGCATGTAAATGCATAGTAATAAACATATAGCAGTCATTAGTACTGTAGAGTCAATGTAATCACAGGAAGGCAGCATGGGTTAATAGTCATCAGACAATTAGCACTAGCAAGTTAAACCCACCCTAGACACATGTACCGCAAAGGTCCATACCACAACCAATCATTAAAACATTAATACAATGTAAGTCAAGCCTGCAGGGCCAGGCCCTGTATTAATAGGAAAGGCTCAGGACCACCTCTTATCAGCCTATGCATTAGCAATACTGCAGACACAGACCACAACCTGTGAAACATTAGTAAACAGAGTGGCACTATGAACAGCCAGTAAGATTCAAATATGTGATATATACTTTCAGTGGTGCAAGCTAACAGCATACCTGCAGACAATAAATCAAGCCTGTAGGGCCAGGCCTTGCTGCATTAATAGGAAGGCTTCAGCCCAGCACAGCACAGCACACCTGCTATCAGTATTCGCTGTATTGCAGACACAACCACAACCTGTGAGGCATTAGTAAACAGAGTGGCACTATGAACAGCCAGTAAGATTCTATGAAGCTATGGACAAGCCAGAAAAATTCACGTGTGACATATGTTTTTAGTGGTGCAAGTTAACAACGTACTTGCAGCAGTAACTGAATACTATAGATTTGTGCATCATGTGGTGCCTTACCACCTGCACAGTTCATGGCCAAAACAGAAAGTCCAATGAATGTCCATCCATGGAGTCATGATGAAGGAGCAACCCCTAGAGACCAGATGCCATCACCCCCCTCATCCTGGATCCTGAGGGGGGAGGTCACCCCCATATAGGAGATTTACAGCCTGTACAGCAAGGAGCTTTGTCACAGGAGAGGCTTGAACCTGTGCGGCTTAGTCAGATGAATCCGGCAAGGTGAGGGGAAAAAATCCAGCTTTCAGCAGCAGCATAACTAGCTGTAGCAGTGAAGAAAAAAAAGGGAATGCTGCTTGCAGGGAGGAGACTTACTTATATAGTATATGGCAGGGGGCGGAGCTTACCCATACGTACATGCTTGTGATAGGATAGAGAAAGTACAACCCATCAGGGTTTACTTCATCTTTAAACAAATGCTAATAATGGCCAGAAAAGGAACTGAGACATGATGATTTTCTTCATCTGAACTTTGTATATAAAAACAGTCTACTGCTGCTTCGCTGTCCAGTCACAGGTCGGAGGCAGGGAGGTGACCTAACTGTTTCTTAACTTTGGTGGAGAAAATTTAGGTCCCCAAACTGGCTGCCTATCAAGGCAGATTAAATCTCAGGACTAGATGGACAGAAATACAAATCTTTTTGGAAGGTAAAACAGCTCCCCTATTTGCATTTCAGCTATGTATTTCAAGGCTTGCCTGGAGTTTAGCTTTAACGATGCAAGGTTTTCTGTGAACTTACAGTAGCAGATTTGCATAATTTAGCATACCTATTTCTCTTTTCATAGTGATTTCAAGGTATTTATAGCAAAGGGCTTTAATTATTTAAATCACGCTAAACTAAAAACACAAGCGTACATCTCATGTTAGTATGATGCAAATATTCTTACCTGTGGAAAAATTGCAAATCATTCTGCTACTTTAGCATGGGGTTATACAGTAAAAAGACCTGTTTCAAGGACTACGATGACTATAAACACTCGTTATCCAATGTGTTCCATATACCAAAAGCAATAATATTCATTGAGCCTTGTTTAGATCTTTATTACCTTAAAGTATTCATAAGACACCATGGAAACAATATTTGGACAACCCAAAATGTGGAATTTTCTTTTCACTTTTGGTGATAAATATAAACAGAACAAATAGAGAGGGTGAATCTCCCTAAGGGGGCACAGATAGCAATACAAACCTGACAGGTGTTCTAATCCCTCTTCATTCTATCCAAAATTTAAAAAAAAGTTCTGCCTTCAGCTATACTCTAATTACAGCAAAGCGTTCCAATGGTCCATTTTATAGTTTTCAGCTACAGAATTAAATTGAAAAAAAAAAAAAACTAGCTTAGGGAGACTTTCAATATATATATATATATTTTGCATTTAATAAAAGGTCTGCCATGGGAAGGAAGAAAACTCTATATAAACAAGTTGCAGGTGTCAAATGGATTTAAAATAACCTTTGAGATGCCAACGCTTCATTTAATAAACACTATGACACACCCGGGCACAGCAGCTGTGTTTTGGGAGCCCCTCTGCTTGCAAAAGCCCTTTTTGCAAGCTATTGATAGCACTGAAAACCTTTTACTACCCGGAAATCAGCTACTAAGTAATTGCAGCTGCTTTGGTACATAGAAATGGCCTTATAAATAGCACAACATCATTACATCTCCCACATAGAATCCCTCTTATGCATACTTACATTAGCTTTCACAGAGAAACTCTCTGGCCTGAGGTTTTTCTCTCTTTTTTTTTTCTTAGGGTTTTCCCCTCACCAATAACACTTGCACATCTTTCTATGTGTAGCAAGGTCCCAGGCCTCCTTTGGTCTGATGAGAACCTCTAGGGCCAGAGGCAGCTGACATCCTTCTGTATGTGGGGGATTGTGAGGCATGGTGGGTGCAAGGTGGATAAAGTTATTGGGCGCCAGACACTTCTTGAATGCAAAAAAAAGTTTATTTCTCTTAAAAATCTTTTATGGGGGAGAGAGGGTTAGGGACAGCACTCCCCAAGACCCCTTTCACACTGGGGCGTTTTTCAGGCGCTTTAGCGTTAAAAACAGCGCCTGTAAAGCGCTTGAAAGAAGCCTCATCTGCAGCCCCAATGTGAAAGCCCAAGTGCTTTAAGAGCCCTTTCACAATGTCAGCGCCGAAAAAAACGCTCGTAAAGCGCCCCTTAAACTAGCAGCACTTTACCAGCGTTTTTCAAGCGTTATTGGGGTGCTTTTAAAATAAAGGGTTAAAAGCGCCCACAAAACGCTGCTGCCAATAGCGTTTTTCAGGCGTTTTACAGGCGCTTCCCACTGATTTCAATGGGAAGGGGCGCTTTAGGAGCGTTGTATTCACCGCTCCAAAAGCGCTGCAAAGAAGCTGCTTGCAGGACTTTTTTTGACGCCCTGCCAGCGCAGCACCTCAGTGTGAAAGCACTCAGGCTTTTACATTGGGATTGCAGTTGCAGCTTCTTTCATGTGCTTTTTTTAACGCTAAAGCGTCTGAAAAACGCCCCAGTGTGAAAGGAATCTCGATGTGAAAGCACTCGGGCTTTTACATTGGGATTGCAGTTGCGGCTTCTTTCAGGTGCTTTTTTTAACGATAAAGAAAAAGAAAAACGCCTGAAAAACGCCCCAGTGTGAAAGGGGTCTTAGGTAGCTGCAAGATTGATTGTCAGACTCCAAGACTTCAATAGGAGGACAGCCAAGCAGGGAAAGGCATCCAAGATGCCACGTCTGCATGTATAGGAATGCTCTCTCCTATGGCAACAGTCTTTAACAGTTCCAAACACAAAGTGTTATGCCCTATACACACAGTCGGACTTTCCGTCGGAAAAGGTCCGATCAGATTATGTTGTCGGAAAAGTCTGATAGTGTGTGGACTCTATTGGACTTTTTCAGTCGGAAAAAGTTTGAGGGCTGGATCTAAAATTTTCCAAAAACAAAATCCGATCAGACTTTTTCAGATCGTTTGTAAAGAATTCCGATGGACAAAGTTCCACGCATGCTCAATTTAAATTACGAGACCAAAGCTATTGGCTACTAGTCTCTATGTAGTCCCGTCGTACGCAACACCTCATTCCGAACGATTTTCCGACAACGTTGTCCGACCGCGTGTATGCAGCACAAGTTTCGGACAAAATCCGTCTGAAAAAATCCAATGGATTTTGTGGTTGGAATGTCCAACCGTGTGTACAGGGCATAACAGTTCCTTCACTTTCACTACAATCTCTCTTTGTAGTTATTCAATACACTGAGCTCTTGGTCTCTCACTAGACCCACTGATTAAATGTCACTGAATCCCTTGAGCTTCTGCAATCTTCATGGTGGTATCTTCCTCAAGTGTTACCCAAGCTAACCTGCTTGGTCCCTAGCTTGATACACAAGGTTGCTCTGCAAGCATCACTTCCACTTGTTGGGTCCCTGGCTTGAATCCAAACTAAAGTTTCCTGATTCTTCACCATCCCCGGCTGGTGAGAATACTGCTCCGGTTAATTACTTCAGTTACTCACTGTGGTCCCTGGTAATAAGGCGGATAGTCCCTTTCTGGTGACAGTTTCCCCTCTACCTCAGACCACGACAGGTTCCCTGGCTGACAGAACAGTCACATTTGATTGGACTGCAAGCCACAATCCCAACCCTACGCTGCTCTCTCTTGCTTCTGGATAGGCCCTCAGACAGCCTAGCACCCAGATGCACCCGGAATAGGCCCAATCTCCAGCCTAGGAGCCTGGGCAATACGACAAATGTCCATTCAGACAGCCAAGGTGTCACAGAACCTAGATCACCTGACTCCACCCGAATATATAGGCTCACCCAGCAGGTCAAGAGATTCAAGAAAACCCCTGCCCATTGGCTGAGATACCCCATATACCCATAACCTGACCTTGAGTTGCCCTTCTCATATCTAGTACCACCAAGTACCTGGCCACCTAGTGGTAGAAGAGAAAAATGCAACAAGGCCAAACTAAGGCCGCGTACACACGGGCGGACTGTCTGGCCAACTAAGTCCGTCCGACAATCCGACAGACAGTCCGTCCTACTTTTGAATGAACGGACTTGACCACACACGATGAACAGACAGTCCGCTGAAAGCTTGCGCGATGACGTGTACAGCACGTACGACGGGACTAGAAATACGACGTCCAATACACTGCAATGCAACCTTCGGCCGTGTAAATCCTTTCTGAGCATGCGCCATACTTAGTCCGTCCAACTTGCCTACACACGAGCGGACTGTCCGCTGAAACCAAAGTTGGACGGACAATATTACCGAAATTCCGAAAGACTTAGTCCGCCAGACTGTCCGCTGAAAAAGTCCGCTGAAGCCCACACACGAGCGGACTGTCCGCTGAAACACGTTTCAGCGGACCAAGTCCGTCAGACAGTCCACCCGTGTGTACGCGGCCTTAGAGATCTATTGATTTCTCCCTAGCAATCAACCAATCAACCAGGATGCTACATATGACTAATATATTAACCCTTAGTGCTTAATAACAGACTTAAAGTGGCGCTCTCTAGGTTCCTTCTAAAAAAATGTTTAAGTCAGCAGCTACAAATACTGTAACTGCTGACTTTTAATATTAGGACACTTACCTGTTCAAAGGGTGCCAAATATGGCAGTGAAGGGGGAAGACAAGGGGAGCTTCCCCTTTGGGTGAAAACCTTCTGTGCTACACAATCCCCTCCCCCCTTACCTGAGCCACTTACCTGAGTCCGATTCTGATCTAGTGTTGTGCATGAGAGCAGCGGCTCTCGCCATTTTCTCTTCCTCACTGCGCAGGTTGATAGCAGTGGGAGCCGTTGGCTCAACACTGTTATCAATCAAATGATGTGACAAGGGGGTGGGGTCGAGCTGCACAGTCTGTGGTAATAGACAGACCAGGTGCCTTGGGAGTGAGCCCACACAAGTGCCCGCATAGAAAGTGGCTTTCTATAGGGGCAATGGCGAGGGACTCCAGAAGAGGATCAGGGCTACTCTGTGCAAAACCATGGCACAGATTAGGTAAGTAAAAAACTTATTTGAATTTAAAAAAAAACTTGAGTTTTAATGTTACTTTAAAGTGGAAGTAAACTCATCCATTTAACACTTTCAAAAAACAGTTACATTTCCGGCACATGCCGGGAATGTAACACTCCCATTGGTTGTCCTCTCAATCAAAATGTCAGCCATCCAATGGCTGGTGTCATAGCTGATCACATGTGCAGCATCATGGCAGTTGTAGATCAAACAGAGGCCAAGATGGCAGCTTCCTTGGCTGAAAACGATGGAGGGTTTACTTCCACTTTAAGATATGAGTGTGAAGTCATTTTTTAGTCTTTGAAAGGAGTAGTAGATTAATAAAGTGACAACAATTATTTCATGGCAGTAAGCTAGATGTGTAACGGTCGCTGTCTGCTACACATCAATATCTACACATTCAGTATATATACAGATGCCCCTTGTGTCCCTCTGCCTTTCAGGTGGGTTGGGCCACAGAAGGACCACAGTACACAGAGGAGGCACTGTGGCTTACACATATATTTGTAAATGAGTGCAAACAAAGCCCTCTGTTTTTAACATGATTTGTTAGATGCAGTCAGTTTGTTTTTTGCAGGCTGTCTGGTAAGTTTTCTAGGAAATCTTTGTTTGTGATGTGCATTGCCCTCCCATGCGCACCTTACCGTAAAGGCTATATTATAGGTTTGGGAGGTTGCCACTTTTTTGTAAAGTTGGGCGTCTCCCTTTTTCTTAAGGTAATCCCTAGTCACTTTCCCTGTCTGGAGAATGTTGGTGGAACTTACAGGGCTTCTATGGTCACTTTTATTTTATAACAATCAGCACTGTATAATAGAAATACAAACAATAGTTATTTTTGACAATCCAATGTACATTTACTGGTATTTGAAAAATCTCCTTTTATGTTGTGAGTGTTTCCTGGCTCCCCACAACTTCCTGAATTCCCTGCATGTTTTCCCTGCATGCTTTGGTAACTTGCTGCCTATAAGCAATGCTTTCCTGTACTTATTGCAGAAAGAACACATCACAAAGACAAGTGCAATGTTTCGGAGCCACGCAGGACCCCTTTGTCAGGCATGTAATGATCATCACATGCAGTGGAGGCCCCCCCTTCGGACAGTCACAAAAAAAATAGAAAAAAAGTCCATAAGTGCACTTTGTATGACGCCCGAACACAGTGCACTTATGGACCTTTTTTTAATTTTTTTTTTTTTTTAACCACTTTCAGACCGGACCATTTTGCTGGTAAATGACCAGAGGTCTTTTTACACTTTGGCACTGCGCTGCTTTAACTGGTAATTGCGCGGTCATGCAATGTTGTACCCAAACAAAATTTGCGTCCTTTTCTTCCCACAAATAGAGCTTTCTTTTGATGGTATTTGATTGCCTCTGCGATTTTTATTTTTTGCGATATAAACGTAAAAAGACCGCAAATTTTGAAAAAAAATGATATTTTCTACTTTTTGTTATTAGAAAAATCCAATAAACTCAATTTTAGTCATACATTTAGGCCAAAATGTATTCAGCCACATGTCTTTGGTAAAAAAAAAGTCAATAATTGTATATTTATTGGTTTGCGCAAAAGTTGTCACATCTACAAACTAAGGTACGTTTTCTGGAATTTACGCAGCTTTTAGTTTACGACTGACTATCTCATTTCTTGAGGTGCTAAAATGGCAGGGCAGTACAAAACCCCCCCAAATGACCCCATTTTGGAAAGTAGACCCCCTAAGGAAATTGATAAGAGGCATGTTGAGCCCATTGAATATTTTATTTTTTTGCCTCAAGCGATTGAATAATGACAAAAAAAAAATTTTTTTTTTTTTTTTTACACAAAGTTGTCACTAAATGATATATTGCTCACACATGCTATGGGCGTATGTGAAATGACACCCCAAAATAAATTCTGCTGCTTCTCCTGAGTATGGGGATACCACATATGTGGGACTTTTTGGGAGCCTAGCCGCGTACGGGGCCCCGAAAACCAAGCACCGCCTTCAGGCTTTCTAAGGGCGTAAATTTTTGAGTTCACTTCTCACTACCTATTACAGTTTTGAAGGCCATAAAATGCCAAGATGGCACAAAACCCCCACAAATGACCCCATTTTAGAAAGTACACACCCCAAGCTATTTGCTGAGAGGCATGTTGAGTTCATGGAATATTTTATATTTTGCCACAAGTTGCGGGAAAATTACAAACTTTTTTTTTTTTTTTTTTTTTTTAACAAAGTTGTCACTAAATGATATATTGCTCATGCATGCCATGGGCATATGTGAAATGACACCCCAAAATAAATTCTGCTGCTTCTCCTGAGTACGGGGATACCACATATGTGGGACTTTTTGGGAGCCTAGCCGCGTACGGGGCCCCGAAAACCAAGCACCGCCTTCAGGCTTTCTAAGGGCGTAATTTTTTGATTTCACTCCTCACTACCTATTACAGTTTTGAAGGCCATAAAATGCCAAGATGGCACAAAACCCCCACAAATGACCCCATTTTAGAAAGTAGACACCCCAAGCTATTTGCTGAGAGGCATGTTGAGTCCATGGAATATTTTATATTTTGCCACAAGTTGCGGGAAAATTACAAACTTTTTTTTTTTTTTTTTTTTTTCACAAAGTTGTCACTAAATGATATATTGCTCACGCATGCCATGGGCATATGTGAAATGACACCCCAAAATAAATTCTGCTGCTTCTCCTGAGTATGGGGATACCACATATGTGGGACTTTTTGGGAGCCTAGCCGCGTACGGGGCCCCGAAAACCAAGCACCGCCTTCAGGCTTTCTAAGGGCGTTACAGTTTTGAAGGCCATAAAATGCCAAGATGGCACAAACCCCCCCCAAATGACCCCATTTTGGAAAGTAGACACCCCTAAATTTAGGGGTACACTAGTGAGACTAGGTAATAAATGGCGGGTGCCCTGAAACTATAAAAAAATAACTAACCAACCAGCGTCACCTGTAACAGTTATATGGTGATCACTGGTGAAAGGGTTAACTAGGGGGCAATTAGGGGGCTTTATGCGGTAGTATATGGGGGTCCCTGGCGCTATAAAAAGCTGCAGCGAACCTAAATACCTACCTGCCTGACTAGCGTCACCTGTGACACTAATACAGCGATCAGAAAAACGATCGCTTATTAGGCTGGGTTCACACTGGAGCGATGCGGGAACGCCACAAATGCGCGGCGGGTTCCCGCATCGCATGCCTCCCGGCGGCAGTTCACACTGCCCTATGCGAACTGCTGGGAGTGTCAGTGAAATGTTACTGACACCCCCAGATCAGTTCGCATATCGCAGTGCGATCTGCAAACTCGGATCGCATGGTGTGAACACCCATGCGATCCGATTCTGCTGCGGGCCAAAAAAAGGGTCCCGTGCGAATTTGCGGCGGGTGCGGCGGGTGCGGCGAATGGCTGAACTCGAATCGCACAGAGATCGGATGTGATTTGCACTGCAGTGCGGTGCGAATCACATCCGTTCTCATAAACCGCTGCAATGTGAACCCAGCCTTAGTGACACTGGCGACGGGGGGTGATCACGGGGTTAAACCTTTATTGGGGGGGTTAGGGGGGTACCTTAGAACTAAAGGGGGCTAACCCTAACTGCCCTAACAGTTATTAGTCACAAATGACACCCGCCGGGTGATCAGGGGGTTAAACCTTTATTAGGTAATAAATGGCGGGTGCCCTGAAACTATAAAAAAATAACTAACCAACCAGCGTCACCTGTAACAGTTATATGGTGATCACTGGTGAAAGGGTTAACTAGGGGGCAATCAGGGGGCTTTATGCGGTAGTATATGGGGGTCCCTGGCGCTATAAAAAGCTGCGGCGAACCTAAATACCTACCTGCCTAACTAGCGTCACCTGTGACACTAATACGGCGATCAGAAAAATGATCGCTTATTAGGCTGGGTTCACACTGGAGCGATGCGGAAACGCCGCGAATCCGCGGCGGGTTCCCGCATCGCATGCCTCCCGGCGGCAGTTCACACTGCCCTATGCGAACTGCTGGGAGTGTCAGTGAAATGTTACTGACACCCCCAGATCAGTTCGCATATCGCAGTGCGATCTGCAAACTCGGATCGCATGGTGTGAACACCCATGCGATCCGATTCTGCTGCGGGCCAAAAAAAGGGTCCCGTGCGAATTTGCGGCGGGTGCGGCGGGTGTGGCGGGTGCGGCGGGTGCGGCGAATGGCTGAACTCGAATCGCACAGAGATCGGATGTGATTTGCACTGCAGTGCGGTGCGAATCACATTCGTTCTCATAAACCGCTGCAATGTGAACCCAGCCTTAGTGACACTGGCGACGGGGGGTGATCACGGGGTTAAACCTTTATTGGGGGGGTTAGGGGGGTACATTAGAACTAAAGGGGGCTAACTCTAACTGCCCTAACAGTTATTACAGTCACAAATGACACCAATGCAAAAAAAAAAAAAAAAAAATGACATTGGTGTCACTGTGACTGGGGGGCAGGGGTAATTGGGGGGGTGATCGGGGGGTAAAGGGGGGGTGTGAGTGTGCCTGGCATGTTCTACTGTGTGTGTGAGTGTTGGTGCAACTTACTGATCCGCTCTCCTCCGTGTCGGAACGAAAAATACCGACACGGAGGAGAGAATACATCACTTCCTCTCCTGTGTTTACATTACAGGAGAGGAAGTGATGTCACCGGGGATTTCTATTCGTCGGGAGCGATCGCGAGGGGGTGGCCATGAATGAATGGCCGTCCCCTCGTCCGGGATCGCTCCCGAACGAATACCGACCGCCGCAGGCACCGGGCGGGGGCCCGATCGGGCCCCCGACCCGCGGGAGGCAAGGGACGTACATGTATGTCCTTATGCCTGCCCGTGCCATTGTACCGACGTACATCGGCGTGCGGCGGTCGGCAACTGGTTAAAGGGCCAGTTTTAAAAAAATCTTCTTTTTTTTTTTTTTTAGGGAAGCGCTGTGTCTATGCAATCATGAGATTGCATACATGGCACTTAATTTGCGGGCATTTAACCCGCCTCTTGGCGCGATCCATCACGCCAAGTAGCTTCCACATTACTATGCATATTATATACATAACTATGGCTGGGTGCTTTGTGTGACATTCGAGTTATGATGTCACTTCCTCTTTTATCTCCCAGTGCGCCCGAGCAGAGGAAGCATGGGAAGCAGACTCTACTGCCGTGTGACTACACAGTCACATCGAGATAAGATATCCTACCCAGCCAGCTAATGTATGGAAGGAAGGAGGCAGAGGAGGACAGCTGTCACTAGCCACGGATTGCAGCCTGCTCAGGATGGAGCATCATTAACAGAGATATATAAGTCCACATCATCAACTGTCTATCTATCTCCCCTCCCACCCAGTGTCTGTTTATCTATCTATCTATCTATCTATCTATCTATCTATCTATCTATCTATCTATCTATCTATCTGTCTGTCATTGCACTTGTCTTTGTGATGTGATCTTTCTTCAATAAAAACATTAAACAATAACTGACGATCCCTGGTGCGCTGGCGAATATGTACATTGACTTGATGTTTCCGGTATCCAGCTGGTGATCGCTGCAGCACCCATTACTGATGAGCCTTGCTTACAGGAATGTGTGTGATAGGAATATTATTATTATTATACATGATTTATATAGCTATATAAATATATGATTTATATAGTGCCAACAGTTTACAGCGCCAACGGTGCTTTACAATGTAGAGGGGGGACAGCACAATTACAGTACAGTTCAATACAGAATGGACAGGAAGGCCCTGCTCGTAGAGCTTACATTCTAAAGGAGGAGGTGGGGGTACAAAAGGTAAAATATGCAGGGAATGATTTGATGGGGGTGGCTCAGGGACAGTTGTTAGGCGGATGTGGGATAGGCTTCCCTGAATAAGTGAGTTTTTAGGGATCTGCTAAAGGTGGACAGGTTAAGGGCTGATCAGACATACTGGGGCAGGGAGTTACAGAAGATGGGAGAGGCTCTGGATAAGTCCTGGAGGCAAGCATGGGAGGAGGTAACAAGGCAGCTAAAGAGGGGGAGGTCCTGGGAGGAGCGGAGGGGACAGTTTGGTCAATATCTGCAGAGAAGGTTCGTGCTATAGCTGGGGACGATGTTGTGGATGGCCTTGTATGTTGTGGTTAGCATTTTGAATTTTATACGGTGGGGTAGGGGAAGCCAGTGAAGGGATTGGCAGAGAGGAGCAGCAGTCATGGATTGGTTAGTGAGTTGTATTAGTCTACCAGCAGCATTCATAATAGACTGAAGGGGGGATAGCCTGCATAAGGGTAGGCCATTAAGGAGAGAGTTATACTAGCCATAGTCAAGGCAAAAAATAATCAAGGAGTGAATAAGTTGCTTTGTGGTGTCAGGCAGGAAGGGTAAAATTCTGGAGATGTTGCGGAGGTTAAGGCGGCAGGATTTAGCCAGTGATTGGATGTGGGGGCTGAAGGAGAGGTCAGAGTCAAAGATTACACCCAGCCAGGGTCCCTGGAGCGCGACTGCCTCTGTGACTTGGGGGAGGCAGGAGGAGAGGAATAGGCCAGGTGCAGTGTGAGTCTCCCCTGGGGCCTGGCCTGTGATATCACAATGTCCTGGGTGTGTGTAGAACCCCTGGCAGGGGTGGAAAATCCACAGAAAGAGAGGGAGAGCTGGGTCCTCCAGCGGTTAACCCGGGGTACGATGCCATGTGCAGCAGCCACAGGAAGTCATCTGTATACTGTGTGTACGAGGTATCCATGCAGGTCGTCTTCCGGTCGTGTCCTTTGATCAGTTATAACACCAGCCATTTCATGGTTTAATAGTTTGGTTGAGGACACGAGCAAATGTGACAGTGAGCAATCCCAGCATTCCAGGAATTTAACTGTTTTTGAAACCATTTAAATAGATGGGTTTAGTTCTACTTTATGATTTACTACAGGGTCTTTGGGCTTCACCAAAATGGCAGCCTCCAGCAAGAAAAAACAGGAGCAATGCTGGAAGCAATTTACAGCACACACTCATTTTGATAGCATAATTATTAATGTGGAATATATGTTCCTTGCTGAAGAACATTATTTTTTATCAAGTTATTATGGGTAAAGTTCTGCTTTAAAGTAGCAAAGTACTGAATAGCAAAAAATGCCCTTGTCATGAAGGGGATAAGATAGGAGGCTACCCTGTTTCCCCAAAAATAAGACCTAGCGTGATTGTCGGTGATGGCTGCAATATAAGCCCTACCCCCCAAATAAGCCCTACCCTGTTTCCCCAAAAATATGCCCTACCCTGAAAATAAGACCTACAAGGCCTCTAACTAGGGCTTATTTGGGGGGTAGGACTTATATTGCAACCATCACCAACAATCACGCTAGGTCTTATTTTTGGGGAAACAGGGTTTCATAGTTTCATAGTTTCATAGTTAGTTAGGTTGAATAAAGACACCAGTCCATCCAGTTCAACCTGAGTGAGTGTCTACAATTGTCCCCATCCCTGTACATTGCACACTCATGTTGGTCCCTACCCTCAAGGAGCCCACAATCCAAGGTCCCCATTCATTTCCTAGGGCCAATTTTGAACAGAAGCCAATTTACCTACCTGCATATCTTTGGATCTGCAGGGTATTTAAAGCGGTATTAAAGCCAAAAATGTAATATATTGTAGCTTACCAAACATTAGATGTAGTGACTGCATTCATTTTTATTTTTTAGGCTTTTTCCTTCTGTTTTTCCCTGGTGATCTGTTAGTCTGGGGAGGAGTTACAGCAAACAGTTTTCTTTTTCTTTTGGGATAAAGGTTTTATATACATAAATACAAGCTGATAATTTTAAACACCCCTGTGCTAAATGATCTGGCTCAACCCTGTAACTGCAAGAGGACTTTTCTATTGAAAAACAACAGACTTATTGGCTGGGTCACCAGATAAAAAGCCTAAAAAGTGGTATGCTGCAGTAAAATAAATATTTATTTTGGGTTTTACTGTTTTAACACTAGCTGTATATGAAGCTGGAAAATGTGCAGCAGATCTATTGGCTTAAAAGAGCCTTGAATATGTCTGATGACCAAATATCCATCTAAACAATTGCACTGGTGGCAAACACAAACTTGAAAATCTTCTTAAGATATGAGTGAAATAAGAATTTTCGTAAAGCAGCAAAAATGAGCTGTTGAACATATTATGTCCTTCAACAATAGTCCATTTAGTCCATTTAAAGGACAGATCCAGCATTTAGCCCCATTTATGCGCCTCATCATTTTAACAATCATTGTATTTTAAACATGAACTCACATAATAGGTTTGGGAAGATATAGCACTATATATATATATATATATATATATATATATATATATATACAGTTGGTATATAACACGGTATTATCGATGATTGGGAAGAGGGTCACAAAAGCTTTGGGAAAGGACATGGGGTATACTATAATATTAAAGCGGAGGTTCACACATAAATGGAACCTCCACTTTTCAGAACCCTCACCCCTTCCAGTGTCACATTTGGCACCTTTCAGGGGGGGGTGCAGATACCTGTATAATAAAGGTATTTGCACCCACTTCTGGGAATAGACTCTCGCGGGAGTCACGCCCCTTCCCGTCCCCCCGCTGTCTCCTGGGAAACACACAGGTCCCAGGAGATAGCGGTGACCAGTTAGGATCCGCAGTGCGACTCACGCATGCGCAGCAGGGAACCGGGAAGTGAAGCCGCATCGCTTCACTTCCTGATTCCCTCGCCAAGGATGGCGTAGGCGGCAGCTGCCAAGAGCCGAGCATCTGATCGGCTTCTGCTGCCGACATCGCTGGACCCTGGGACAGTTAAGTGTCCATTTATTAAAAGTCAGCAGCTGCAGTATGGGTTACAGGATAAATAAATAATTGAGCAGGGCTCACTAAAGTAAAGGATTGAGCCTCACTAATAAGGTTGGATTAAAAAAAAAGAAAAAAAAAAGAAAGAAAGATGAAAGGAAAAAGAAAAAAGTTTTTTTGTTTTCTCTACCTAGGGGATGGGAAGGGGGAGAGACCGTGGATAATATTTTACATTTTTATACTTTTGGTACTATGAGATGATCCAAGAACTATGTCAATTGTGGTGATTTTATGTTTTGTTTTATTTATATGTATGTTAAGCATGTTCAATAAGGTTTTGTGATGAAATATCATGGAATTTTTGGGGGGGGGAAATTCTTAATAAAAATTTTTTTTTTAAATGCATGGTTACATGCAATTATCCATTTATTAAAATCATCAAATGCTTTTAAATGCAACAAGTGTAAATTATTTTATATTGGCCTCGTGCAACTACCTCTACTGCAGCAGTTAGACTGCGTCAAAGGATTTACAATAGGGCCAATCAGATGTGCTGCATGCTCTAAAGGACAATGTTGATAGGAGGAAAGAGCACAAAGTTACCGCTTCAGTCTGCTGCTGCCCCTTTACTGTCCAATAAGGTAGGGGGAAGGTTGTGCCCTAGTATTAATGCTTTGCTGCAGTCAAGAAAGGTGATGCCACCAACCTGGCTTTACTGTACAGCAAGGCTGTGTACAACCAAGGATTGGATTGACAGACATACACATCTTTTGGCAAGTAAAACATCAGCCATATATCTATTCCAACTGCATTTAGTGAAGCTGTTTGCCTTGTGTTCAGCTTTAGGATTGTTGCAATTTAAACCTTTTAGATTTTTTACAAAGGTTGTGTCACATGCCCTGCATCTTACTAGAATGCATGCATTTTGGGCGGCATCTCATTCATTTTAAATGGGCTCACTCCCAACAGAATCCACCACAATGCATAGATGGAAATATACAGGTTGTGGCATGCTGCATTGGCAAAGGTCAGGTACGTTTTTTGGTCTGGTGGACACACATTAAAGTGGTTGTAAACCCTTACAAACCACTTTGACCTACAGGTAAGCCTAGATTAAGGCTTACCTGTAGGTCCAAGAAATATCTCCTAAACCTATACGGTTTAGGAGATATTTGCCCGAAGAGAGGCACCGCTGTCTACGGCGCATGCGCCGTAGACAGCGGTGCGCAGGCGCACTGAGCGCGGCATTTCCAACAACGGAGCTGCCGCGCATGTCGGCTCCCGTGCGCATGCGCGGGAGTGACGTCATCGCGGCTCCGCCGAATGACAGCGGCGGAGTTGCTAGACCCCACCGAAAAGATGGATGCGCCGGACTACAGGGGACAGCGTTGACTTCGCTGGCTCCTGTGTCAGGTAAGTGACACATAATGGGCTACTATACGATGCATAGTAGTCCATTATGCTTTGCCTTTGCAGGGAATGAAAGAGGAAGTAAACCCATCAGGGTTTACTTCCTCTTCAAGTGTCTTTGGAAAATGAATGGGCAATGCAATGCAACTTGAATCAATGCAATAACATTAACCGATTCCCGACTGGCGCACGCCGATGTACGTCGGCAGAATGGCACGGGCAGGCATATTGGCGTACAGGTACGTCCAATCTTTAATGGCGCCCTGCCATCGCGAGAGTGCCACCGCCGGCGCGCTCGCAAGCCGGTTGGGACCCCCGCGAGTCCGGTCTCGGGTCCCGTGGACTCGATCACCGCGGGCATACCCTCGATCGTTTCACGGGGCGGCTGAATGGAGGAAATGCCGTGTAAACAGCATTTCCCCATTCTGCCTAGCAACTAGTTACGCTGATCTCTGCTCCATGTGATTGGAGCAGAGATCAGTGTTCACTAAATGAAAGCCCAACCCCCCACAGTTAGTAACACACCCCTAAGAACACTTAACCCCTACACTGCCACCCACTGGTTAACCCCTTCACTGCCAGTGTCATTTACACAGGAATCACTGCATTTATATAGCAGTGATTACTGTATAAATGACAATGGTCCCAAAAATGTGTCAAAAATGTCCGATGTGTCCGCCGCAATGTCGCAGTCAGAATAAAAATCGCTGATCGCCGCCATTACTAGTAAAAGAAAAAATAATAAAAAATTATTAATAAAAATGCCATAAAACTATCCCTATTTTGTAAACGCTATAACTTTTGCACAAACCAATCAATAATCGCAATTTTTTTTACCAAAAATATGTAGAAGAATACGCATCGGCCTAAACTGAAGGAAAAAAATGTTTTTTTATATATTTTTGGGGGATATTTATTATAACAAAAAGTAAAAAATAATGCGTTTTTTTCAAAATTGTTGCTCTATTTTTTATATAGCGCAAAAAATAAAAACCGCAGGGGTGATCAAATACCACCAAAAGAAAGCTCTATTTGTGGGTAAAAAAAGGACATCAATTTTGTTTGGGAGCCACGTCGCTCGACCGTGCAATTGTCAGTTAAAGCGATGCAGTGCCGAATTGCAAAAAGTGGTCTGGTCTTTGACCAGCAAAATGGTGCGGTCTGTAAGTGGTTAAAGGATAAGTTCATCTTTCGTAATATTAAATTTGGTATGTATCTACCACAGGGTGGTCCTGGGGATACATTGCATAGAACACATGCCACGTCCTGATATTTAGATTTACTAGAAAACGCAACAAATAATGTTGAAAATTAGGGACTTTTTAGGCATAAATATAGATATAACAAAAAAGAGTAATTTTAAACAAATTTTATTTCTAAAAACAGATTTTCAATGCCTCAGAGCATAATAATTTCACTGTCTAGTATGTTGTAAATGCATCACATTTTACATATATTCCCATATGCATCCAACATGGGGACATTGAGAAAAGAAAGCATCAACACAAATAATACAATTTATACAGACGAATCAGCTCAGAGATGCTCTACATGTTACGCGTTCTTTATAACGCTTCATCAGGAGCTTATAACTTTTAAAAATAGAAAAACACAACATTAAGATAATTTGTTATAAAATAAAAAATAAATAATAATAATAATAATAATAAATATACTTCCAGACATTCTATAGCAAAAAAAAATTGGCAAACTTGCTCCCAGGTAGGGATGAGCTTCGAGTTTGAGTTTGGCGAACAGTGAACAATTTGGGGTGTTCACGGCAAAATCGAAAAGCTGGGCACACCCTGTACAAGTCTATGAGAGAAATCAAAAGGGCTAATTTTAAAGGCTAATATGCAAGTTATTGTCCTAAAAAAAAAAAAAAGTTTTAAAAACTGACGTTTTTTCGGGAGCAATGATTTTAATAATGATTAAAGTGCAACAATAAAAGTGTAATATTCCTTTAAATTTCGTACCTGGGGGGTGTCTATAGTATGCCTGTGAATGGGGTGCATGTTTCCCGTGCTTAGAACTGTCCCTGCACAAAGTGTAATTTCTGCAGGAAAAAAAGTATTTTAAAATCACTCGTGGCTATAATGAATTCTCGGCTCCCGTAATACAGAGAACACTCATTGAAAGTCATTGATAAAAAAATAAAAAAAGTGTGGGGTTCCCCCAAATTCAATTACCAGGCCCTTCAGGATATTAAGGGGAACCCCATGTCAAATTAAAAAAAAAATTGACGTGGGGTCCCGCTAAAAATCCATACCAGACCCATTAACCGAGCCGTATGACGTATGGGTGACCCCGCCCCCCTCTGATGTAATGCAGGTTTCCGTTACATCAGAAGGGTCGGGGTCACCCATACATCATTGGGGAAGCCCTGGCTTCCCTCACTAGCGTCAGAGGGGGGGGGGGTCAGGTGGTGGGTGGCCCTCCTAATATAAGAAACGTCAGCGCTGGGATCCCGCAGTGTCACCGACAGTGGAGACAGAAGATGGATGTATGAATGGACTGAAAATCACCCATTGCTGGATCAGATTTGTCATCGCTGGACCCCGGAGAGATGATCATCCGTCGCTGGATAGCAAGAGTGGATTACCACTGCTGGAATCTTTTTTTTATGTTTTTTATTTTTAACAAACAAATTTTTCAAAAGTGTGTTTGTCTTATTTAACAATTTTTTACACTTTCTTTGTGAAATGGTAGGGATACTTTTATACCCCCTTACCATTTCAAACAGAGGGGGGGCAGGATCTGGGGGTCCCCTTGTTAAAGGGGGCTTCCAGATTCTGATAAGCCCCTCGCCCGCAGACCCCCACAACCACCGGCCAGAGTTGTAGGGATGAGGCCCTTGTCCCCATCAACATGGGGACATGGTGCTTTGAGGGGTTACAGACCCCCAAAGCATCCTCCCAATGTTGAAGGCATGTGGCCTGGTACAGTTCCTGCGGCCTGCCAGGTTGCATGCTCGAATAAAGGGTCTGGTATGGATTTTTCGGGGGACCCTACATCCATTTTTTTTTATTTGACGCGGGGTTCCCCTTAATATCCATACCTGACCTGAAGGGCCTGGTAATTGAATTTGCAGGAACCCCATGCTTTTTTTTTTTTTATCAATGACTTTCAATGAGTGTTCTCTGTATTACGGGAGCCAACAATTCATTATAGCCGCGAGTGATTTTAAAAGACTTTTTTTCCTGCAGAAATGACACTTTGTGCAGGGACAGTTCTAAGCACGGGAAACATGCACCCCTTCTCAGGCATACTATAGACACCCCCCAGGTATGAAATTTAAAGGAATATTACACTTTTATTGTTTCACTTTAATCATTATTAAAATCACTGCTCCCGAAAAAACTGCAGTTTTTAAAACTTTTTTTTGCATTGATCCATGTCCTCTGGGGCAGGACCCAGGTCCCCAAACACTTTTTAGGACAGTAACTTGCATATTAGCCTTTAAAATTACACTTTCAATTTTGAACGCTCAAGTCCCATAGACTTTAATAGGGTTCTAAAGTTCATAGTTATAGGTCTGTTCGCAGGTTCTGGTGCGAACCAAACGACTCATTCTTACTCCCAGGGTTAGGGGGAAAAAAAATAATAATTAAAATTAAATTGTAGGACTATAGAGGAGTTGGGGGCAACATGGGAACGGGTGTGACACCTTCAAAGATAAATTAAAAAATATATATTAAAAATTATTAAAGAAGGGGATAAAAATTATATAGACAGGAAGATGAATTAATAATTACTTACGTTCTCTATGGATAGCCAGAGAGAAAAAAAGCGTCTCTACAGAGGTAAGGCAGTAGTGTAGCCCATACATCGTGCAAAAAAGGCACAAAAGGAAACAAAGACTCCAAAAATATAGGACAAGGAAAGGGGAAAAGGTTGTAGAAACCATTAGCTGTGCAATAAACCAAAAAATATATAAATTATATACAATCAATTATTAATTGCAGTAATTTTGCAAAGAAGAAAAAAAAACACACACACACACACACAAACAGGGATCAATGGTTACCTTCCAATGTGTAAAGGAGCTGTTTCCTATTAAAATTTCGATTTAGCCTTGAGGGAGAAGGGGAGAAGAGAGCCACCCCTCAGTACCTCCGTAGCCACACGGGGCTGCTGTGAAAGACGCCGACCCAGTGCGTCCGTCTTATGCACAGCCGCCCCGGTAGTGACGTCACCCCGCGAAAGCAGAAGTGACGTTCACTAACCCGGCCACTTCCCATTGACTGGCGTCAATACCCTGTGTGTCCCGAGCATCACAGACAGCAGTGGGCGGTCCTGGGGTCAGTGCATGTGCCGGAAGACAGCAGGAATTCACCCGCCTACCCATCACAGCACATGCACTAAAGGAAAAAAGACCCCACGGCCAGCCACGCCCCCATTCCTCCGGCACCTGGGGACCTCCGCAGTCATGGGAAAACCTAGACCCCAGGAGAAGCAAGCCATCCTGGGGCTAGGTAGCGCCGCCTAGTCAGCCAACGGGCCAAGAATAGCGGCGCTTTGTGGCCGCACATTGCCATCCCAGTTCCGCCTACAAAAAAAAGGGGGGTATTTTTTCAAAAATCCAATTTTTATATATAATTGCTACCATATATAAAACGGAATATAATAATTAATAAACACACTGGGAACAGTTTTTACAGTATATATCAAACATTAAATGAGAATAATAAACTAAAAAAAAATATATAAATGTAATAATATAAATGTGAATATAATGCCACGCATATTAAATTAAATATCAGACATAACTGTATGAAAAACATATACAAAACGCACTAGCAATAGGGTTTAATAAACAAACCAAAAAAAAAAAAAAAAAGGTGAAGCCCATATAAAATCATTCCTTATAAAAATGATTTATACGATTGTGTCTCATTTAAGCCTGTAGCTTGGGTGGCATTCAATCGTTCAATCCATAAAGTTTCTTTCTGTAATATCCGTTTATCCCAATTTCCTCCACGTGGGTCTTTAGGGATAATTTCCAGGACATTAAATGTGACACAAGTCGCATCAAATGCATGATAGAGGTCAATATGTCTACTGACCGTTGTCAGCATTTTCCCATTCATTGAGACATATACATGGTCCTTGATACGCTGCCAAAGACACCGAATTGTCTTTCCAACGTAGAAGGCCCCACATGTACATACCATTAGGTAAACCAAGCCTTGCATCCTGCAATCTGCTCTAAATTTCAGATGAAAAGATTCCCCATCTGGGAGTGCGATTGCTGTACCCTGGTTAACCCAGGGACAGAAATCACAGTTCCCACATCGATATAATCCATTACATCTATTTTCGCGTTGCGAAGCTGCAGAGTAATGACTAGATATCAAACGGTCCCGTATAGAGGTAGTACATCTGTATGTTAAAAGGGGCCTCCTGCCTACATGTTTTTTGATCGTAGAGTTCTGTTGTAGTATGTGCCAGTGATTAGTGAGAATATCCTGCACTTCCTGATGTTGAGATGAGAAGCGTGTGATAATTCTCAAGTTTGAATTGGTATCTGGCGTAGAATCTTTTTTGACATACAGAAGATTGTTTCTTGTCTGTCTGAAAGCCTTATTGTAGGCCTTCCTTAGCAGGGATTTACTATAACCCCTGGCTAAAAGGCGTGTGCGTTGGGATTGAGCTTCAGAAATAAAATCTTGGTCATGAGTACAATTCCTACGCAATCTGATGTATTGCGCATATGGGATATTGCGAACCAGGGCTGCAGGGTGAGCGCTAGTTGCGAGCAAGAGGGTGCTCCCTGCAGTTTCTTTACGAAAAAGCTTGGTAGCTAGGCAATTGGTTTCATCTTTAAAGATTTCTAGATCCAAAAAGGTGATGTTCTTTGGATTTACATTAAGAGTAAACTTCAAGTTAAAGGAATTGTTATTGAGTAGACATGTGCTTTCGTTTTCGTCCGAATGCATTTTCGTCCGAATTTCAGCTATTTTCGTTTCATTTTGACAAACGATAACGAAAGCACAGAATCCGAAAAACGAAAGATCCAACATAAATAAATGCTTTATTTTCGTTTTCATTGTTACAACAGTTCGATATAGAATAGGAGATTCGACGTGACTCTGACAATAACGATCTGTGTCTATAGAACCTGTGGTCGAATGTGCCTAACCTTACCTCTATTAGTCCAAGATTATATAGAGAAAATATTCGACAGAGAAAAAAGATTTGACAGAGAGAAGATTCTGCAAGTTACTGTCCTAAAAAGTGTTTGGGGACCCGGGTCCTGCTCCAGGGGACATGTATCAATGCAAAAAAAAGTTTTAAAACTGCAGTTTTTTCGGGAGCAGTGATTTTAATAATGATTAAAGTGAAACAATAAAAGTGTAATATTCCTTTAAATTTCGTAGCTGGGGGCTGTCTATAGTATGCCTATGAATGGGGTGCATGTTTCCCGTGCTTAGAACTGTCCCTGCACAAAGTGTAATTTATGCAGGAAAAAAAGTCCTTTAAAATCACTCGCAGCTATTATGAATTGTCGGCTCCGTAATACATGAGAAAACTCATTGAAAGTCATTGATAAAAAAATAAATAAATAAATAAACAAAAAAGTGTGGGGGTCCCCCAAATTCAATTACCAGGCCCTTCAGGTCTGGTATGGATATTAAGGGGAACCCTGCATCAAATAAAAAAAAAATTCCGGCAGCCTGACGTTTGTTATATGTGGAGGGTGGGGCCACCCGTCACCTGACCCCGCCCCCCTCTGATGCAAGGGGAAACCTGGGCTTCTCCATGACGTATGGGTGACCCCGTCCCCCTCTGATGTAACGGAAACCTGCCTGTGTTACATCAGAGGGGTGCGGGGTCACCCTTACGTCACGGGGAACCCTGGGTTTCCCCTTGCATCAGAGCGCCCCCCTCAGGTGACGGGTGGCCCCGCCCTCCGCATATAACAAACGTCAGGCCGCCGGAATCCCCGCAGTGTCTCCTCCGTGGAGACAGAAGATGGATGGATTTGCTGCGCTGATTCAGATGAGCCATCTCTGGACCCCGGAGAGATGATCGTCCGTCGCTGGATAGCAAGAGTGGATTACCACTGCTGGGATCTTTTTTTAATTTTTTTTATTTTTAATAAAGGAATTTTTCAAAAGTGTGTTTGTCTTATTTAATTATTTTTTACACTTTCTTTGTGAAATGGTAGGGGTACTTTTGTACCCCCTTACCATTTCAAACGGGGGGGCCAGGATCTGGGGGTCCCCTTGTTAAAGGGGGCTTCCAGATTCTGATAAGCCCCCCCGCCCGCAGACCCCCACAACCACCGGCCAGGGTTGTGGGGATGAGGCCCTTCTCCTCATTAACATCGGGACAAGGTGCTTTGAGGGGTCACAGACCCCCAACGCATCCTCACAATGTTGAGGGTATGTGGCCTGGTACGGTTCAGGAGGGAGGGGGGCGCTCTTTCGTCCCCCCTCTTTTCCTGCGGCCTGCCAGGTTGCGTGCTTGGATAAAGGGTCTGGTATGGATTTTTAGGGGGACCCCCACGTCAATTTTTTTTTATTTGACGCGGGGTTCCCCTTATTGAATTTGGGGGACCCCCACGCTTTTTTATTTATTTATTTATTTATTTTTATCAATGACTTTCAATGAGTGTTCTCTGTATTACGGAGCCGACAATTCATAATAGCTGCGAGTGATTTTAAAAGACTTTTTGTCCTGCATAAATGACACTTTGTGCAGGGACAGTTCTAACCACCAGAAACATGCACCCCATTCACAGGCATACTATAGACACCCCCCAGCTACGAAATTTAAAGGAATATTACACTTTTATTGTTTCACTTTAATCATTATTAAAATCACTGCTCCCGAAAAAACGTCCGTTTTTAAAACTTTTTTTTGCATTGTTACATGTCCCCTGGGGCAGGACCCGGGTCCCCAAACACTTTTTAGGACAGTAACTTGCAAATTAGCCTTTAAAATTAGCACTTTAGATTTTGAACGTTGGAGTCCCATAGACTTTAATAGAGTTCTAAAGTTCACACGAAGTATGCTATATACTAGCTCCGTCGAATCTTCTTTATACATTTGACAGACACCATAAGCCTTCAAAGACAGATTCGACTGTAATTCATGTGGATTTTCAGACGAATGCAATTTTTGAACGAAAAACGAAATAAATACAAACGAATTTCGGGAGTAACTAAATAAATAAATTTTTCGGACGAAAACGAAATTCCGAAATTAAATATTTTACTCTGCACATGTCTATTATTGAGCATTTCAATGAAATTCATCAACATTGTGGATGTTCCTGCCCAGATCACAAAAATATAGTTTATATATCGCATCCACGACATCACATAGTCGGTATACCCAGATAGATGTTCATCTGAGAAAACATAACGCTCCCAACCCCCCAGGTACAGGTTTGCATAGGCAGGTGCGCAGCACGTGCCCATAGCAACCCCCTGCACCTGGAGGTAGTGGGAGCCGTTAAAACCAAACCAATTATGCATCAAAACAAATTTGAGAAGGGTCAGATTGAACTCATTGTACTTCCATTTCATATGTGGTTCTTCATAAAGGAAGGTACGCACCATCCCGACGCCCCTCTCGTGAGGGATGCTGGAGTATAAGGCCTCCACATCTAATGTAATGAGAAGGGTATCGGGAGGGATCGCCAATCCTTCGATTTTTTTCAATAGGTCAAGTGTGTCTCTGGTGTATGATGAGAGGCTCATTACGTGCGGGATCAATGCTGCATCTATGAGTCTACTGACATTTTCAGTTAGGGAGCCAATCCCTGAAATAATAGGTTGCTCTGGTAACGGTGTAACTCCCTTATGCACCTTAGGAAGTGCACAAAAGATTGCTTCTCTTGGATGTTGATTATTCAGATATTTGTATGTATCCTGATCAATTAGGCCTTGCTCATAGCCCTCATTGATGATAACTAGAAACTGGGTTTTAAAAAGAGTCACATTTGAGGGGGATATTTGTTTATACCAATCTCTATTAGACAGAATATCATAGCACATTTTTTTCATATTGTTGTTTCGTCATTAGAACAATATTTCCTCCTTTGTCTGATGCCTTTATCACTAAATCGGGATGATTACTTAGTTTTTTAATGGCCTGCTTTTGAGAATTGGTCAGGTTATTGCCATAGGGTGTAATCTGCATTTGTTTAATGTCACTCACTACACTGATCAAAAATGTCCAGATATATGGGTTAGTAGTCAGATCTGGAAATCTTTGTGATTTTGGTTTAAAGTCTTTAGTCCTATCTTCTAGTTTACAGTTTTGAGGTGGTGTTATTGAAGAATGCTGATTAGGGGATACTTCCTGTGTATTAGGAATCTCGTCAGAATCTATGTCGTTCTCTTCCAAAAGGAGCATCAAGTCCCGAAGGGCTCTAAAGTCTGCCATTGTATAATGCTTGATGCTCTCAGAGAACTCTTGTTCTTGCCTACTTCTAACGATGTCTGGATCAAACATGTATCTATACGTTAGACTATGTGCAAACATATAGATATCCTTAATAAGTTCATATTTGTCCAGATTTGTGGAGGGGCAAAAACTCAGACCTAACTTCAAAACTTCCAACTCAATATCTGTAAACTGATAGGGGGTTAGATTCACCACATCAAGCCTTAAGTTGGGTACAGATAAGGCTCCACCATCTGAAAACTTGATGCCGTAGTACCTGCCTGTGTCAAGTCAAGGGAGTATCTAATGTCGTTTGTCTAGTACATGTCTGGGTAGAATTAGTTGGCAGCGGCTGAGGATTTAGCGGGGCATAGTGTACAGGCTGAGAAGTAGATGGTATCAAACTGGGTAAGGATGGGCCCGAGGGCAAGAAGGTCATCAGAGGAGGCCTTGATGATACGCTAGGAGTAGAATGATGTACCTGATTACTTGTTAGGGAAAAATCTGCTATAGATGTTGTCATTCCAGGATCAGTGGTTGGTGTTTTTAGAGGTGGGGGTTGGACGTTAAGAATTTGTCCTGCCTGTTGCGCTATCGTGCCCATATATTTATTCTGTGTTTTCCCACCTACACCATGATTAACAGAAGCCCTTGGTGTTTGATTTTGGGTCCTATATTTAGTTTCATCATTGTTAGGTCGCTTCGAATAGGGTGTGAAATGCCCACAACCATGACCCCGCTTACGTGATCCTGAATTTGTATTGTTATGTGCCGATGTTCCTCGTCTCGTAGATGGCTGTGAAAAAATAACAGATACGGATGAATCGGATTCAGTATCATCTTCTGTAAAACCAAAATCATTACCCAGTTGTCTAAACTGTGAAACATTTTTAGGACCTCTTCCTTGATGGGAGTTCTGCCATTTATAGGCAAAACCTTCCATAAAGGCTACTCTGTATGGAGTATGGTTAAATGGAATTTGAGCCTACATATTGTATACGTTGTACATAGTCTTTAGTCCTTGTACCCACACACACATGAGCGTTAATGACATCCCAGTCTTAGTCCGTAGGTTTAAATATTGAGTTGGCCCACCCTTTGCAGCTATAACAGCTTCAAATTTTCTGGGAAGGCTATTCACAAGAAGTTTGTTTATGGGAATGTTTGACCATTCTTCCAAAAGGGCATTTGTGAGGTCAGGCACTGATGTGGAAACGAACACCTGGTTTGCAGTTTCCGCTCTAATTCATCCCAAAAGTGTTCTATCAGGTTGAGGTCAGGACTGTGCAGGCCAGTCAAGTTCCTCCACCACAAACTCGCTCATCCATGTCTTTATGGACCTTGCATTGTGCACTGGTGCGCAGTCATGTTGGAACAGGAAGGGGCCATCCCCAGACTGTTCCCACAAAGTTGGGAGCATGAAATTGTCCAAAATCTCTTGGTATGTTGACACCTTAAGAGTTCCCTTCACTGGAACTAAGGGGCCAAGCCCAACCCCTGAAAAATAACCCCACACCATAATCCTCCCTCCACCAAATGATTTGGACCCGTGTACAAAGCAATGACTGGGCCCCTAGAGCCTTTTAATGTCCAACAACTTGCATTATAGTGCATAAAGCAAGGTCCATAAAGACACGGATGAGTGAGTTTGGGGTGGAGGATGCTATTTTGAAGGCAAAGGGTGGCCACACCAAATATTGATTGGATACGGATTCTATTCTGTTTATTTACTTTCATTTAGTTAATTGCTGAAAATGAACTATTTCTGAAAGCATTCCTAATTTAGAGCATTTTTTTTTACACCGGTCTGTAACTTTTTAACGTTTGCTTAGTATTATATATATATTTATATGTAGCACTGCCCCCTTGAGGACTACTGAGAATTACCCGCTTATCTGAACAGCCATGACCAAGTAAACCTTCCAACCCACCTGACACTCTGGGTTCAGACATTCTTGTAACACTGTGCTGCAAGAATCAAACCACTCAGTAATATTAGGTTCTGAAATATTTTACTTGAGCCAGACAAAGGAAGTTATTATCAGCAATGAGGTACTCACCGAGGCCAAGATGCAGAGAGCGGTGGCTGTTGCGACTCAGCGCACACCACCCCTGGAGGTGATACAGGGAATGGGTTGCACCAAGAGGCACAAGCCTCCAGCGGGATACCTGACTTGAGTGAAGGTCTGGAGGAAGGCTTGTGCAGGATGGACCGGACCAGAAGGTAAGCAGCCAGCAGGTCTGTAAAACAAGTAAAGAAAGTGCAGAAACAGGCCGAGGGTCAAACACCAGTAATCAGTCCTGGAGCCAGCAAGGCTGAGTGCAGAGGATAATCCGGAGGCAGGCCGAGGGTCAAACACAGGTGATCAGTCCTGGAGCCAGCAAGGCTAAGTGCAGCAGACAGAGAATAATCCAGAGGCAGGCCGAGGGTCAAACACAAGTATCCGTCCAGTGCGCAGCAAGGTTAAGAGTAGGAAGTCCGTTTAAACAAGCCAGGGGTCAGGTCAGGAGAGAATCAGCAAAGTCTTCAGGCAATCCGGGTCAAAGCAGGAAGTGTCAAACAGGAACAGGAAGCGGCAAACAGGAACAGGAAGCAGGGAAACACAGGTGAGCTGAGACAAACCAGCAACTTGTCTGTGTGCTAAGGATCCTTTTATAGGCTGGTCAGGGAGTTCACGTTATGCGTGTGCTTGAGCGCACTCGCGCACGCCTCTCAGTAGGGCTGCGAATGTGCGTGCGCCGGAGCGCCGATCCATGGCAAATTTGTGTGCGTCTATGCGCAGGTAGGTGGTGAGTTTGATTCAAATTACTTCCCTGATAGTGCCCCCCCCCCAAGGGGCGGCCTCCGGACGCCCAAGCTGGCCATCAACTCCGGATGTTCCTGATGAAAAGCTCTAATCAATCTTGGAGCATGAAGATTACCAGAAGGTTCCCAGGAGTTGTCTTCTGATGGGTACCCTTTCCATTTTACTAGGTACTGAAGTTGTCTGCCCGACTTTCTGCAGCTAAGTATGGCTTCCACTTCAAATTCGTCCTCCCCATCTATTACAACTGGAGGCGGGGGAGGCTCCTCTCTTCCGGGAAATGGACTAGGAACTACTGGCTTTAAGAGAGATACATGAAAAACTGGATGTATTCTGTATGATCTGGGTAAGTCTAACTCAAAGGCCACAGGATTCACCATTCTCTTGATTGTGAATGGGCCTATGAACCTAGGACCTAACTTACCTGAAGGGCAGGGTAGTTTGAGATGAGTAGAGGCTAGCCAGACCTTCTCACCAATTCCAAAAGCTGGATTCTCCTTTCTCCCTTTGTCGTAGTACTTCCTGTAGTCGTCTTGAGCTCTTTGCATGGTTGCTCGAATCTTTTGAAAATTTGATTGGATAGAGACTATCCGATCCTGAACAGCAGGGACTGACGTTTCAGGGATGGAGTTGGGGAGGAAGGAGGGATGGAATCCAAAATTCGACCAAAACGGTGTTTGGTTAGTAGCCGTGTGTACAGAATTGTTGTATGCAAATTCTGCATAAGACAGAAGGGAAGACCAGTCATCCTGGGAGCCGGAACAGAAACAGCGGAGATATTGTTCTAGAGATTGGTTTGTCCTTTCTGTCTGACCGTTGCTCTGAGGATGGTAAGCGGACGAGAGACAGACCTTGATTTCCAAGGCCTTACAGAGTTCTTTCCAGAATTTAGAAGTAAACTGAGCGCCCCTATCTGAGACGATGCTGTTAGGTACTCCATGGAGTCTGACTATTTCCTTAATAAAAGTATTGGCAGTGTCCAAGGCAGAGGGAGTACCAATCATGGGCAAGAAGTGGGCCATTTTTGAAAGACGGTCAACCACGACCAAGATGGGGGTAAACCCTTCTGAGGGTGGCAGATCCACAATAAAGTCCATAGAAATGTCTGCCCATGGTCGTTCAGGGATAGGTAGGGGTCTCAGTAATCCCCAGGGTTTGGCTTTAAATCCTTTGTTACGTTGGCACGGAATGCATGAGGAGACAAATTTCTGACAGTCCCGCCTCCAACCAGGCCACCAGAAGGAACGGGAAATCAATTCTGACGTCTTCCGTATTCCGAAGTGGCCGGCCAACTTGTGGTCATGAAAAGTCTTTAAGATTGCTGGCCTTACTTCCTGAGGGACAAAGATCTTATCATGTGCCCAAAGTAGATCATTGCGTTTCTTCAAGGAAGACACTACGGGATCAGTACAGTGGCTTGAGGCTGTTTTAATGGCGGTTACCAGGTCGGATTGTGTAAGCAGGAGAAAATTTTGCGGTGACAGAATGGTGCTGGGTTCAGTAAACTGGGGGGATTCAGGGAACATCCGGGAGAGTGCATCTGCTTTGCCATTTTTGGACCCGGGACGGTAGGAAATGTGGAAGTTGAACCTAGAAAAAAAAAGTGCCCAACGGGCTTGTCGTGGTCTTAAGCGCTTGGCTGTTCTGAGATATTCCAGGTTCTTATGGTCCGTAAAAATTGTAATAGGATGAGTTGCACCCTCTAAGAGATACCTCCATTCTTCTAAGGCAAACTTAATGGCCAATAGCTCTCGGTCACCGACATCATAATTCTTTTCCGGAGGATTTAGCTTTCGGGAGGCAAAAGCTACTGGATGCAAAAGGGCCTTGAGGCCCCGTCTTTGTGAAAGAATGGCTCCAGTGGCGGTTTCAGAAGCGTCAACTTCCAACACAAATGGCAAAAGTGGGTCTGGATGCTGTAGAATGGGTGCTGAAGTGAACAAAGATTTCAGTTTAATGAAGGCTTCCTGAGCTTCCTGGGACCACTGGAAGCGACCATGTTGACGGGTCAGCTGCGTAATCGGAGAAACAATGGATGAGAAGCCGACAATGAATCTTCGATAGAAGTTAGCAAAGCCTATGAATCTTTGCACAGCTTTTTTGTCCCCTGGAGCGGGCCAATCAAGAATCGCCTTGACCTTTTGGGGGTCCATGGCGATCCCCTGAGTGGAAATGATGAATCCAAGAAATTGGACAACGGTCTTCTCGAATTCGCATTTTTCTGCCTTAAGGTATAGTTTATGTTTCCTCAGAATGGTAAGGACCTTTCTTACATGGTCTCGGTGTAGTTCAATGGTGGCAGAAAAAATGAGAATGTCGTCTAAATATACGACTACAAAGTCGTCAAGGTATTCTCTGAAAATGTCATTCACCAGGTGTTGAAAGGTGGCCGGGGCGTTGCACAGGCCGAAGGGCATCACTAAATACTCAAAATGCCCAAACCTGGACCTGAAGGCTGTTTTCCATTCGTCATTGGTACGAATCCGAACAAGGTTATAAGCGCCTCGTAGGTCAAGTTTGGAGAAGATCTTGGCAGTCCGAAAGCGCTGAAATAGTTCTGGGATGAGCGGGAGTGGGTATCGGTTTTTAACAGTTATTTTATTGAGTTCCCTATAATCAATACAGGGTCTGAGGGAGCCATCTTTTTTCTCAACGAAGAAAATACCCGCCCCGGCTGGAGATGAAGAGGGCCGAATGAAGCCTTTTTCCAAGTTCTCATCGATGTAGGCTTTGAGAGCCTTTAGCTCAGTCTCGGATAGAGGGAATATGCGCCCGAACGGAATTTCAGATCCAGGTAACAATTCGATGGGGCAGTCATAAGACCGATGAGGTGGTAGACAATCGGCCTTCTTCTTATCAAAAACATCCTTAAACTCGAGGTATACTGGAGGGACATGCTGAAGACTGTCGGATGCAGGAACGACTGCCATACAGGTAGCTGGAACTGGAGGAAAACAATGTTGAGAACAGTAAGAGGATGTAAAAGAGACCTTCTTTTTGCTCCAGTTAACGTAGGGGTCGTGGGCCTGCAACCAAGGGAGTCCTAAAATAATAGGGAACATGGGAGAAGAAATCAAATCAAAGCGTAGGAGCTCCTTGTGGCCTGAGTCCGTGATGGTGAGAATCGGCTGGGTCTCTTGTGTAACTGGTCCGGAGCGAGGTAAAGACCCATCAGCCAAGTGGACAAGAAGATTTTGTTTTTTGTCTTGGAGAGGAAGGTGAAGTTTTTGAGCCACAGAGATGTCCAGGAAACAACTGCACGCTCCGGAGTCAATTACGGCCGGTAGTTGAATCCTCTCTTCCGCCAGCTGCAGAGAAACAGAAAGAGTAACATAAGACTGGGTGAGGTTTGTGGCTTGATAGTTCATAACAAATTGCGGAGGTGGCTTACAAGGTCTCACTGGGCAGTTGCGAAGGTAATGGCCAACCCCTCCGCAGTACAGACATAGGTTGGCCTGTCGTCTTCGTTGCCTTTCATCTGGGGTGAGACGAGGGCGAACAAGTCCTAGCTGCATGGGTTCCCCTTCCGTGGCCATGGGGCCAGCAGGGACTGGAATTGGAGAGTAAGGAGTGGTCGACTTAGGGAGCATCCAGCTGGGCCGAGGGGTCTGAAGGCGCTCAGAGCGACGCTCCCGCATGCGCCTGTCCAACTTGGTGGCTAATTGAATCAGGTCCTCCAAAGAGGCGGGGGTCTCCACTCTAGCTAATTCGTCCTTCAAAGTTTCGGAAAGGCCTTGTCGGTATTGGTACCTGAGGGCGGCCTCATTCCAGCCGGTGTCAGCTGACCACTTACGGAACTCGACGGTATAGTCCTCCACTGGTCTCTTTCCTTGTGTTAAGGTGTGCAGAGTGGCTTCAGCTGTAGCAGTACGTTGTGGGTCATCATATAACTGACCCATAGAGTTAAAGAAGGTTTCCACTGAGTTCAGGAGAGGACTTCTTTGTTCCATAAGGCTATGTGCCCATGCCTGGGGTTCGTCAGATAGTAAGGAGATGATAAATCCAACTTTCACTATTTCAGAAGAAAAAGTCCTTGGTTGCAGGGCCAGATATAAGGAGCAGGCATTTTTAAATGCCCTGAATTTTTTTCGGTCGCCCGAAAATCGCTCAGGCATAGGTACCCTTGGTTCAGGAGTCGCCATCACCAGGGCAGGCGGTGAATGGGCCTGTGGTAGGGAGGCCCCGCCAGGGGGCGCTGGTGCTGCGTTAACTGGTGAAGGTGTTCCTGCTAATTGCTGAAGACGGCTGTCGATTTGGGTGTACCCATCTTGCAATTTCTGCACAGCGTCTGCAAGGGCTGTAACTTGCTGGCACAACATCTCCAAAGGTGAACCCGCTCTGTTGGCCTCTGTCATGGCTGGTTTGTACTATCAGCAATGAGGTACTCACCGAGGCCAAGATGCAGAGAGCGGTGGCTGTTGCGACTCAGCGCACACCACCCCTGGAGGTGATACAGGGAATGGGTTGCACCAAGAGGCACAAGCCTCCAGCGGGATACCTGACTTGAGTGAAGGTCTGGAGGAAGGCTTGTGCAGGATGGACCGGACCAGAAGGTAAGCAGCCAGCAGGTCTGTAAAACAAGTAAAGAAAGTGCAGAAACAGGCCGAGGGTCAAACACCAGTAATCAGTCCTGGAGCCAGCAAGGCTGAGTGCAGAGGATAATCCGGAGGCAGGCCGAGGGTCAAACACAGGTGATCAGTCCTGGAGCCAGCAAGGCTAAGTGCAGCAGACAGAGAATAATCCAGAGGCAGGCCGAGGGTCAAACACAAGTATCCGTCCAGTGCGCAGCAAGGTTAAGAGTAGGAAGTCCGTTTAAACAAGCCAGGGGTCAGGTCAGGAGAGAATCAGCAAAGTCTTCAGGCAATCCGGGTCAAAGCAGGAAGTGTCAAACAGGAACAGGAAGCGGCAAACAGGAACAGGAAGCAGGGAAACACAGGTGAGCTGAGACAAACCAGCAACTTGTCTGTGTGCTAAGGATCCTTTTATAGGCTGGTCAGGGAGTTCACGTTATGCGTGTGCTTGAGCGCACTCGCGCACGCCTCTCAGTAGGGCTGCGAATGTGCGTGCGCCGGAGCGCCGATCCATGGCAAATTTGTGTGCGTCTATGCGCAGGTAGGTGGTGAGTTTGATTCAAATTACTTCCCTGATAGTTATTTTACAGGCAGAGGTAATGAACCTGCTAAGCTGGCTTAACAGCACCAATTCAGCAAACAATTTCCTCTCAAAGACACAATGGTTCAGCAAAGAAAAATGCTATATACATATATGTGCACTAAATTTAGATACAAAGTCACCTCCTAGCGGATGTTTCAGTCAACTACTTACAGGGCTACTTTAAGAATGATGTAATCTAGTCCTAATGAAAGTGAATGAAAATGAAATCCTAATGAAAGAGCAGTTCTATTAAAAGGTAAGATATAAGCTTTCCTATAAGTAATGACAAAAGAGTTCCGACGTTGCAGATCTGATGTTCATGCTCATTAATTGTAATCTGTTTAATGCTTTATGCTCATTAATTGTAATCCGTTTGGTTGGAGATAAAGAAATAGGTTTCTAGTGGTGAAGATCTAAGGCGTCTGAGCACAGTGTTCAAGCAATGCAGTAAAGTGATCTTGGGGTAAAGAGGTCTGTGCACAGTGTTCTGTAATAGTGGCAAGGAATAAAGGGTCAAGCTATTTGCCCTCTCACCAACGACCAGTCGATCCAAGGTCTTCTGGACAGGAACACAGTTAGTAGCACTCAGGCAACGGATTCACTGTCTCGGTCTTCTGAAGTGAAACTTGCCCCACATGTAACATGTAGAGCATCTCTGAGCTGATTCGTCCATGATACACTGTCTGTATAAATTGTATTCTTTGTATTGATGGTTTCTTTTCTCAATGTCCCCATGTTGGATGCATATGGGAATATATGTAAAATGTGATGCATTTACAACATACTAGACAGTGAAATTATTATGCTCTGAGGCATTGATCTATCTATTTGTTTTTAGAAATAAAATTTGTTTAAAATTACTCTTTTTTGTTATATCTATATTTATGCCTAAAAAGTCCATCATTTTCAACAATATTTGTTGTGTTTTCTAGTAAATCTTTCGTAATATGTTACATGCTACACCCACATTCAGGGTGTAACATGTAACATGTTATGAACTGACTGGCCCCCACACCACAGAGATTCACTGATCTGACAGCTAGTGGGGATCTCCCCCTTGCCCCCAGTGTCCTGTGAATGGAAAACTACAAAGTCAGGCAGCCTTTGCGGTTGTCGGCTTGTAGTTTTCAATGAACTACCATGGTTCTGTGGAGCACCGTGGTAGTTCATTCTCTCTTCTTGTCAGATTGTATTTGCTTGCCCCGGGATGTACGGGTACACAGATACACTGGCAGATCTGCTGGAGACCTGTATGGCACTAGTGATCTGCTGATTGCAGGTGCAATGCTTTACAGGCTCCAAAAAATCTATACACCCTGTTTCCCCTAAAATAAGACCTAGTGTGATTGTCGGTGATAGCTGCAATAAAAGCCCTACCCCCCAAATAAGCCCTAGTTAAAGTCCTTGTAGGTCTTCTTTTCAGGGTAGGGCTTATTTTTGAGGAAACAGGGTAGGGCTTATTTGGGTGGTAGGGCTTACATTGCAGCCAACACCGACAATCAGGCTAGGTCTTATTTTAGGGGAAACAGGGTAATAAATGCACATTTTTTACCTGCAAAAAATAATGCATTCATTTTTTTTTTAAACAGTGAACTCATCCTTTAATCAACAAACTGAACTGTGTGAATGGGCTATAGAAAAAAACAAAAACATTGTTTAGAGTCTGCCTGCAGAAAAATTAAAGGAGGAGAAACAATTATTCACCCTAAATGTTGTTAAGGCTACATTTGAGTTTGTTTATGCTGCATTCATCACAAAGGAATTAGAATTTACATGCTATTTTGATTAGGCATTATTTTATAGTCCACTTTCTTAATACAATAATATTACAATAATATTATACTATATACACAGTGTGAAAAAGTCTGTATGCAATGTTCGCCAATTGTTTACCACAACTAGTACCATTATATTCATAAATAAAGAAACATTCAAGTGACACTTTCCTAGACACTTGATAATGGGACTGAAATATTCAGTTGCCAACGTGAATTCCTAATGCAAATCTGGAAGCAGTAATGCAGTTTATTATTGTCAAGTGTAGATTACAATTGGAACTGGAAGAGCATTTGCTAGGAACATGACTGATGAAGACTCCGGGTGGTCTCACCAGGGAAGGCCTCAGACAGTATTGTTTGTTATGAGGAATGGTTTTCTCCTTTTATGATGTCCTACAACCAGCAGGAGGTCAGCAGAGCCAGGCTATCATCACATTTCTGACTACTTATGCCAGCAAATTTTTAAAGCGTAACAAATATCCCACATTTTGCTTGCACTGCGTAACTGAGTAAATGGTTTTTACCGTACATATGCTTGCTTTTGTAAGAAAATAATATATAATTGTTTTTATATAGGGATGTATGTCTTTATGTAGGGGATTTTCAATAACTGGGATTTGAACTATAACTACAGAAGAATGTTTGACTTCACTGACTTAAATGCTAGTTTTGGAGAGGAGGTTTTTGGCCAATACACATCTGACCACATTTTCTTTACCTATGAAAAATAATCTTCTAAAATTAAAACATTTTTTTTAAACACACCCACTCCAACAGCAACCCACATCCAATCTGACCAATCCAACCAGGCAGCAAGCCCGACAAACACCAAACCCAGCAACACCCTCATCACCCACAACTATAGGGCCACTGTCAGAAATAATGGGGCCCCATACAGGCTACCTAATGGGGCCACCCCCTTGACCCCACCCACCTTGAAAAAATGCAGCCTTGTCTTCAAGTGAAATTAGTTTTTCTCCTGCATGTTATAAATTTAACTAGCTATGTGACTGGCCGGAGCCTCGTGGCATCACTCATGCACATGCGCGTGCTGCAGGACACGGCACTGGGTTCTGAAGGAACGGCAGGTGGCTGTTCCTTCAGCGTACATACGCCTCTGATGTTTAGGAGATATTTACAGCACCTATAGGTAAGACTTATTATAGGCTTACCTATAGGTACAATTAATCAATAGGAGTTTACAACCAGTTTAAGGTACATCTCTGATGGCTTTAATGGCTATTTCACACTAACATTGCTCTTTGAAGGGTGATCTGAATCCAGATCCCTCTTTCGGCTGGGTTCACACCATCGCAAATTGGATGTGGGATCCCCGCATCCAATTTGTAATAGCAGGAGATTTTTATCGGCTCTCTATGGAGCCAGTTCACATATCTGCACAGCAGGTCTGGTGCATTTTGTACAAAAACACTGTGCGTCTTTTGGTCCAATTCAGGACCGAATTCAGCCCAAAATTTGTGCTGAAATCAGACCTGAAACAGTGAACCAGGATGCACTGGACCCCTGCTGTGAGACAGATGCGGTGATGGTGTGAACCCAACCTTAGAGAACATTTGGCTGGTGGTGAGGAGGCATTGTATCACCTTTTCACCACTTGCTTTATCCATTTAAAAATCCTCATAACAATTGAATGGGATCATGGTCAGCAGGCAACATGGTGGATGGTGCCAGTGGGGATAATTTTTGCTGTGCAAAAAGCTTTACGTTTGCAGCGTATGTACAGTATCTCACAAAAGTGAGTACACCCCTCACATTTTTGTATATATTTTATTATATGTTTTCATGTGACAACACTGAAGAAATGACACTTTACTACAATGTACAGTGTAAATGTGAAGTCCCCTCAAAATAACTCAACACACAGCCATTAATGTCTAAACCGCTGGCAACAAAAGTGAGTACACCCCATGTGAAAATATCCAAATTGGGCCCAATTAGCCATTTTCCCTCCCCAGTGTCATGTGACTCATTAGTGTTACAAGGTCTTAGGTGTGAATGGGGAGCAGGTGTGTTAAATTTGTGTTATCGCTCTCACTCTCTCATACTGGTCACTGTAAGTTCAACATGGCACATTCCTGCGGAGTGGGCCAAGAGGAGCTATGTGTAAAACCATTTAAATTATACAATATAAGTTTCCTTTAACTTCTAAATCAAATACTACGGTACATATATCAGTATGTATATTATATTCATTTAAAACCCAATGTTAATAAAAATATCCTAATCAAGAAATATTGTAGTATAAAGAAATTATATTCTTATACTCGAGTGATGGTCAAAAGGGAGGGTGTCCATCTGCAGATGTACCTTTGATTACTAAAACAGCGGATGTCTTTCGCTGTGTCATGCAGTCTGTTTGGCGGCCCTCCATTCTAACAAAGCCCTGACTATATACACTCAGCCGTGATGGTTTTTGTTTGGAAGTCGACTCAGAGGTTACTCACAGTCCTTCCTGATCCTGTTTTGGAGGTTTGGACCATCGTGAGTTCTACACACCTGCTGTCTGCAGCACTCTGCCTATTAGACTCTGTGTTGCTGACATTAGAGGCCACCTGTTCTGGTAAGAGCATTTACATCTTATTACGTGGTTGATGATTTATTGCCTTGATGATTCTTCAACGGACAGAGTTTTCCAATCTACTCATCTGTGAACTCTCATCATCTGGCGTTGGATGCCACAGTCTGTGTTTCACACTGTCTATTTTGTTGGACATTATTACATATTGTTTGCACATTTGTTTATTTACAGATGAACTTTTGAGTTTTTCTCATCACCACTGTATTTTTTAGTACTATTCCACATATATCACAATATTTTTGTACATTTTTACGTTTACCCCTTATTCAAACTCAATGTTAATAAAATATATTGTAGTATAAAGAAATTATATTTTTAACCAACATATTGAACTTTATATGAAATATATATTTTCACAAGTACTGTATAAAAGTTTATATAAATTCACATTTTCCATGACTATATATATATATATATATATATATATATATATATATACACACACATATATATATACAGTATATATACACACATTTATTATTATGTAAGATCTACTCCATTCACTTGTTAATATTTGTTAATAATGAATATTAAATATTAGTAAAAAGAAAACTTTCTAACATTTCCCTCTTGAAATGATTGATTAATCAATCTTAATCATTTTCGTATCGAAATCAATTTATACCTCAAATGCATCACATTCATATCCATACATACTTGTAGATCTTAAGATAATTGATTTGAATATATTTTCAATTTTGATTCTATATAAGGAAAAGTGAACTTTTGCTTCATATTTCATAAAAATTATTTTCACCCTTATTATTTTCTTTTTCATTTACCAAATAATCAATCCCCTTAATTTCATAATTCATAAATGTAACATTGTTGTACAATATTTTGAAACATGGATGTCACCTTAAGAAATATATGTTTCATACTTTCCATCCATATTGTGTTTAGCATAAATCTATAATCCATACAACCTTTCAAATAATCTTTGTCAAAATGTGAATTTAAAATATGTTTCTTAATTTAAATTCATTCATATATGTGAGATGATTTTAAACATAATTACATATCACAATGTAAAGTTAATCCTAACTTGTCTATATGACTTTAGAAAAAAAATTACTGTTATCTTAATTAACACTAGATGTTCCTCCTAACTAGAATGACTCTATTGTAAGGATGTTGAATCCTTTTAACTCTGAAAATACACTTTATGTGATTGTGTCAGAAACCATGAAATCAGAAATACAGTTAAATCACACTTGTTTAACCAGTTCCCGACCGGCGCACGACGATGTACGTCGGCAGAATGGCACGGCAGGCATATTGGTGTACAGGTATGTCCATTTCTATATGCTGCACTGCCATCGCGTGTGCACCGCCGGCGGCTCACTCGTGTGCTGGTCAGCACCCCCCGTGAGTCCGGTCACGGATCCCGCGAACGCTATCGCCTGGGGATACCCGCGTTCGTCTCACGGGGAGGCTGAACGGGGAGATGCCGCTGTAAACAGCATCTCCCCATTCTGCCTAGCAACAAGTGACGCTGATCTGTGCTCCATGTGATTGGAGCAGAGATCAGTGTTCACTAACACAAAGCCCAGCCCCCCACAGTTAGTAACACGCCCCTAGCAACACTTAACCCCTACAATGCCACCCCCTGGTTAACCCCTTCACTGCCAGTGTCATTTACACAGGAATCAGTGCATTTGTATAGCACAGATTGCTGTATAAATGACAATGGCCCCAAAAATGTGTCAACAATGTCCGATGTGTCCACCATAATGTCGCAGTCACAATAAAATTCGCCACCATTACTAGTAAAAAAAAATTATTAATAAAAATGCCATAAAACTATCCCCTATTTTGTAAACATTATAACTTTTGAGCAAACCAATCAATAATCGCTTATTGCAATTTTTCTACCAAAAATATGTAGAAGAATACATATCGGCCTAAACTGAGGGGAAAAAAAAATGTATATATATTTTTGGGGGATATGAATTATATCAAACAGCAAAAAATAATGCGTTTTTTTCAATATTGTCGTCTATTTTTGTTTATAGCACAAAAAATAAAAATCGCAGGGGTGATCAAATACCACCAAAAGAAAACTCTATTTGTGGGAAAAAAACAACATCAATTGTTTGGGAGCCACGTTGCACGACCGCGCAATTGTCAGTTAAACAGACGCAGTGCCGAATCACAAAAAGTGGTCTGGGCTTAAGACAGCAAAATGGTCCGGTCTGAAAGTGGTTAATAATAAAAGTAAAAAGAACAAATGTAGTCAAAACATAGCCAGAGTTCAGTAGCCGGAATAGATAGCCAGCCAAGGCAGAAGTCAGGGATCAAAGTAGTGGAACAACAAGCAGGATCCGGAGCCAGAAGGGATGTCAACAAAGCCAGTCTTTATATATATGTTAATTAATCTGCGCTAACCCCAACACCCTAAAATGTGATGCTTAAACAAAATAAGCAAGAAACATGATAAAGATAATAAAAATAATAAAAATGAAATACTAGAAATAAGAACACATTTCTAAATTAAAGTAAATGCAGCTATCTTCTGACAAATTATATAAACACAAAAGAAGATTGGGTAAATGAATACACCCAAATATGTGAATAAAGGTGCCACCCATTACTATATAAAATGAATCTCTAATGTGAAAAAAGTCCCCTCCCCTTATGACGTCAAGGCCCGAGGGCATACTGGGACTGTGACGTCATAAGGGGCAGGGTCATTGTATGTCATCGTGTGACATCACCCGGTGACCACGCCCCATACCTATATAAGTCTCCACGCATGTCGCACACTGCATTTTAGCGGGAGAGAGCGCCTGCTAGTAAAAGAGCTGCAAGAAGATAGCGGAGGAGCCCGGGAGAAGGTGACAGAGAGCAGTAGACGGAGCCGGAGAGTGGGAGAAGAGGCCCGGACACTGGGAGAAGAGGCCAAACAGAGCAGAGAAGTCGGAAGAAAACCCCCGAAGTCAGAAGAAGACCCCCAGAGCTGATTAATCAATTACTTTAAAAACCTGTGTTGTGTTTTTTTATTGACACTTTTTTCCCCAGGTGAATGGGTAGGGGTACGATGTACCCCTTACCCATTCACATAGGGTGGGGGGCCAGGATTCCGATAAGCCCCCCGCCCACAGACCCCAACAACCAACAGCCAGGGTTGTCGGGAAGAGGCCCTTGTCCTCATCAACATGGGGACAAGGTGCTTTGGGGTGGGGGGCGCTCTCTCACCCCCTTTCCTGACCGGCCAGGCTGCATGCTCAGATAAAGGTCTGTTTTTTTCAGCTTAAAATTCAGCTTAAAATCCATACCAGACCCTTAGGTCTGGTATGCTCCCGGAGGGGGAACCCATGCCTTTTTTTATTTAAAATTTGGCGTGGAATTCCCCCTCGAGAGCTGATTTTCACACAAATGTTTATGTTAAATGTATCAAAAAAGTTTCCAAAATGCAACAAATTAACAAATGTAAAAAGACAAGGAGATTTGGGGATGCCGCCCTGCACACTCTGCACACTTGTCCTTTGTTTTAAATCTGGACAGTGAACATACACTCATATAAATGACCTCTTACAAAAAAAGATGGACCCCAGATGATAAGGGTCACACACACCTCTTAGGAGCCACACACTGCAATAATCCCTCACTTTATCGGCTCCAGGGATTGGATCAGCGTTTCTCATCAGGAACACCCCACTGGGGCAATCCCTTCATGCACTCCAATGACTCCAGCAATCTAGCTATAATGCTTCTACCTGGTCTGCTGGGGAGGGATGGCGGCTCTCTCCCATGATGAATGCAGTAAAAAAAAAAGAAACTTCAGATGATAAAAGTCAGAATCACCTGGTAGCAGCCACACACTGCAACTATCCTTCACCTGATCGGCTCCAGGGATTATATCACAGGCTCTCTCTCATCACTTTTTTGATACATTTAACATAAACATTTGTGTGAAAATATATATTCACTTCCTTTGGGAGGATTATCCTTTCATCATTTTTTTTGTTTAACCTGTAATGTTTTTGAACTTTTTTTCACATTAGAGATTCATTTATATAGTAATGAGTGGCACCTTTATTCACATATTTGGGTGTATTAATTTGGGCAAAGCCAGTCTTTAAACAGGAACGCAGGAGATGTTTTTTGTGATGTTGACCAGGGCGAAGGCAGAGCTCCTCTGGACTGGACAGCTTAACCACTTGCCGACCGCCGCACGCCGATGTACGTCGGCAGAATGGCACGGGCAGGCATAAGGGCTTACATGTACGTCCTTGCCTGCCCGCCGGTCGGGGGCCCGATCGGGCCCCCGCCCGGTGCCTGCGGCGGTCGGTATTCGTTCGGGAGCGATCCCGGACGAGGGGACGGCCATTCATTCATGGCCACCCCCTCTCGATCGCTCCCGGCGAATGAAAATGTCCGGTGACATCACTTCCTCTCCTGTAATGTAAACACAGGAGAGGAAGTGATGTATTCTCTCCTCCGTGTCGGTAGTTTTCGTTCCGGAACCGAGGAGAGAGGTTCGGTGAGTTGCACCAACACACCCCACATACAGTAGAACATGCCAGGCACACTCACACCCCCCCTTTACCCCCGATCACCCCCCAATTACCCCTGCCCCCCCAGTCACAGTGACACCAATTGCTTTTTTTTTTTTTTTGCATTGGTGTCATTTGTGACTGTAGTAACTGTTAGGGCAGTTAGGGTTAGCCCCCTTTAGTTCTAATGTGCCCCCCTAACCCCCCCAATAAAGGTTTAACCCCGTGATCACCCCCCCGTCGCCAGTGTCACTAAGGCTGGGTTCACATTGCAGCGGTTTATGAGAACGAATGTGATTCGCACCGCACTGCAGTGCAAATCACATCCGATCTCTGTGCGATTCGAGTTCAGCCATACAGATAGTATGGCTGAATTCGTGTCGCACCCGCCGCACCCGCCGCACCCGCCGCACCCGCCGCAAATTCGCACGGGACCCTTTTTTTGGCCCGCAGCAGAATCGGATCGCATGGGTGTTCACACCATGCGATCCGAGTTTGCAGATCGCACTGCGATATGCGAACTGATCTGGGGGTGTCATTAACATTTCACTGACACTCCCAGCAGTTCGCATAGGGCAGTGTGAACTGCCGCCGGGAGGCATGCGATGCGGGAACCCGCCGCGGATTCATGGCGTTCCCGCATCGCTCCAGTGTGAACCCAGCCTAATAAGCGATAGTTTTTCTGATCGCTGTATTAGTGTCACAGGTGACGCTTGTTAGGCAGGTAGGTATTTAGGTTCGCCGCAGCTTTTTATAGCGCCAGGGACCCCCATATACTACCGCATAAAGCCCCCTGATTGCCCCCTAGTTAACCCTTTCACCAGTGATCACCATATAACTGTTACAGGTGACGCTGGTTGGTTAGTTATTTTTTTATAGTTTCAGGGCACCCGCCATTTATTACCTAATAAAGGTTTAACCCCCTGATCACCCGGCGGGTGTCATTTGTGACTGTAATAACTGTTAGGGCAGTTAGGGTTAGCCCCCTTTAGTTCTAAGGTACCCCCCTAACCCCCCAATAAAGGTTTAACCCCGTGATCACCCCCCGTCGCCAGTGTCACTAAGGCTGGGTTCACATTGCAGCGGTTTATGAGAACGGATGTGATTCGCACCGCACTGCAGTGCAAATCACATCCGATCTCTGTGCGATTCGAGTTCAGCCATACAGATAGTATGGCTGAATTCGTGTCGCACCCGCCGCACCCGCCGCAAACTCGCACGGGACCCTTTTTTTGGTCCGCAGCAGAATCGGATCGCATGGGTGTTCACACCATGCGATCCGAGTTTGCAGATCGCACTGCGATATGCGAACTGATCTGGGGGTGTCATTAACATTTCACTGACACTCCCAGCAGTTCGCATAAGGCAGTGTGAACTGCCGCCGGGAGGCATGCGATGCGGGAACCCGCCGCGCATTCGTGGCGTTCCCACATCGCTCCAGTGTGAACCCAGCCTAATAAGCGATCGTTTTTCTGATCACTGTATTAGTGTCACAGGTGACGCTTGTTAGGCAGGTAGGTATTTAGGTTCGCCGCAGCTTTTTATAGCGCCAGGGACCCCCATATACTACCGCATAAAGCCCCCTGATTGCCCCCTAGTTAACCCTTTCACCAGTGATCACCATATAACTGTTACAGGTGACGCTGGTTGGTTAGTTATTTTTTTTATAGTTTCAGGGCACCCGCCATTTATTACCTAGTCTCACTAGTGTACCCCTAAATTTAGGGGTGTCTACTTTCCAAAATGGGGTCATTTGGGGGGGGGTTTGTGCCATCTTGGCATTTTATGGCCTTCAAAACTGTAACGCCCTTAGAAAGCCTGAAGGCGGTGCTTGGTTTTCGGGGCCCCGTACGCGGCTAGGCTCCCAAAAAGTCCCACATATGTGGTATCCCCGTACTCAGGAGAAGCAGCAGAATTTATTTTGGGGTGTCATTTCACATATGCCCATGGCATGCGTGAGCAATATATCATTTAGTGACAACTTTGTGAAAAAAAAAAAAAAAAAAAAAGTTTGTAATTTTCCCGCAACTTGTGGCAAAATATAAAATATTCCATGGACTCAACATGCCTCTCAGCAAATAGCTTGGGGTGTCTACTTTCTAAAATGGGGTCATTTGTGGGGGTTTTGTGCCATCTTGGCATTTTATGGCCTTCAAAACTGTAATAGGTAGTGAGGAGTGAAGTCAAATATTTACGCCCTTAGAAAACCTGAAGGCGGTTCTTGGCTTTCGGGGCCCCGTACGCGGCTAGGCTCCCAAAAAGTCCCACATATGTGGTATCCCCGTACTCAGGAGAAGCAGCAGAATTTATTTTGGGGTGTCATTTCACATATGCCCATAGCATGTGTGAGCAATATATCATTTAGTGACAACTTTGTGAAAAAAAAATAAAAAAAAATTAAAGTTTGTAATTTTCCCGCAACTTGTGGCAAAATATAAAATATTCCATGGACTCAAAATGCCTCTCAGCAAATAGCTTGGGGTGTCTACTTTCTAAAATGGGGTCATTTGTGGGGGTTTTGTGCCATCTTGGCATTTTATGGCCTTCAAAACTGTAATAGGTAGTGAGGAGTGAAGTCAAATATTTACGCCCTTAGAAAACCTGAAGGCGGTTCTTGGCTTTCGGGGCCCCGTACGCGGCTAGGCTCCCAAAAAATCCCACACGTGTGGTATCCCCGTACTCAGGAGAAGCAGCAGAATTTATTTTGGGGTGTCATTTCACATATTCCCATAGCATGTGTGAGCAATATATCATTTAGTGACAACTTTGTGTAAAAAAAAAAAAAAAATTTTTTTTTTGTCATTATTCAATCGCTTGAGGCAAAAAAATAAAATATTCAATGGGCTCAACATGCCACTTATCAATTTCCTTAGGGTGTCTACTTTCCAAAATGGGGTCATTTGGGGGGGTTTTGTACTGCCCTGCCATTTTAGCACCTCAAGAAATGAGATAGGCAGTCGTAAACTAAAAGCTGCGTAAATTCCAGAAAACGTACCTTAGTTTGTAGATGTGACAACTTTTGCGCAAACCAATAAATATACAATTAAAAAATAAATAAATTGCGGCGCTAACCATAAAAAGCCTATACAATCAATAATTAACTAAAAAATATAAAAAGTGCAATAAGTGTGAATCACCTCACAAAGTGCAAATTGTGCGATTCAATAAATGCAACTCCTTGAGGGAAGGAGCTGTGGTGTTGCACTTGCCACTTCCGGTCGCGGCCGAGACCGGAAGTTCGGATTGGTATTACATCTATTCGCTGTTATCTACTTAATTGTAAGTTACTACTTTTTGTTATTAAAATCGTTTAATCTGGATACTACACATGAGAGCCCCCCTGTCCTTTTGTTCTATACTTATGTGAGAGGTGAAGAACCTGGGAAAGAAAGATTCAGCTGGATACTAGCTGCTGGACGATTGTGGATGAAATAGCTTTGGCTTTTAAATTGTGCTTCTTTATCAAGTATTTGAGGTGAGAGGCTGGGGGAAACAGGTGGTGCACTGGCTTGGCACTGAATGGAATCACTGGATTATTACACACTGTGGAAGTCACCTTTATGCATGGACTTTGTTTATTGTTCACGAAGCATTTGCATGAACTGGAATTTATGAGCATTTATTATTTACATATCTGTTTTGTTTTTTAAAATTGTTTTTTGCACATGTTTTAATGTCCTTGGATTTTACTTTTTTTCTTTTTGGGCATGTATATACTATGTGAACACATTTATTATCGCAGCAATTACTTTAGTTGCATTTATTGAATCGCACAATTTGCACTTTGTGAGGTGATTCACACTTATTGCACTTTTTATATTTTTTAGTTAATTATTGATTGTATAGGCTTTTTATGGTTAGCGCCGCAATTTATTTATTTTTTACTGTATCACTAGTAGTGTGGAGATCACTATTTTTGCAGGCTGCTTCCACACTTTAATATTATTTATACTTTTTTTGGTTTTTTACACATTGATTAGCAAGGTGAAGCGCACTAGTACCCTCTAATTATAAATAAATATACAATTATTGACTTTTTTTTTACCAAAGACATGTGGCTGAATACATTTTGGCCTAAATGTATGACTAAAATTGAGTTTATTGGATTTTTCTAATAACAAAAAGTAGAAAATATCATTTTTTTTCAAAATTTGCGGTCTTTTTACGTTTATATCGCAAAAAATAAAAATCGCAGAGGCAATCAAATACCATCAAAAGAAAGCTCTATTTGTGGGAAGAAAAGGACGCAAATTTTGTTTGGGTATAACATTGCATGACCGCGCAATTACCAGTTAAAGCAGCGCAGTGCCAAACTGTAAAAAGACCTCTGGTCATTTACCAGCAAAATGGTCCGGTCTGAAGGTGGTTAAGTAGGCAGGACTAACAAGCAGGATATCAACAACAGCTAAGTAACTGTAGAGAGAGATGGGAGCTGGCAATTAGCCGACAGCTGAGCGGCCAGCTCAGAGAAGGAAGGGCTGAGCCCAGCCCTGACAGATTGTAGAAATTGATGTGTAAAAAATATCTCATCTTGCTATAATAAACATATTGCGTCACATAAAAATGGTTATATATAAAAACTGCAATATATCTGACAGATAAATGATTTCATCAGTAGTCAAAAAGTCAAAAGTTAATTGTTTTTAGAAGTTTCTCTCTTATTAGAGATCTTGAGGTTTTTTTTAATTATTATTCTTCTTCCTGCACTCTGTAAAGTTGGAAAAACTTTATTGAACATTAAAAGACAACAAATAATTATAACAAATACATCTCTTGTGTCAAATCTTCTCCCAGAACTGATATTCTTAAGCTTTAAGGTTTTGTTTTCATCTGGAAGGCTAGAAATATTAAATTTATCTTCTTTTGGTGACTTACAAGTCAGATCCTGAAACAGAATGCAGTATCATTATTTTGAATTTATTCATGCAAAAAATACCTTCATTTTCTCTGCAATCCTAATATTTTATTATGGCATGAAAGACATATTTTAGTAATAACATTTCAAATTACCTTACTTTGCTCTATTTCTCTTAAACTGACCTATACTCCTTAAGCTATTTCTCTGTGTATTTAAACTATAACAGGATGCAATTTCAGTTTTTTTTGTCATGATTCAAAACTTCGTTTTCACAAACAAAGAAAGGTTTCAAATCAACCCCAGAAGACTGAAGCAAACTGTATCCATTCACTTTTCATCTTTAAGATTTAGAGTAATGTGTGCTGTACTGTCATTTTTTGGCATCTTTCAATTTAGCATTTTCTGTAGAATTTTTGCTGAATAGCATAACCATTCTTTGGGTAAGACATAGAAAGACCTGTTGAATGACTCTTAATAACATTATAAATACTGTCTCAAAGCCTCTCTCAGCACTTGTTCTAAAAATAAAATTCATAGGCTTTCTGAATACATTTAACTGAGAATGTTCTGTTACCAAATCTACCTGTATAGATTTAAATTGTAGTTTTAAAAAAATGGGCAATATTTGTCATATAATTCTCCTAAATTCATTCTCTTTAAAATCATTTTTAATGATAGATCAGGTGTCTGTAATATGATCTTACTAGATTCCATAAGCTTTTCTGTTATTTTGACTGCAAAATAAACACTTAACAATTGCTTCATATGTGTGTCAAAATTCTTTTCCATATTTGTCAAACCTCTGGAGAAAAAAAAAAACATTATTTTCTGTTCACCTTCTTTTAATTGAGACAAAATCACTGAGATGGAATTCTCAGATACATCAGTATACAAAACAAAACTGACACACCAACTTCGATTGTATTCAACAAAGGAGCTTTCATCAGTATACAAAACAGCAGGCATTGACTCACCAACTTAGATTGTATTCAATGAAGGAGCTTTCTGCAAATCCCTTTTCAACATTTCAAAGGCATCTGTCTTGGTTTGACCCCATTGATCAAGCACATCTTTTTGTCTCAAGAAATCAAATAACGGTTTAACTTTATCATCATATTTTGGTAAAAACTCTTTGCAACAATTTACTTCACTCGAAAAATTATATAATGCCTTGTAAGATGTTGGAATTGGAATAGCAGAAATGTTTCTAACTTTTTCCTGTGAAAACTGTCTCTGTCCATGACTAATTTGCATATAAAGGAATTCTACTTGATTTTTCATTAACTGAACTGACTCTGTGTTCAGTTTCAGCCCTGCTGTTTGTAACAGACTGAATAACTCCGACAAAAGAATGACATGTTCCTCTATATTCTGTGTAGACAGCAAAAACTTGTCCACATGCTGGAAAATACATTCTGGTCTAGAATCCTGGAATTATTCTTGTGAATGCATAGGTTTCTTTATTAAAGCTGAAGGCAAGTTTATATTGCCAGTTTTTAGTTAATGGTACTGTAAAATTACTATTGGCGATTTCCAGCACTGAAAATACTTATCCCTGGCATCAAGGTGAGACATTAAATTTAAATTAGGAACAATGGGTTTGTTATTTGTAATGCATTTATTCAGTTATCTTAAATCAATTGATAAAGAATACAAATCATCAGCATTCTTGATAGGCCAAAATACAATTATTCACCACTGATTGTGCTTTCTTTCACCACCTCAATACATTGTACTTACATCCCCTTCCTGACCAGACCAATTTTCAGCTTTCAGCGCTCTCACAGTTTGAATGACAATTACTCGGTCGTGCAACACTGTACCCATATGAAACTTGCGTCTTTTTTCCACACAAATAGAGCTTTCTTTTAGTGGTATTTAATCACTGGTGGGTTTTTTATTTTTTGTGTTATAAATAAAAAAAACTTACATTTTGTGAAAAAAAATGCCTTTTTTTTGTTTCTGTCATAAAATGTTGCTAATTAGTAATTTTTCTTCATAAATTTTGGCCAAAATTATTACTGCTACATATCTTTGGTAAAAATAACTCAAATTAGTGTATATTATTTGGCCTTTGTGAAAGTTATAGAGTCTACAAACTATGGTGCCAATCACTGAAAATTGATCACATCTGATCAGGCCTTCAGTACATCAGGTGTATCTCATTTCTTGAGACACTAACAAGTCAGAAAAGTACAAATACACCCCAAATGACTACTTTTTAGAAAGTAGACATTCCAAGATATTAAGTAGCATGGTGAGTTTTTTTAAGTTGTAATTTTTTCCCACAATTCTTTGCAAAATGAAGATTTTTTTAATTTTTTATTTACAAAATTGTCATATTATCAGGTTATTTCTCACACACAGCATATGCATACAACAAATTACACCCCAAAATACATTCTGCTACTCTTCCCGAGTATGGCGATACCACATGTGTGAGATTTTTATACAGTCTGGCCACATACAGAGCACCAACATTGAAGTAGCACCTTCATGCGTTCTACGAGCAAAAATGACACATCTCATTTCACAACCACCTATTACATTTTTGAAGGCCCTGGAGTACCAGGACAATGGAATTGCCCACAAAATGACCCCATTTTGAAAAGCAAACACCCCAATGTATAATCCGTGAGGCATAATGAGTCTTTTGAACAGTTCATTTTTTTCCAGAAGTTTTTGGAAAATGTGGAAAAAAATTAAAGCGCATTTTTTTTTACACAAAGTTGTCAATTTATAAGATATTTCTAACACATAGCATGTATATAGCAAAAATTGCACCCCAAAACACATTCTGCTACTCCTCCCGAGTATGGCGATACCACATATGTAGGACTTTTAAACAGCCTGGTCACATAGAGTGGCCGAACATTGAAGTAGTACCTTCAGGCTTTCTAGGAGCATACATTACCCATCTCATTTCATTCCTACTCATCACACTTTTGAAGGTCCAGGAGCACCAGGACAGAGGAATTACCCCCAAAATGACCCCATTTTGGAAAGCAAACACCCCAATGTATGTTCTATGAGGCATGGGCTGCAAATAGGTACTAGGGGACTCTGATGGGCTGGTGACAGGCACTTGAGTACTCTGATGGCCTGGTAACAGGTACTCGGATACTCTGGTGGCCTGGTGACAGGTTCTATGATGGCCTGGTGACTGGTATTCGGGTACTCTGAAGGGCGGTGATAGGTACTCAGGTACTCATATGGACTGTGACAGGTACTCGGGTACTCAGAAGACCTGTGACAGGTACTCAGGTACTCATATGGATTGTGACAGGTGCTCAGGTACTCAGATGGCCTGACAGGTACTCAGGTACTCAGATGAACTTTGACAGGTATTCAGGTACTCATATGGACTTTGACAGGTACTCAGATGAACTGTGTCAGGTACTCGGGTACTCAGATGGACTGTGACAGGTACTCGGGTACTCTGATGGGCTGTGACAGGTACTCGGGTACTCTGATGGATTGTGACAGGTACTCAGGTACTCTGATGGGCTATGACGGCTACTGGGGTACTCTGATGGGCTGTGACAAGGTACTCAGGTACTCTGATGGGCTGTGACAAGTACTCGGGTACTCAGATGGGCTGTGACAGGTACTTGGGTACTTAGATGGGCTGTGACTGGTACTCGGGTACTCAGATGGACTGTGACAGGTACTTGGGTACTCTGATGGGCTGTGACAGGTACTCGGTTACTCTGATGGGCTGTGACAAGTACTCGGGTACTCAGATGGACTATGACAGGTACTTGGGTACTCATATGGGCTGTGACAGGTACTCGGGTACTCGGATGGTCTGTGACAGGTACTCTAATGGACTGTGAGTGACAGGTACTATGATGGGTGGTGACAGGTCATCTTTATTGGGGGGGCAATCAGTGTGATTGGTGTGTAAACTGTAAGTGGTAAGGAGATGTTACCGCAATCTCCTCCTCGCACACGTCGGTGTGTGAGGAGGAGAACCCGGTAACATCTCGTTACCGCGGTTTGTTTACATTTAGTGATCGGCTGTGAAACGATCACAGCCGATCATGTGGGTAAACAGCCAGCCAATGGCTGTTTACTAGCGTCGGTGACGAGCAGTGTTCCCGGGAACACGCCGCCACCGACGTGCACGCGCAGCGCGCTCGCGATCACGTGCACGCGCCGTGCACAGTGGGGGTGTAACCATCTGTGATTGCCCGTGACTTCATCACCGCTGATCACGTGGTAAACAGCCATACCCAATGGCTGTTCACCCCCCTCGGTGGCGAGCAGTGCCTCCGTGACACACCGCCACCGAAGAAACAGGGATGCGTGTGCATGATCGCGTGCATTCCCTGTTTAAATGGGAGGACGTCATATGACGGCCTCCCGCCACAAGAGCCGCGCTGCCTGGCCGTCATTTGACAGCCAGCGGTCGGCGAGCAGTTAATATTCCTTGTAAAAATTATTGTACAATGTCAGAAACTGGACTTATTGATTCTTGTGGCAACTTATTTTGAATTCGAGGCTTAGGATCTTTTCCCTCAATTTCTGTTTCAATATCTTTAAACAAACTTGTATTAATTTTAGCCTGACTCAAAAGACTTTTATGTGATTGAACCAATTGTTCCAATACAAGATTGGTTCCTGTATGTGGCCAATTATAATCTGAAGACATGTCAGCGACTGCTGTACAAATACGTGTAATACTATTGTAGAAGGAAGAATCTATTAGCATAGATTTGGGCCTTGATGAATCGTCTCCATATAGAAGAATTACTTAAAGTGGTTGTAAACCCTTACAAACCACTTTGACCTACAGGTAAGCCTAGATTAAGGTCCAAGAAATATCTCCTAAACCGTGTAGGTATATATTTACAAAAAGACAGGCATGCCGCTCGTGTCAGCTCCCGTGCGCATGCGCGGGAGTGACGTCATCGCGGCTCCGGCGAATCACAGTGCCGGAGCAGCGAGACCCGGAAGTCACTCTGGGATACATGGCAGCGGTGAAGATAAAGGAGGAGAACCGCTTCGGGGGCTTCATTCTCAGGTAAGTTATTCATAATGAGCTAGTATGCTATGCATACTAGCTCATTATGCCTTTGCCTTGCAGGTTGCCTTTACTTCCTCTTTAAATCAATAATCCAATTTAATTTACTAATCACATCTATGCCTAGAATATTCTCTACATTTTGGCAACACCAGATGTCTATATTAGTTTTCAAAAGTCCTGGAATTTCAAAAGTCACATCAGAAACTTTAGTATTTTCTTTTCCACGGAAACCAATTAAATTACATTTTGAAGAATTAATATTCACAGGTAATTTGTGTTTAATTAAACTGAGTTCAGCTCCTAAATCTATTAACCATTTAGTTTTCTTACCATTTAATAAACCATGTACCCATGGCCTTCCACCTTCATCTATTAACCTCCCTGGCGGCATGATTATTTCAGATTTTAGGTACCATGCATGAAAATTTGGCGTTTTATATTGTAGGCCTGTAATTCTTAGAAATAACTGATTCAAATCTGTCCAAACAAGAGTCTAGTAGACATCCCGGGTATGACAAATTTTGAAACACGAAATCATGAATTATAATATAATATTACTTTTAGTGTTTGATGATGAATTTCCCCATGAATCACTATCGCTCAATTCAGCAAGTGATTCTAATTTGTTATCGCTATTTTCTAGTTGGTCTAAAAGCACTTTTGACGTAAAGGGACATTTTTTGGTTGCTGTGGAAAATCTCCAGCTTACTGGCAGAAAGAACAGTATTTATAATATAAAACTGCATGCAGGACACTGGACAAACCACTAGGGACAAAGGGGATGTGTAATTATTTGATACAGTACTGTAATCTGTAAGATTACAGTATATTGTATCTATACTGTGTTTTTTACTTTTTGAATTTGGCGCCAAACTCCGTCTCCCTGTGTCGCAGGGAACGGAGCCTGGCACTGTGACAGATCAAACGAGACGCGGCTTTCTCCTGGAAGCTTGACTGCACAGTCAATGTTTGTGCTTATCTTACCTCTTAGCAATCAGAAGGAAAAATAATTCAAAAGTATTCGATATTCGGACAAAATTAAGCTGGCAAAGGCTCACCACTGTAAAATACTTGTTTTTATGGTAATAATAACGATATTCGATAATTCATATTGATCAGAAAAGTTCCAATAAAGTCCGTTCAGTTCTTGTGTAAAAACTCAAAAATTGATTTAATAATGAAGATAGCAAAATATTACAAGAACAATATTAAAGTATAGAATATCATTAATAATGTATAATATTCTTAGGATGAAGATTGAATCAGATGTCTGTCTGTGTGTGTGAAGCTGTACCAGCTTCCTTCAAATGTCTTGTCATGTGTGGTGTCTGTAGCAGATCAGCCTTTCTGTCCTCTGTTACTAGCTTTTTACTTCTAAATTCTGACCTCTCCTTCCTAAAAAGGCTGGTTAAAGGTTCTTAATTGACTTGTAGTCCTACAGAAAATTGCAGGCTTTCCTCCTCTCATAATGGTGGGAGTTGACATTCCTGAGGAGTGGGACAAGAGGTGCTATAAGTAAAACCATTTAACTTATACAATATAAGTTTCCTTTAACTTTCGTTTTTCAGCTGAAAACACCCCCCTCGGCTTATACTCGAGTGAGGGTCTTGAGTGAGGGTGCCCATTTGCAGCTGTACTTTTGATTACTAAAACAGTAGGTATCTTCCACTGTGTCATGCAGTCGGTTTGGTGACTGTCCATTAACAAAGCCCCAGGTTCTCCTCGTCCGTGATAGATGGAACACTGAACCCTGATACAATGCTGGGAAACTGTATCAGTGTTCCGAGTATCACAAACGAGGAGGAGGCGGGGCTTTGTTACAATGGACGGCCGCCGAACAGACTGCATGACACAGTGGGAGACACCCACTGTTTTAGTAATAAAAGGTACAGCTGCAGATGGGCATGACACAGCGGGAGACACCCGCTGTTTTAGTAATCAAAGGTACAGGTGCAGATGGGCACAGTGAGGCTGCAGATGGGCACTGATGATACAGGTGGGCACAGTGAGGCTGCAAATGGGCACAGTGAGGCTGCAGATGGGCATTGCTTACCCAGTAGCTGCTGCATTTCCCACCCTAGGCTTATGCTCGAGTCAATACGTTTTCCCAGTTTTTTGTGGTAAAATGAGGTGCCTCGGCTTATATTCGGGTCAGCCTATACTCGAGTATATACAGTATATTTTATTCATTTAAAACCCAATGTTAATAAAAATATCCTAACCAAGAAATATTGTAGTATAAAGAAATTATATTCTTAACTAACATATTGAACTTTTACATCTTAAAGTATGTGAAGCCTTCCTTCTCACATATGGGGGAAGGTGAAAGGAAACCAACTAATTATTGCTCAAGAAATGCTTATAACAGCATATATATTTTCACAAGTATAAAAGTCTATATAATTTCACCTTTTCCATAACTACAAGATATAAATATATTATATACTCACACATACACACACACAATCTAATTATTATGTGAGATCTAATCCATTCATTCGTTGGTTAATATTTGCTAATAATGAAAGGATTAGGTATTAGTTAAAAGAAAGCATTTTAACAAGGATCAAACAGCCTTCTTACACAATGTGCAGGATTAACCCCGTTCCACAGTGAGTATAACAAACAATGCTTTACTGCATATATTTACTGCATATACAGACTGATTTTACGGTTGTGGATATAGTATCACTTTAATAGGTTTGTGCGAAAGTTAAAGCATCTACAAACTATGGTATATATACACTGGAATTTATGCAGCTATAGATGCTATACTGTAATGGCGGAGATCAGTGGCTTATAGCGGGACTGTGATAGTGTCTATTAGTGCCAGGTTGCCTACCACCTCTATCTGGGTCACTAACTGACACTAATACAGTGATCAGTGATAATACTGTACACTGCCACTGTACAAATAACGCTGGTTGGAAAGGGGTTAACACCTAGAGTCAGTCAGGGGGTTAACTGTGTGCCTAACAATGTGTAATGTGTGCTGCTTTTACTTTCTGATCTAGCTGTTTTTTCTCCCTGCTTTTCAGAGAGAATAAACAGCAAGAACATTGTTACTAATACCTGCACAGAGTTCTGTGCATTTGTAAACTCAGAACGCAGCCAAAATCATTAGCTGAAAGCTGCTGCCAAAATTGTGCTGTGTCCAATCACAGCACGAATCGGCAGGGGACGTGCGCATGTGTGCCTCAAACCTGGAAGAAGGCCGTCATGTACATGTACGTGAATGTGCCTGTACCTGCCACCAGCTGGCCGTATATTTACTGTGAGCGATCGGTAGTTAATAAAGTTACACAAGAATGCAACTGTTTTTATTTTCCAAGGGCCCAAAATACATCCCTGGGAATTACAGTTAGCCTAACATCAATAGTATGCAAGCTCTTGGAGGGGATGATAAGGGACTATATACAAGGAAATGTGTAAGAAAGAAAAATAGGGATTTTCACGGTGCTTATAATGCAACTGCAAATGAAGGATGGGTGTTTTTCTGGAGTCTGACCAATACTCTACTTATGGACTATATACAAGATTTTAGTAACAAGAATAGTATCTTTAGCAGTAGTCAGCATGGATTCATGAAGACTCATTCTTGCCAAACCAATCTATTAACCTTCTATGAGGAGGTGAGTTGCCATGTAGATAAAGGAAGGCCCGTAGATGTGGTGTATCTGGATTTTGCAAAAGCATTTGACAGTTCCCCATAAACGTTTACTGTACAAAAAAGGTCCGTTGGCATGGACCATAGGGTGAGTGCATGGATTGAAAACTAGCTACAAAGGCGAGTTCAGACGGTGGTGATAAATGGGAAATATTTGTAATGGTCAGAGGTGGGTACCCAGGGTTCTGTGCTGGGACCAATCCTATTTAATTTGTTCATGAATGACCTGGAGGGTGGGGTAAACAATTCAATCTCTGTAATTGTGGATGATACTAAGCTAAGCAGGACAATTGCCTCTTGGCAGGATGTGGAAACCTCGCCAAAAGATCTGAACAAATTAAATGGCAAATGAGGTTTAATGTAGAACAATGTAAAATAATGCATTTGGTTGGTAAAAATATGAATGCAATCGATACACTGGGGGGAGAACCCCTGGGGGAATCTAGGATGGAAAAGGACCTGGGGTCCTAGTAGATGATAGGCTTAGCAATGGCATGCAATGCCAAGCTGCTGCTAACAAAGCAAACAGAATATTGGCATACATTAAAAAGGGTTCAACTCCAGAGATAAAACGATAATTATCCCGTTCTACAAGACACGGGTCCAGCCGTATCTAGAGTATGCTGTCAAATTCTGGGCACCAGTCCTCAGGAAGGATGTACTGGAAAAGGAGCGAGTACAAAGAAGGGCAACTAAGCTAATAAAGGGTCTGGAGGATATTAGTAATGAGGAAAGGTTGCGAGCACTGAACTTATTCTCTCTGGAGAAGAGACGCTTGAGAGGGGATATGATTTCAATTTATAAATACCATACTGGTGACCCTACAATAGGGATAAAACTTCTTTGCGGAAGGTGGTTTAACAAGACACATGGTCACTCATTAAAATTAAAAGAAAAGAGGTTTAACCTTAAACTACCTAGAAGGTTCTTTACTGTAAGAGCGGCAAGGATGTAGAATTCCCTTCCACAGGCAGAGGTCTCAGCAGGGAGCATCGATAGCTTCAAAAAACTATTAGATAAGCAGCTGAACGACCACAACATACAGGGATTTTGAATGTAATACTGACATATCACACCCATAGGTTGGACTTGATGGACTTGTGTCTTTTTTCAACCTCAACTACTATGTAATACTATGTATTCTACAAAAAAAAATGTTTGATGGGAACACATATACAGGTATGCATGTAGGCAAACATCAGTGGAGCTGTGATTTTCAGTAGACAAATGTATGCTAAAGCAGACCCTAAAACTGGAGAGTTCCAGTGCATGTAGTGACAGGTGCATTTCTAAATGGCTCACTGTTGCTGCCTAAAAATTGATTTATAATACTAATGTGAGGAAGCATTCTCCCACTATGTATATATTGGCATCTAACCTTGATGTGATTTCAAGAGGAAGTCTCCAAAGTAGATTGAGATTTTATGTCTCCAAATCTTTGCCCTTGAAAATATCTACTTAATAATTTTAGAAAACTATTCTTTGTCATGTTAGATCTGGTTCTGCTCAAATGTATATATTCTTTGAGTTTTTAAAGTAATATGTCTTCAAGATTAGGGCTTTAAATGCCAAACATGTTTTATAAAACAAGATCGGACAAGTGGTTTGGGGGATTAAAAGAAAAACAGTATAGATGTCCCTATCAATAATATGGGATATGTTTTCAAAATCCTTTGTCCTTATGACTGAAAAAAAATGTCTTTTAGAATTGTCTGTGTTGCTTATATGAAAACTAAACTCTAGCTTGGAAGCTGATTGCTATAGGCAACAACGTTATTCTTTTTGACACTCTATCCTGAGTGCACAGTAACCATTTTTTCTTTAAGAGCCAATATGTAAGGAAAAGAAAAACGTCAAGCTCTGAACGAAATGCTATATTATACAGCTTGACAGAAAGCCAAGGCAGCCAATTCAGTAGAATAAAATAGAAGGTAGGTTTATAAGATGGTGAAATTATAGAGAAAAAATATGGCAAAGAAAAATATGAGTCAGAGATCAACATGTAAAGGTTACAATACTTAACATTGGAGGGTGTTTGTATGTCCAGTCTATTGTGAAAAGTTCTTCTTTGGGGTTTACAAAAGCGAAAAAGAAATTCTTGCCTCAGCTCTATGCAGTTTACTGAATGTAATTTAATATTGTAGTGAAAAGAATAAAATGAATTACCTGTACCAAAATATGATTTAATTCATTAATTCTGGGGAAAAAGGAAATAGCCTACGCTGTAGAGTGGTTATTATATTTCAGGACCAGCGTTAAGAATTTGTATATGAGTGGATGTATGCTATATTTGTTGTTCTGTCCTTTTGTTTAACAGGACTCTGATTACCAGCTTTTTTAAGACAGATGGCATTGTTGAAAGTGCAGTAACCTATAGCTACAAATATATAATCATGGACTAAAGCTTAGGTAAACTCTATTGAAGGAAGTGGGTTCAAGAAAATAGCTAATATTGTCTCTGGGTCATCTAGAGTCTTCCCATCATAAGCCTGCAGCTCTTGTATACAGCTACATCTTTAGTAGGCTAAAGGCTTCTTTCTCCAACTCAAACATGCAGCTAATTTTTGTTCAAGGACTGTCGTATTGGGCTCCTTGAGACAACCACACTATCTTTTTCCAGAGCAGCTTGTATTTCTCCTGAGGTTACCTGTGGGTTTTTCTTTGTATCCCAAACAATTCTTCTGGCAGTTGTGGCTGCAATCTTTCTTGGTCTACTGGACCTTGGCTTGTTATCAAGAGATCTTCAAATGTTCCACTTCATGAAAAGGGATTGAACAGTTCTGACTGGCATATTCAAAGCTTTGGATATCTTTTTATATCCCTTTCCACCTTTATACATTTCCATTACCTTGTTATGCAGGTCTTTTGACAGTTCTTTTCTGCTCCCCATGGCTCAGTATCTAGCCTAATCAGTGCATCCAGGTGAGAGCTAACAAACTCATTGACTATTAAGACCCTTTTCACACTGACGGCATTTTGCAGGCTCTATAGCATTAAAAATAGCACCTGCAATCCGCCCTCAAACAGCTGCTCCATTGTCTCCAGTGTGAAAGCCCGACTCAACACACAGCCATTAATGCCTAAACTGCTGGCAACAAAAGTGAGTACACCCCTAAGTAAAAAATGTTCAAATTGGACCTAAAGTGTCAATATTTTGTGTGGTCACCATTATTTTTCAGCACTGCATTAACACTCTTGGGCATGGAGTTCACCAGAGCTTCACATGTTGCCCCTGGAGTCCTTTTCCACTCCTTCATGACGACATCACGGAGCTGGTGGATGTTAGAGACAGGGCCGGCCCTACCATGGGACCCAGTGGGCCCATGGTCCCAGGCGGCATCTTAAGAGGGGAGACAGTCGGCAGAGACAAGTTGTACCCACACGTCATCTGTGTCGGCTGTCTCCCTAGATCTGCCTGTGGGTTTGCTGTGAAATTTTGCATCCAATGAGTGTGCAGTCCACACTGCCTGTGTGACACAGCGGCTATGTGTATGGGGCCCCCCTCTTAAGCAGCCCAATCACTGGGCTCCCACCCCAGCTGCTGGTTCCCACCCACCTCGGGTCCTACCCATCCCGACATCACACCCATCCATTTGGGGTGCGACTGCTAATTTGAGCTGTCCCGCTCTATGCTCTGGCCCTCCACCGTACGACCGCTAGTTTTTTCTTATTTTGTTTTTTTGTCATTTATATTGGTAATGTCATGTTTTTTTCCCCCTCTCCCTCCCCCAGATCCCCTTCAGCCATACACACCTGAGGAGTTCATTCTCCCCCCCTGGGGGCGGACGTGTGGCTGCCTTTCAGGGGACGCTTACATCTATGCCCCTTATATTCTTCGGCGGACACTATGTCCAGCGGGGAATAGTTGCGCAATTGGATTTATATTGCGCTGGCAGCCTGACCCGGTTTTATCTCCGTTCAGTCTGGAGAAATGGTGAACGGGGACTGCCTCACGTGTAGGTCCCGCCCAGCCACACCCCCCTACACTCCCCCTGTTCTGTCTTGTCCACGGGGATTGTCCTCTGCGCATGCGCGTACTCCGCGCTTGCGCAGTGGATGGGGGGACGCTGAAAAGGAGCGCACAGTTGCGCTCTGACCATTTCCGGGTCGGGGCTATGTAAGACACCGCCGGAATTGAATTTTCTAAGCGACGCCGAGGTGGAGGAGACATATGTTTGCACGGCTGATATTTTCAAGGTAAAGCCACTATCTATACCCTTATCTTGTCGCTCTCCATTCCTATGCTTGTCACCCCCAAGTTTAGCTATACCTATGATCCATGCTGATTCAATTCCTGTTCCCTGATTCTTCTAATTTTAATAGTATATACCTGCCACTGAATTTATGGATACGGTACATTGAAGATTTGCTAAGCTTTATAGTAAACAACAGATCTCACAGCGATTTTGACTTAGTTTGGGTAGGTTTTACCTTACAGTTATACCTTTTTATATCTTCTGGCTTCCACCTAGCGATACAGACCATGGATCACTGGGTGTTTCCTTTTTATTGGTGTGATAGATATTTTCCATCTATTTTCTAACTAATCTAGCGCCCTCAAACTTTTTATCCATGGTCTCCAACTTACCCTTATATTTATCCTGTAAATGGATCATGTCATTTATTTTTTATTCCAGTACATTATTTGCTGTGTTAAGCCTCTCCATCCACTACACATATCCCCCACGTCCGCCCCCCAGGGGGGGCACCCTAAAATTGGGGTGTCTCAATTTTGGTAGTTTGGCTGTTGAGGGATTGGGAGTTCCAGGGGTGAGTCATGACTTACCATTTCCTCTTTTGTGCAATGTTTTCTGATTTATATTACATTTGGACTAAATAATTCTTTTGTTTGTATATGATTGTACTACTCATTAATGTATATTTTGTCTACGTTATTGTATGTATTTTAAAAACTATGTCCTTTCTATATACATTAGATTTACAAAGTGACGTTCCCTGAGGAAGCGGCGTTTTCAGTGCCGCGAAACCGGTCGGATGTTTACGTCAACTTTATATCTTTGTAAAAAAAACCCTACTGTGTGAAAACCTCCTAATCATTTTTGAATGTATTCCGCCTTGCCTTTTTGGTTGAATATATTTTGTCTTTTTTGTTATGTATATTTATGTGTTTATTTATTAATAATAAAATATGAGTAAATTTTATGAATTATAATTTTTTGATTACTATACGATACCGCAATAGTCCCTATTTCCCACTCAACAACTAGGAAACCCTCTAAATTTGAGCTGTTTTCCCTGAGGTTTTGAGCACATGCTCAGTTCTCCTTTATCACATCCATCCCGACATCACTGCTGAATTTTGACAGCTGCCAATCAGTGCCACCTGTCAGTGCCAATCCGTGTTTCCAATCAGTGCTGCCTGTCCGTTCCAATAACTGCTTCCAATCAGTGTCATCTGTCAGTGCCAATCAGTGCCACCTGTCAGTGCTAATCAGCATTTTCAATTAGTGCCACCCGTCAGTGCCACCTAATATCAGTGCCAACCAATGCCACATATCAGTGCCAGTGTTTCCAATCAGTGCCACCTGCCAGTGCCAGTGCTGCCAATCAGTGCTAGTACTTCCAATTAGTGCCAATCAATGCCACTTATCAGTGCCACCTAACAGTGCCCATGAGTGCTACCAATCAATGCCAATGAGTGCCACCTATCAGTGCCTATCAGTGCTGCCAATCAGTGCCCATCAGTGCTTCCAATCAGTTCCCATCAGTGCTGCCAATTAGTGCCACTAAATGCTGCCATTCTGTGCTGCCTATCAGTGCCCATCAGTGCATCCTATCAGGTCCATCAGTGCTGCCTATCAGTGGTAATCAGTGAAGCCTATCATGCCATTAGTGCTGCCAATCAGTGCCATCTATCAGTGTCAATCAGTGCCAATCAGTGCTTTCTATTAGTGCCAATTAGTGCAGGAATGGGGCGATGAACTCAGTAGCCAGGCACATTGTCCATGGGGGCGGCTTGGTGGGGCACAACTGAAATCTGTTGATGTTTATTAATTCCACATGCTGATCTTTAGTATAATAGGTAATCACCACACTGCTATTTACTGGAGGTAAAATAAAAAAAGTGTCAGTAAAAGGCCTGCCGCTAAGCACTGTTATGTATTCCCACACCACAAAAAAAAAGTGCAACGCTAACTTACTGATCAATAACTTAACAATAATGGTGGAATCCTCTAATGTATGGAAATCTCAATAGGCTTAATATGCAACTTCACATATAATACACATCAAATTGAAAATAAGATATACTGTATAAAATGAAATGAAAGCGGGGATGGTGGAAACCCTTCCTATAGATATTGGCTATAAAAAAAGTCTTCATCAGTTTAGACCAATATGTATTCTGCTACATATTTTTGGTTAAAAAAAATCACAATAAGTGTATATTGATTGGTTTGAGTAAAAGTTATAGCGTCTACAAAATAGGGAATAGATTTATGGCATTTTTAATCAGATTTTCTGATAGATTAAATTTTAATTATCATGATATTAAAAATAATGAATGTGGGGGCCTTTTGGTGGGTGTGATTCTTTGGGGGGGGGCAGCATTTCATTCTTGGGTTCAGGCAGTACAATGGCTTGGGCTGACCCTGGTTAGAGACCTTGCGCTCCTCCAGTGGTGATCTTGGAGGTGTATTTGGGGGTTGTTATGTTGGAATACTGCCCTGCGGCCCAGTCTCCAAAGGGAGGGGATCATGCTCTACTTCAGTATGTCACAGTACATGTTGACATTCATGGTTCCCTCAATGAACTGTAACTCAAAAAAATACAGCGCTATTCTTAAATGTGATTAGTGTAACAATAAAAAACGTGACAAATAAAATTGTGTGAAACTTATACTGTACGTGCAGCAGCAGCTTTAAACGTGAGATACCCACAAATTAGATATTATTTTTTTCCAAAAAAGCTGCGCTATAATGATCCAAGAATGCTATGTGAAATAGATAAATAAATAAATCAAACAACAGTTTGACAAGATATAAACCAAAAATATATGTGTTCAAATATTAGTCCATATTCCCCATCAGCAAAGATTCTGATTGTAGTCTCCAATGTGTAACACACCACACCAGTAAAGGAAAAGTGTCCTCAGAGTTGCAGAGACAGGCTTCCACCACCAACACTACTGCCGCTTACCAGCTAGACTGATCCCATCACAGAGACCAGATATCGCCACAAGTAAAACACTCCTTCTGAACATGGACCGTCTGGAGGATGTATCACTATTAGGCACTCGGTTCAAGTAGTTGGAAAGATCCTACGGCCACACCGCTCATTGCCCAGCACATATATAAACGAGAGGAATCGCCATAGTGTAATAAAATCTTAGGTTTAATAAATAAAAAAAGAATTGCACTTACATCAAGTTGAAAAAAGGTTCACTTTTTAAAAGACAAGTTTGCCGGCCGGCTTCGTAAACGCTGCCCGTCGCTTCCGGGTTCAGCGTGGATCGCGGTGACGTCAATACGCCACTCCTCCCTACGCCGTTTAGTTAAAAGTAACGTCTTCCAGGGGCACGGGCGGCGTATTGACTCACCGCATTAAATAACACTGCATACAATTAGTTCCGCCCCACTCTGAGCTTCTGATGGCCATATCAAGTAAGGGCAAATCTACTTGTTGTATGGGCGGATATTGGAACACTTTCGCCACATATAATCAACTATGTTGTAGACGATCGTATCCTAAATCTTACACTGCCTGCCCAAACGAAAGGTCAATTTAGATCGAAAAAAACATATTATATCCGGGCAGGAATTCCCTTAAACCCGACTGAATACCAGATATATGCGGTAACCCAACATACAACATACTTTAAATCAGTTGGTATATTCAAAACTGAAAAAATTAAAAATTAAATATATTTAAGAAAAAAATAATAATGTATATATTATATGAAAAATAAAAACATAAAAAAAATTTTTCTTATTATTATAAAAAGAGAAAGATTTATTAAATTAATATTAATTGTACCTATAGGACTACCAGCCAATGTTATACATATCCCAGGGGGTCTCCCATAAAATATATATATACCCTATTTAATTCAAAATTCAATCACAACTATTTTTGGTTTGAACAAAAATATTTTCGACAGATTCGTGGCGTAGCTATGGGGGAGAAATATGCCCCCAATCTCGCCAATCTGTTTCTGGGCAAGTGGGAGGAGGACGTCGTCTATAAGGATAGGAGTCCTTACCTGGCCTTTTGGGCTAGGTATATAGACGACGTCCTCCTCCTATGGGATGGGACTGCATTGGAGTTGGAAGAATTTTTTGGGTATTTAAATAATAACGAGAGAGGTATAGAGTTTACATATGAGGCGAACCAAGAAAAAATAAATTTCTTGGATTTAACTATTTGGAAGAGTGGTGACACACTTAAGACCGTCTCTTTCTTTAAGAAGACGGATAGGAACGCGTTTATACCTAAAGGGAGTTGTCATCATGATGTATGGTTGGACTCAGTTCCAAAGAGTAAATTTTTGAGAATGAGGCGAAATTGTACTGATCTTACTGATTATAAGTTACAGGCAGATATAATTAAAAATAGACTAATAGAGAAGGGATATGAAGTTGAGTCGTTGAATCAGATAATGCAACAAATAGGAGAAATTGACCGCTCTCTCTTACTAACTGTAGGCCCAAATAACAATAAGAAAAGGAGAGAGAGACCGGTTATACCCTTTATTACCACATTTTCAACTCAACATTACCTTATCAAAAAACTGCTCCATAAGTATTGACACTTGCTGGGTAATGATAGGATTATTAAAACTTTCCTACCAGCCAGACCACAGTTGGTGTTTAGGGGAGTACCTTCGCTTCGAGATATAATTGCTCCGAACGTCGTTGATCCGCCCACTAAAAAGATCTCTTTTTTTTCAGAATATGTCAGGATATCATCAGTGTCGCAAATGTCAAATTTGCGCACTGAATAAAAATAAGCAGAGGAAAACTGAATCATTTATTTCCACAAGTACATCTAGAGAACATAAAATTGAACCGTTCATTACGTGTAGCTCCACAGGGGTAGTGTATCTTTTACAATGTCCCTGTGGGTTTCAATATATAGGCAGGACTAAACGCACCATGCAGGTGCATTTGGGTGAACATCTAACCAATATACGAAACGGGCTCAGATTCCACTCGGTGTCAAAACATTATGCTATCCATCACAACCGTAACCCGGCCAACACGTTGTTCTTGGAAATAGATAAGTACAGTGCTCACTGGAGGGGAAGCTCTCTGGTGAGAGAATTATCCAAGTTGGAGATGACCTGGATACATAGGGTACGGTGTTATACCCCGTATAGCCTTAATGTGGAAGTGGATGTCAACGCTTTTATTGATAATAGTTAGATGGTAATTGATGAGATGAAATATTGTGAACCCACTGTGAGTTTCTGTAAGACCTAAGTCAGGCTAACTGAGTAAGGGGGGTGGATTTTATTTATTTATATATTTTTTCAGGCATACAAAAGAAAAATTTTTCTTTCTATGTAAACACCTTTTTTTGGGGTGTTTTTTGAGAACCCCAGCTTTACCATAATAAGTAGATAAAAAAATTTTGTGGTATCATTTGAGTGGTGAAAATTTATATAAGTAGCCCAACTAGTGAATAAGATATAAAAAATGTCCTTGGCACATTATGTATGATTTTTTTTTTAATTAAATAGGGTATATATATATTTTATGGGAGACCCCCTGGGATATGTATAACATTGGCTGGTAGTCCTAAAGGTACAATTAATATTAATTTAATAAATCTTTCTCTTTTTATAATAATAAGAAAAAAAATTTTAATGTTTTTATTTTTCATATAATATATACATTATTATTTTTTTCTTAAATATATTTAATTTTAAATTTTTTCAGTTTTGAATATACCAACTGATTTAAAGTATGTTGTATGTTGGGTTACCGCATATATCTGGTATTCAGTCGGGTTTAAGGGAATTCCTGCCCGGATATAATATGTTTTTTTCAATCTAAATTGACCTTTTGTTTGGGCAGGCAGTGTAAGATTTAGGATACGATCGTCTACAACATAGTTGATTATATGTGGCGAAAGTGTTCCAATATCCGCCCATACAACAAGTAGATTTGCCCTTACTTGATATGGCCATCATAAGCTCAGAGTGGGGCGGAACTAATTGTATGCAGTGTTATTTAATGCGGTGAGTCAATACGCCGCCCGTGCCCCTGGAAGACATTACTTTTAACTAAACGGCGTAGGGAGGAGTGGCGTATTGACGTCACCGCGATCCACGCTGAACCCGGAAGCGACGGGCAGCGTTTACGAAGCCGGCCGGCAAACTTGCCTTTTAAAAAGTGAACCTTTTTTCAACTTGATGTAAGTGCAATTATTTTTTTATTTATTAAACCTAAGATTTTATTACACTATGGCGATTCCTCTCGTTTATATATGTGCTGGGCAATGAGCGGTGTGGCCGTAGGATCTTTCCAACTACTTGAACCGAGTGCCTAATAGTGATACATCCTCCAGACGGTCCATGTTCAGAAGGAGTGTTTTACTTGTGGCGATATCTGGTCTCTGTGATGGGATCAGTCTAGCTGGTAAGCGGCAGTAGTGTTGGTGGTGGAAGCCTGTCTCTGCAACTCTGAGGACACTTTTCCTTTACTGGTGTGGTGTGTTACACATTGGAGACTACAATCAGAATCTTTGCTAATGGGGAATATGGACTAATATTTGAACACATATATTTTTGGTTTATATTTTGTCAAACTGTTGTTTGATTATTTATTTATCTATCCCTCAATGAACTGTAGCTCCCCAGTTCTGGTAGAACTCATGCAGCCCCAGACCATGACACTCCCACCACAATGATTGACTGTAGGCAAGACACACTTGTCTTTGTATTCCTCAACTGGTTGCTGCCACACACGCTTGACACCATCTGAACCAGATAAATTGATCTTGGTCTCATCAGACCACAGGACATAGTTCCAGTAATCCATGTCCTTATTCTGCTTGTCTTCAGCAAACTGTTTGTGGGATTTCTTCTGCATCATCTTCCTTCTGGGACAACAACCATGCAGACTACTTTGATGCAGTGTGCATGCAGCGTATGGTCTGAGCACTGACAGGCTGACCCCCCCACCCCATCAACCTCTGCAACAATGCTGGCAGCACTCATATGTCTATTTCCCAAAGACAACGTTTGGATATGATGCTGAGCATGTGCACTCAACTTCTTTGGTTGACCATGGCGAGGCCTGTTCTTAGTGGAACCTGTCCTGTTAAACCGCTGTAGAGTTTTGGCAACTGTGCAGCAACTCAGTTTCAGGGTCTTGGCAATCTTCTTATAGCCTAGGCCATCTTTATGTAGAGCAACAATTCTTTTTTTCAGATCCACAGAGAGTTCTTTGCTATGAGATGCCCTGTTGAACTTCCAGTGACCACTATGAGAGAGTGAGAGCAAAAACATCAAATTTAACACACTTGCTCCCCACACCTGAGACCTTGTAACACTAGCGACTCACGTGATACCTACGAGGGAAAATGGCTAATTGGGCCCAATTTGTACATTTTCACTTAGGGGTGTACTCACTTTTGTTGCCAGCAAGTTTAGACATTAATGGCTGTGTGTTGAGTTATTTTGAGGGGACAGCAAATTTACACTGTAATACAAGCTGTACACTCACTACTTTACACAATGTAATTTTTTCAGTGTTGTCACTGAAAAGATATAATAAAATGTTTACAAAAATGTGAGGGGTGTACTCACTTTTGTGAGATACTGTACCTTCTTGCGGGTGGTTTCTAGTAAGGACCAGATGTTCTGTAGCCTTCATATTCCAAGAGAACTCTTTCTACCCACTCGTGATAAAGGTGTTTTAGGTCAATGAATGATTGCAGTGTTGGATAGGAACATCTGTGAGTAACAGCCATCGCAACTGGTTACCTTTCAGGCCTGTTCTAATTCTGTGTTTTTGAAGGTTTTGAAGGTAAAACAAATAATGATTAAAACTCATCAGTTGTCTTTTTTTTTTTTGCCGTATATGTCACATTGGGGACAATTTCTTTTACTTCCTGTGCTACAGACGCAACAAGAAGTTGGAGCAAATGCGTGAGGGAAATGCCTATCTTGAACAGTTGTCACCCAAGAATGTGTCCCCATTGTAATAGTTTTGTTGATTCTAGTTCTGGCGACAATTTGGGGTTTTCCTCCACTTTTAGTCCCAGCAGTCACCAGAGTAAAATCTCAGTAATTTGGACACAAGTGACAAAAAAACCCCAAAAGGGGTTCTAATTCCTCACCACTCTATCTAAAGTTTTTGGTTTAAGATGCACTTTAAATTTACTTTCCAAAATACACTACGACCTTTATAACTAAGATAACGTAGAAACTACCCCCATGCTTTGCAAACAGTATTTGCTTCAGAATGACAGCTAGACATAGTTCAAATAAGCCCAGTATTGTTTTCTCAAATATTTGTGCTAGGAACACATATTTAAAGATTATTTGCTTGAATGACTTTCCATATACAACTGTGTCTAACATGTATATAACCTGCTGGCAATAGTGAAATTCCTCTGCCTAGTTTCTACCTTACAAGGAGAAACTGCTAAATGCTCATGGTGAAAATCCACATTTTGTTCCAGTCCAAAGATACGCCCACTGTACAAGTTCTGCGCTACCCCCTATAATTCTTCTGACCATTGTCTAAAATATTTTGTCTCTGCCTGTGTTTTTCTGTGCTTGTTACCAGACATGTTTGAACAAATTAATTTCAAGGCCAATAAAATAAATGCAAGGGAATATGTTCCTCTGAAATTATTAGCTCAGATAAAAAGCTGCACAGCCTGTGTGCAATTTCAGAGAAGCATAGTAAATAAATAGAGCTTCAATACATTATGTCTTTGTTCATTTCTTCTGTGAAAGCAAATGCTTATTTTCTCTTTGGACCTTGTTATAGTGAGAAAGATGAAAGTCACTCCAGAGTACAACATTGGATGTATTCAATATAGCAGTGCATTGATCATGTGGAAATATAGGTTGCTTGTTGCTGCCAATAATGGTTTTGAGTTTACTGATAAAGGATGAGCTGTGGTAGGAAGTGTGTAATCATTCTGCATTAGAACATTTTCGAGATCCAAGCCTCGAAAAAAGATCAGACAGTCACTGCTGAGACCACTGCGACTTCTGCTATAGTTTACATTAACCAAGAGCTTAATATTTGATGAACTTTTTTCATTAAAGTAGATGTAAACCCAATGTCATCTTTCCTTAACTACTGCCATAGGGGTTATCTATAAGGATATACAAGCCTCCTGTAGGTATCCCTACCTGTCAAATGTCTCCCCTCTGTCTGTCATAGGAACCGAAAAACTGCAGATTCTGTGGGTGGGTGTTGTCTGGAGTTCGGTGGGTGGAGTTGTGATGTCAGTCGAGTCCCCGCCCACCTCTATACTTCCCTTGTCAATAAGCATTTTTTCCTGTGCATTTCTTACACTGAACTTCTGCAATGATCTCTAAAATCCAGTGAAAAGACAGGAAAGTAACCACATGACTTCAGCATGCCAAATCATGCTGAGGTGGGGAACAGCCAATCTTGGCAGAGCAGCATAAGAAAGGAGTGGGAGGGAATTAAAAAATAGTGCATGTCTCTTAGGCTAGTGCACGAGATATGTAAATCACCTGTCACTCACAGCAAGGGGGAGGATTTGACAAAGTTTTTCTCTGTTTGTCAAGATTTATCTCACTGAACAATAAAAGAGGATTGCTCAGAGCTGGATTAACTCTTTGTGGCAAGACTGGGCTCAAATGATAGGAAATCTTATAATCTATATTGTGACATCAAAAAAACAAATAAAACATTTTTGGGTTTACATCCACTTTAAAGTAAGATGGTTGTATGGTGCAGGCACTGTTTAAGAAAGTTGCCTCTCACTGGGTAGATAGGATATAATGGGGTTAAAGCTAAGGTCTCCCTTCCTCAAACATGTACTGTAGATAACAGTTGTGTCAAACGCACCCTTTCTTTCTCCAAAATGTGCAGCCCAAACAGTGCTGTTTCCTAAATGAAAATTTTGACTTGGGGTCAAAATTCAACTGCTTTCATCTCTATCACCATACACTCTTTTCTGGCCACTAACGGTTACAGAGATCAGCAACATTTGACAGAGAAGGTGACATGTGGGCTATGATTGGGCTATGATTGACAGCCTGATGTCACCTTTCTATGCTTTGTGAAAAGCGAGATGGCAGCCCCCAACATGGCAATAACTAGGTCTTGGGACAGACTACAACATGGATTTCTGCACTATTTATGCATGAGTTTGTTTATTGTAGGTTGAATAGTTGACATAAAGGAACAGAGTATGTTATCCCTGACAAAGAAAAGGATTGTTCTATGAAACAATGAGTTGTGCATAGGCAATGAAAGTCATTATGGGGTTTAGGTGATTTGTATAGGTAGGAAAGTTTAGAAAATTTGGTCCTCAGGCCTCTCAGGACCCTGATAATATCTCTTAATACAGTAAAACCTGTCCATAGCAATAGAAGGATATTGGGGTTCACTTACTAAAACTGGAGAGTGCAAAATCTAATGCAGCTGTTCATGGGAGCCAATCAGCTTCTACCTTCAGCTTGTTCATGTCAGGTCACCTTGAGGCCAGGTGACGGATGCACACCATAGGGATCAGGAGTGCACCGCAAGGTTGTGGACCCTACGTCTGCCTGCTGCGGACAGGAGTCAAGGTGATAAGGAAGGCAGGGCCGCCGGAACACCAAGACGGATACCACCGGGGTTAGAGCGTAAGATTACCTGGGGCACAGAGTCTAAGAGCCAGCGGGTGTTCACCAGAGCCTCTAAAGGTGAGGATGGTCTGGGCTGCAACTGGCTCCAGGTCGTGACCCCCAGGGTCCCCCAGCTCACACCCACAGTAGGCAACAGGAGAATAGGGATAGTGAGGGATAAAGCCAAGGTCGGGGCCACAAGCAGAGAGGGATAGTCAGGGACACGCCAAAAGGTCAGGATCACAGGCAAACAGGGATAGTCAGGGACACGCCAAAGTCTGTAACAGAACAACAGAAGAGCACACGGCAGGTAACAGGAAGCCAAACACACAAAGGTTGATCAGCAGGTTTGGCCTGCAGTGCACAGGTTAATATAGAGTTCTCTGATAGGAGCTAGGGTGGAGCCATGCCAGAGGATGGATTACAAAAGCAGCCAGGTGAGGGTCGGCTGGTCTCTAGAGATGAACACATGGAGACAGATACGCAGACAAACTCTATTGCATAACCATGACAGTTAAATTAAGCTTTGACAAAAAAAAAACTGGAAGCTGATTGGTTTCTTTACAGAGCTACACCAGATTTTAAACTTTCCAGTTTAGTAAATCAACCCCTTTGTGTCTTTTACCAAAAAAAGGTTGCTGGTCTTGGGGCCGGTTCTTCCAGTTTGACATCTACCAAATGCAAAACCCCTGAATTGCCTTCAGACAAAACAGAAGAGGGTAGAGTATTACTACAATGTCTGATATTGTGGAGGATCGAGTGTTTGGACTTGTGACCAGCCCATTTCATGTTATGATACTGTGGATGCATTATATTTGTAATATAAATATACTGACTTGTTGAACATATCTATCTCAGATGTATAGAACTTGCGAGGATTAGCAGTGTACATGGTACACAGGTGACTGTGCTAACATGGGTGAGTGTCTTCTGATTTATATAGTGTGACTCTTTCATTATGCTTGAGTTGCTTCCCCCTGTATCCACACTTCACATGTTGCAGGTTAGTAGGGTTATCTACACCTATTCTGTTTCCTAAAAATTGGGTATCCCATGGCCAAAGTAATTTAATAGCAGACATTCAGTCATGATTTACATTGTTTGAAGATAAAATGAGAGGCGGTCAAAAATGTAATCCACATTTGGCTGGCTATCAAAAGAGAACTGTAGGAAAATAATCAGTAATGAATAAAGTTAAGATTAATATCTATGCTTGAATTTTGTTTCTGGGGAAAGTGTTTGGAAAAAGGAAACATCAAAGTATAGACTTATAGCAGGAAACAGTCTATTCGCCACATGGTGTTCCCTCTATATGCTAATGAGGTCATATAGCATTTGTATACAACAAAGCCTGAGTCACAAATGCACCCTTCCACTCAACCCCCCATCAACAAACTGCTGTATCGCTAGAAACTATTTGGACTACAAAAAAAGCTTTGTTAACAATTTCCATAATAGACCATTGGTCTCCTTTATTAAATTTGTCACACTGGTAATCTGTGAAGGAACTAAACCTGCAGTTATCCAGCATGAACAGAAAATGTGTGTATGAGGTATAAGCTTTTTCTCTTTAATTTTGTTTTAAAGCTGACGTTTATTTTCTGGCTAAGTTTTGCCTTTGCAACCCCCCTTACCCATGTCATCAACCCGCCAATTACATTTTTAAATATAACATTTCCGTTTTTAATAGGTGCCTTTTATTAGACCCCATGATGTCATCATTACTAAGTATCTGTGCTTCTCTATGCAATACAGACAAATAATACATAGTGGGAGCTGACAAAAGGGTGCTGCAGTGTTCCAGATGAATTTTTTTTTAAAAGTCAGCAACTACAAACACTGTAGCTGCTGACTTTTAATAAGCACACTTACCTGTGCAAGGGGCCCAAGATGTCAGCCGGCCAAGGCCGATAAGTCCATACGTTCGGTGCCACCATTCAAACTAAGGGAAACAGGCAGTGGAGCCTTGGGGCTTCACTGCCCATTTCCTACAAGCACGAGTCGCGCAGCGCTTTGTGAATGGCCGGTTGTGTTCTGGGACACACACAGGTCCCAGAAGACAGTGTGCCCCATTCCCCAGAAGACAACGTGAGGAGGAGAAGAATGAAGACTGCCGCGGAATAGGATGTGTCAGATTAGGATGATCTGCCTAGCAATAGCTATTTCTGGTAAGAAAACCTTTTTTTTTTCAGTTTTTTTATGTATTTTTTTATGTATTTTTTTTTTTATAGGGTGGACCTCCACTTTAAAGTGTTCCTAAAGGCTGAAGGTTTTTTACGTTCATGCATTCTATGCATGAAGGTAAAAAAAAAAACACTTTTGTGTTCAGCAGCCCCCTCTGCCCCCCTAATACTTGCCTGAGCTCCCTCTCAATCCAGTGATGTGCACTAGAGCATTGGCTCTCCACGGAATCTCCCTCCTCATTGGCTGATCAGCCAGTGAGCCCATGAGGAGAGAGGGGGGGCGGGCTAAGCCAGGGATCCGTGTCTGAATGGACATGCAGAGCAGCAACTCAGGAGCGAGCCTGCTTGGATGCCCCCATTGCAAGCTGCTCGCTCTGGGGCCACACAACAGGTGGGAGGGACCAGGAGCGCAGCGGAGTACCCAAGAAGAGAAGGGTAGGGGCTGCTCTGTCCAAAACCGCTGCAAAGAGTAGGTAAGTATAACATGTTTGTTATCTTTAAAAGAAGAAAAAAAATGCCTTTAATATAATTTTAATGAAAACACCACAGCACCCTGCCTCAGTACTCCTCTCAAGAGTTCTTCATCCCAGTGCAAGCAGTGGGCTGGCTCTTTGGAGGTGCAATGTAAATATCAAAATGCTTTGATAGTAGGATGTCAGTCTGGAGGAGTGGGCATTCCCAGGCAGGCTCCATTTTCATACAGACCTATGCCCTAGGTAACCCCCACGTTTGATGCTGAGCCTCCATGACTGAAAGAATTGAAGTCCAGCGAATGAAAGAGACAGGCAAGGAACAGTAATGTCCCGTACACACAAGCAGATTTTCCTTAGGAAAAAATGTGGATGTTTTTTCGACAGAATTCCGCTCAAGCTTGTCTTGCATACACACAGTCACACAAAAGTTCTCTGAACGTTTGAACCGTCACGAAAGTGGTGTACAACACTACGACAAGCAGAGAAAATGAAGTTCAATGCTTCCGAGTATATGTCGAATTGTTTCCAAGCACACGTAAGAATTTTGAGTGTCGGAATTTGTACATACGATCGTTATTTCCGATCTGAACTTTTTCCGACCGAAAAATAGAGAACATGCTCTTAATCTTTTGCTGGCTGGAATTTCGCCAGCAAAAGACCGATGGAGCATACACACTGTCGCATTTTCCGTCAAAAAGCTAAGAGTTTTGCTTACTGGAAACTTGGAGAAGGTTCCAGAAACAGCTGGGAGGGGTCTAGAAGGGGTTGGCTGGAGTGTTCTGAGGGCCCTGACCAATCCCCAACAGAAGGGTTGTCAGGGGGCAGGCCCCCTCAAATATTTAGGGTCAGCCTAGCTGGGGCAGTGTGGTGGTAGATGGAAATGGAGTGTTAGGCTGTCGGAGGCCTTTAAGAGTAGCTCTCCAGTCTGGGGGGTGAACTTGGGCCTGGGCTTGGGTGTAGAAGGGACCCCTTCTCATGACACTTGGAGGGATCCTGACCAGGAGGCAGGGAAGCAAAGGAGACAAAAGCAGGAGAACACTGCTGGGCAAATCTCCAGGGAGGAAGACAGCCAAGAGGGCTGGTGAGTGTTTCAGTCAGAGGACTGAGAGGCATGCCGGAAGGGACTGGGTGCAAGCAGTCTTTGATGGATGCAGAGTCAGTCTGGGAGGACTGTGGAGAAATAGCCAGGAGGGCTAGTGAAAGGAGCAGCTGCAGCCAGGCGGGCTGGCAGTGCCTGAAGAGGTGGTACTGGGAGCAATAGCCACAGGAAAGCACAGCTAGCAGCAAAGACCCCTATGTTTGCTACACTACTAAAGGGGCCCATGGTCCCTGCCTGCAAAGGGCATTTCACAAGGATCTAATGGAAATTGTGCTGGATCAAACTGTCAGTGCTAGCTGCTCCTGGGAGTTGTAGTTCTACAAGCAAGTTTGCTGGAGGTAGAAGAGAAGTGTGTATATACCAGATGTATATAGTATGTGTCCTTGAAGAATTCTTTACTGATCCTTACTTATGGGCATCCCATAAGAACCCTTACCCCATCCAAGGTTAATCCCCTAAATAAAAAAAACAAAGCTGCAAGGACTGCTTCTTGACTACTGAGTGAAAAGAAACTTCATATTCCTGGCTGTGTAGGGTGGGAGATAACCATATTCACCAGCGGCTCTTGCGGGGGTAGCGCTACATACATTTATAGACAATAAAGCAATTGTGCCTTCAAAACTTTTTTCATTTCAGGTGATGGATCGCAGGTTTGGTGTGATTGGCGGTCTTCAGTATACAAAAATTAATTGTCCAAAAGGTAGATTTGAAACAACAAGTTTGCATTTCTTCAGAGGAAACCATAGCTGAAAATTAAATATGTTTAATTAGAAAAAAGGTTAAAGCCTTTTTATAACTGTGCTTGGTGTCAGAATAAAAGCCCATTTAAGCCTCCCGTCACTCTCCGGATTTGTAGGTCAAAGGAGATTCTCAGTTTAAATTAAAATCAGAATTAAAACAAAATACACAGCCAGCAGAACTTCTAAGCTGCTTGTGCTTGGAGGTTCCAAATTTCAGGAAAAGGCATTATCTCGGCCCCATTAACGTTTTACAGCATTCGTTCACATATCCATTGCAGTACAACAATATGGGACACACTAAGGTCACAGCTAAACAATTTAGGTTTACTATAAAGCCACGACAATGATGCAAAAAATCAGCACCTAGGACTTGTACCTCTGTACTATGCTAAAATTTCTAGAGTAATCTAGGGTGGTATAAAAGTGGTTCTAAAGCCTTAAGGTTTTTCACCTTAATGCATTCTATGCGTTAAGGTGAAAAACCTTCCGTGCTGCAGCTCACACCCCCTCTTTTTCCTACCTGAGCCCATTCAGATCCAGCGATGTGCACGAGCACTGCAGCTCCCACTGCTGTCTCCCTTCTCATTGAACTGATAGATAGCAGTGGGAGCCATTGACTCCCACCCCTGTCAATCAAAAGCTGTGCGGGGTGGGGACGAGTCTGTCTGTGTCAATGGTCGCAACAGCAGCTTTCCCCTGGGGCACCCGCCAAAGAGGAGGGGCCTGGAGCGCTAGCGGGGGACCCCAGAAAAAGAGGATCTGGGCTGCTCTGTGCAAAAGCATTTGCCCAGAGCAGGAAAATATAGGCATGTTTGTTTATTTAATTGAAAAACAAACAAGGGTTTAATACCGCTTTAAATCAAAAGCAAACCTTTATTATATTGAAGCTTACCAATTCTTTGATGTGATGGGTGCATTTGTTTTATTTTTTAGGCTTTCTTTCCTTTATTTTTAGAAAGTTTGTTTAACAGAATAAGCTGTCCTGCAGATGCAACAGTTGGAGTGTTGAGAGAAATCAGTCACAGGGGAAATGCTAACAGGGGTGGTTACAATGATCAACTTTTATTTATGTAAAGCTTTTTTCCCAAAAGGAACAAAACGGTTGCTGTATCTGCTTTAAAATTGTGTTACTGGCCAGATCTGAAAACACAGGGAAAACAGAGGGAAAATAGCCTAAAAAAATAAAAAGAATGCAGCTACCGCATTCAATAATTGGTAAGATAAAATATCTTAAATGTTTGGTTTCAGGTTTAATATTTACAGACCACTTTTCGCTACAGGTAAGCCTATAATAAGGCTTACCTGTAGCTACCCCGGATATCTCTTAAACCTGCACGGTTCAGGGGATATCCCCTGTATTTGCATGTGCCAACGTCATCAGCACATGCGCACTGACACAAACTGAAGCAGCCACATGCGTGGGAGTGACGTCATCGCGGCTCTGGCCAATTGCAGCACCAGAGCCACGATACTCGAAAGTAACCCCTGGGAGCGATGTCACCGGCAGTGCTGTGTATGGGCACCGAAGCGGGGGCTTAATTCTCAGGTGAGTATTACATAATACGCTAGTATGCTATGCATACTAGCCAGGGCCAGATTAAGAACATCATGGGCCTGGTGCTGAGGATTTTGGTGGGGCCTTTAATGAACAGTAAATAAATAAAAATGCAAACAATTTTTTGTTATAACAAATTCAATTAAAGAGAGAGAGGGAGGGAGGATGAGAGAGAGAGAAAGAGAGAGAGAGAGAAAGGGGATGAAAGAGGTGTGAGGGGTAAGGGAGGGAGGATGAGAGAGAAAGGGGGGGGAGAGAGAAAGAGGATGCACGTGAGCACGTGTGGGAATGACATCAACGCAGCCTGGCCAAGGCAAGTGACCGAAGTCACAGAACCCAGAAGGAAGATCGGGTGAAGATGGAAATGCCCGGGCCCCCGGCGGGTTGATCACAGCACAGCACTGAAGGGCTCAGTCTGACAGGTATGTGTACCCTAATGTGCTAATATGCTGTGCATACTTGTACATTATGGTATAACCTACCCCAGGGCCTCTAAAAAGTAGTAATGTTAGAAAAGTTTACTACCGCTTTAATATCACAGGAGCCTCTCATGGGGCCCCTACTGACCCTGTGGCCCTTGGGCAGTGACTAAGTACATAGTTATCAACATTTCAAAAATATTTTCAGGGATGCTTTTTTTTAAGTTTTTTAAGTTTTAAGTGCTATATTTAGTATGTTCCTCTATACATCACAATAGTAATTACAAAATTTAATAAGTATTAATAAAGGGGCAGAACAAATATGAGGACTGTGAGATTTCCTTTAGTTGAACTGACAAAAGTGGCCATTCTAGAGCTGGTAAAATTGAGGATATTCAGTATAATTTTAAAGAACATTTTTTGTGGGTAAGAGGCATAGGGGAGGAGTATGGATTGTATAAAAGTGGGAAGTATGTGCAGGTGAGGGAGAGGAATGTGGAGGGTCTAACAGTGGGCACTATGTACATGAGAGGAGTGCAGAGGGTATGGCAGAAGGCACTATGTACAGGAGAGGAGTGTGAAGGGTATGACAATGGGCAGTATGAACAGCAGAGGAGTGTAGAGGGTATGACATTGGGCACTATGTATAAGAGAAGAGTGTGGAGGGTATGACAGTGAGCAATATGTACAGGAGTGTGGAGTGTATGACAGTGAGCAATATATACAGGAGTGTGGGCACTATGTACAGGAGAGAAGTGTGGAGAGTAGGACAGTAAGCAGTAATTACAGGAGAGGAGTGTGGAGGGAAGGTATGACGGTGGGCACTATGTATAGGAGAGGAGTATGGAGGGTATGACAGTGAGTAGTATGTACAGGAGAGGAGTGTGGATGGTATGACAGTGGGCACTATGTATAGGAGAGACGTATGGAGGGTATGACAATGGGCACTATGTATAGGAGAGAAGTGTGGAGGGTATGACAGTGGGCACTATGTATAGGAGAGGAGTATGGAGGGTATGACAGTGAGTAGTATGTACAAGAGAGGAGTGTGTAGGATATGACAGTGGGCGTTATGTATAGGAGAGAAGTGTGGAGGGTATGACATTGGGCACTATGTATAGGAGTGAAGTGAGGAGAGTATTGACAGTGGGCACTATGTACAGGAGAGAAGTGTGGAGAGTATGACAGTGGGCACTATGTATAGGAGAGGAGAATGAAGTAATCGGAGAAGGAAAAATTTAAATGTTTGTGGAAGGATATTTAGGGACTGCGTAGTGGTTATGTGGGCCATAAATGGATTGAAATTACAGAAATTAAGCAGAGACCAGCCATAGTCGATCTATGTATGGGCTAGCTGGTTTTACACAAGTCAACCTATTAACCGACTTGAGTACAACCAGCCTGTCAGGTTTTCCCCAAAACAATCAGTGCTGCCAGCTATAGTTAGCAACACTAATCATTGTATTCACTGGCAGAACACAATAACACCGCGGGAGTGATTGCCCCATTCACAGGCCAGCAGGTGAGAGGGTGTGTAGGGGACAGGCTGGGGAGAGATACTAGTCAATCCCTGGGTAGGCACTGGTTAGTATCAGAGCCAGATACCCACAGGCTACATACGCCACAATCATTGGAGCGAGAGCAATATTTCTAGCACTAGACCTCCTCTGTAACTATAAACATGTAACCTGTAAAAAAATGTAAAGCATCGCTTAGTACACAACAAAAAATCGTCCTAACTTTAGTGTTTTTTTTATGAATTAAACAGTTTCTTTCCCAAAAAAACGTTTGAAAAATTGCTGCGCAAATATCGTGTAACATAAAAAGTTGCAAAGACCACCATTTTATTCCATAGGGTGTCTGCTAAAACAATATATAATGCTTGAGGGTTCTGAGTAATTTTCTAGCATAAAAAAATGATGATTTTTACATGTAGGAGAGAAGTCTCAGAATGGGCCTGGGTGGCAAGGGGTTAATTATCATAAGTAATATACAAATAATTATTATAAGCTCTGTGAGTTCATCCTCTCAGTCTGCTGCAGAGTGTTCCAGCTTGTATTTAAACTGCCGCTCTGTATGCAGCTTCTGACAGGCTGTGCAAGGAGCCCCGTATCTCTGGAACCGTAGAGGATAGCAGCCCCATATTTTAACCAGAGCTGGAGTGGGTCTTTAGCTACCTACCCCCCAAATGTCGGGTCTCTGTGACTCATGATCGCCGAGCTACAATCCTCAAAGTCAATCTTTTTTTTTTTTTTTTTTTTTTTTGATTTTTTTATTGGGCAAATGGGCCTATCTTGAGAAAGGGGCCTGGAGCTGCAGCTCCAATAGCCCCTATGTTAATCCGGCCCTGATACTAGCTCATTATGCCTTTGTCTTGGAGATGTTAGTTTTTTTTTTTTCAAAGTGGGTTTCCCTTTCATCCCTATTAACCACTACAATACAGGGCACTTTCGCCCCCTTCCTTCCCAGCCCAATTTTCAGCTTTCATCGCTCTCGCACTTTCAATGACAATTGCGCGGTCATACTACACTGAACACAAATGACATTTTTATCATTTTGTTTGCACAAATATAGCTTTATTTTGGTGGTATTTATTCACAACTCCGTTTTTTATTTTTTGAGATATAAGCGCAAAAAAAGTGGAAATTTGGTAAAAAAAACAATATTTACTTTTTTCTATTTTAAAAGAAATCCAATAAAATCAAATTTTGTCATAAATTTAAGCCAAAATGTATTCTGCTATATGTTTTTGGTAAAAAAAATTCTGTTAAGTGTATAATAATTGGTTTGTGTGATCACGGACATATGTACGCAAATGATCATGTACATATGTGTGCAGATAATCATTGGAACATGTGAATTTAGTGGGACATATGTGGGGGACATGTTTTTTTTTATTTGGGGACATGTCTTTTTATTATTTGGAGACATGTGTGTTTTGGGGACATGTGTGTTGACATGTGTATTGTGGTGACATGTGTGTTTACACTGTGTGGTGATTTGTGTTTACACTAGACTGGTGATCAGTTAGTAAAAAGCTGTAAAAACAGCTCATACTCACTGATCACCAGCCGGCTGCAGCGATCTGCTCTCCTCTCCTCAGCGATGACTTCTGTGTGAGGAGAGGAGGAGCCGATTGCCTAGCAACCGGCTGTTTGTTTACATCACATGACGGCCGTGATTGGACACGGCCGTCATGTGATCAGGAGGGCCAATCACACAGCCCTCCTGCCGATCCGAGATGCGCCGTGTCCGGGTGACACAAGCACATCTGGATCGCGCCGCTGCGCGGGCACGCGAGCGCGCGACCCCCTCCTTCTGAAGGACGTTCCTGAACATCCTATCAGAAGTAGACGGCTCCCACCCGGCCATATATGTGCATTGGCCGGGTGGGAAGTGGCTAATCATGATTTGAAAACAAAGTAAGGATTAAAAAAAAAAATGGATAATGTGGTTGTAAACCCTTACATACAGTTAGATCCATATATATTTGGACACAGGCATCATTTTAGATTTTTTTCAGGTATTTACCAAAACATATTCAAGCTATAGTTATATAATGAGCAGTTCAGGTTGAACTGGATGGACTGGTGTGTTTATTCAACCTTACTAACTATGTAACTATGAATATGGGCTGAAAGTGCACAATCTCAGGTTTAATTTGAGGGTATGTATTGTACATCTAAATAGGAGGAACGGTTCAGGAATTACAGCACTTAAAGCAGAACTCCAGGCAAAAACTTTTTCCATGTTCTCGTTGCTGATCTCTATAGACCTTCACCAACTATGTCAGCCATGTTCTTCTGAGCTCTGTAGTTCCTCTGCAATAGCCTGCTGAACTTGCTGAAAAAACATTCCTGTTTGTAACACAGCTGGCTGCCTTCCCTCCACTAACCTCAGCCAGTGGTCTGACACACCCCCTTGTAGTCCTTTGAAAGCGAGTAGGGAGTTCTATTTCCACCTGGCTCGCTGTAGTGGGCAGATGGGGTCTTGCAGCCCCTGGTCTGTGTTACCCATAGAGGTGGTGTCTTCCTCCTCTGCTCCCTCCTCCTCCCTGCCAGCACCGCTCCTGTCCTCTCCGCCGCCACCGCCCACCCTCTGTCTCCAGTGCGGGGAAAGTTACAAATCATCGGGAGGACAGAGCACATCTCTGCTACGTTTGCATACGAGAACCTCGCTCTTGGTACAGCCCCACCTCCCTACACAATAATTGTGATAGACAGCGCAGAGTGCACTATTCCAATGTACAGGGAGGCGGAGCTGTACCACGATCGGTGTTCTCACATACAGACCTATCAGCTCGAAATGCACTCTGTCATCCCGATGATCTGTAACTATCCCCCGCTCTGCAATGATGTGCACTGATAAGGCAGTGGTATCACCGTACTGATGGTAACTGATAAGGCACTGGCTACTCTGCACTGATAATGCACTGGTGTCACTGCACTGATCAGCACTGGTGGCCCCTGACATTTGGTACTGGTGGTACCTGACATTTGGCTCTGGTGGTCCCTGACATTTGGCTCTGTTGGTCCTTGACATTCGGCAATGGTGGACACTGACACGTTGCACTGGTTTGCATTTATATTAAAATGCTTTGTATTTATAAGGCTGTAACCTATCATACCGTGTGTTATGTATGGCTTTCTGGCTGCAGAATCAGGGGTATGATTTATGTTGAAGTGGACGAGTTCACATTTGCATGTAAAAGCCTAATGTACCTCCCACATTCACTCCCATCCCAAGGATTCATTGGAAATGTAGGCTGATTAAGGTACATGCTATGTACACACAATCGGACATTCCAACAACAAAACCTTAGATTTTTTGGATGTTGGCTCAAACTTGCATACACGCGGTCACACAAATGTTGTCGGAAATTCCGATCGGCAAGAACACGCTGACGTACAACACGACAAGCCGAGAAAAATGAAGTTCAATAGCCAGTGCAGCTCTTCTGCTTCATTCCGAGCATGTGTGGACTTTTGTGCTTCGGAATTGTGTGCACATGCCCGGAATTTCTGATAATAACGTTTTTTGAACACAAAACAAAATTTGAGAACCTGCTCTGAAACAGTTGTCTGAAATTCCAACAGCAAATGACCGATGGAGCATATACACGGTCGGAATTTCCGACAACACACTCACATCGAACATCTGCAGAGGGAAAATCTGATTGTGTGTACGGCCCATTAGAGAGATAGAGGATATGATGCAATCACTGTTATAAGAGATCCTCCCTGCCAGAAAATATGATGCATTTTTTAAATCACAGAGCTGACTTCCTGAAAATTAAATCAGACATATCTCTTAAGGGGAAAGAAATTTCACAAATGTAATAACTGTTTAGTGTTTTGTGTGGGGGGGTTGTACTAATAGGGGTTTTTTTTAAAATCCAGGCGTTCTGCTTTCAGACTAGTCCTTCCTTTTTCAGGGGACCAAAAGTAAATGGACAATTGAATCAAAAGCTGTTTCATGGCCAGGTGTGGACTACTCTATTGTTATTTATTCATCAATTAAGCAGGTAAAAGGTCTGGAGTTGATTCTAAGTGTGGTATTTGCATTTGGAATCTATTGATGTGAACCTTCATTATGCGTTCAAAGGAGCTCTCCATGCAAGTAAACAGGCCATTGTAAGGCTTCAAAAACAAATCCATCAGAGAGACAGCAGCAACATTAGGAGCAGCCAAACCAACAGTTTGGTACATTCTGAGGAAAGAAGAAAGCACTGGTGAGCTCAGCAACATAAAAAGGACTGGACATCCACGGAAGACAACAGTGGTGGATTATCGCAGGATCCTCTCTATGGTAAAGGAAAACCCATTCAAAACATCCAGACAAGTGAGGGACACTCTCCAGGAGGTGGGCATATCATTGTCAAAGTCTACAATCAAGAGAAGACTTTATGAGAGAAAATACAGAGGGTTCCCCACAAGATGCAAACCATTCATAAGCCTGAAGAATAGAAAAGCCAGATTAGACTTTGCCAAAAAAAACATCCAAAAAAGCCAGACCAGCTCTGGAAAAGCATTCTTTGGATGGATGAAACTAAGATTAATCTTTACCAGAATGACGGAAAGAAAATTTAGTGTGGAGAGGGCTTGGAACAGCTCATGATCCAAAGCACACAATGTCATCTATAAAACATGGTGAAAGCAGTTTGACGGCATGGGCATTCCAGTGACACTGGATCATTGGTGGTTTATTGATGATGTGACAGAAGACAGAAGCAGCTGGATGAACTCTGCAGTGTTTAGAGATGTCAGCCCAGATTCAGACAAATGCAGCAAATTGATTGGATGGCGCTTCACAGTACAGATGGACAATGATCCAAAACACACTGCAAAGGCAACCCAGGAGCCTTTGAAGGAAAAGTGGAATATTCTGCAATGGCTGAGTCAATCACTTGATCTCAACCCAATTGAGCATGCATTTCACTTGCTGAAGACAAAACTAAAGACAGAAAGACCCACAAGGAACAACTGAAGACAGATGCAGTTAGAGCCTGGCAAAGCATCCGAAAGGAGGTAATCCAGTCTTTGACCATGTCCATGTGTTCCAGACTTCAGGCAGACTTCAGGTAGTCATTGCCAGTAAGGGATTCTCAACAAAATATAAAAATAGATGGACAAGGGAATAAAAAAAGAGGGGGGAAATATAGAGGGGTGAAAGGGGGAGGGGGTAAAAAGAAGAGAGGGGAAACAGGGAGAAAGGGTGGGGGCTGTCTCTGACTTCCCCTCCTCGGTGGCTGGTTGGATGTAGTTGATTCCTACAGGAGTTAATGAGAAAATTAGAGGAGGCAGCCCTAAAAGGGGTAGGAAATAATGAGCAGAAGTTTAGGCAATGGAAAGATCATGTTTTAAAGCCATATTACCTGGTGGGGTCATTATCCCCCCCCCCCCCTCCCTCTCCTTTATGTGGGTTAGTTATATAAGTGGAAGTATTCTGGAGTTGTTTGAAAGTGTGTCCAGTATGCCCATTTAGCACGAAGTTGTGCAGGAGTGTCACGTGAGATGTGGATCAGTTCTTCCATTTCAGCAACTTTATGGATTCTTTTAAACCATTCTTTAACCGAGGGAATGTGATGTGTGTTTTATTGCTTGCTTCCATTCTGTTACAGTGATCAGATATTCTAGCTTTTTAGTGGTATTTGGAATGAATTTGCTTAAGAATGATTTGATTTAATTATATATCTTTTTGAGGGGGAAGTAGTAGGGGGATTAAAGGCGTTTAGGTAATATAAGGTAGAGTAGTCATTTTCAAATTCCTGGGTGATATAGCAGTTTTTTGTGAGTATTTTACCAGTTGAGGTGTGTATTTGGTGAACTGTGTTTTTAGCTTTTTTTGATGGAGTGCTTGGGCAAGTAGATTTTTTCTAAGGTTGCATCCTAGTTCCTCCTGTAGGTGTTGGATGATGGGTTTTGATAAATTCCATGTAGGATTTTTAATCTAGGGTGTGTTTATGTGTTGTTTCAAGTGTTTTGAGTTTAGCAAATAGGTCTTTGAGTTGTGTTCTCTTTTCTTTGATAATTGCTGCTGCTCGGGATATACATTTTCCTCTCACTACACATTTGTGGGCCTCCCATTGAGTCAAGTTGGAAGTATCAGGGGTGTTATTCTCTTTGAAGTATTCAATAAGGCATTTATGAATCTGTTTCTCGCATTTTGTCTGTCAGGATGTTTGAGTCTAAACACCATATTTGTGTGTGAGTGAGCTTGTCGGGAAAGGTGAGTGTGACAGATAGGGTGGTGGTCAGAAAAAGTCATAGGTTTTATCGTTGCCGCAGATAAGATAGATCTTGTTGTGCTACAAACAGGTAATCGAGGTAGGAGTACTGCCGCGTACACACGATTGGGCTTTCAAGCGAACAGACTTGGCCACACACGATCACTCCAAAAGTCTGGCGGATTCAAACGTGATGACGTAGAATAAGAAAGTTCATAGCCAGTAGCCGATAGCTGCCCTAGCGTCGGTTTTACTCTGCCGGACTTTTGAAAAAAAACGCATTGTTTTGCTCTAATAAATATCCCCAAAAAATATATAAAAATGTTTTTTTCCTCATATTTTTGGTAAAAAAAAAATTGCAATAAGCGTATATAGATTGGTTTGCACAAAAGTTCTAGCATCTACAAAATAGGGGATAGTTTTATGGCATTTTCATTAATATCTTTTTTTTACTAGTAAGCGATTTTTATCATGACTGTGACATTATGGTGGACACGTCGGACAATTTTGACACAATTTTGAGACCATTAATACAGTGATCAGTGCGATTAAAATTGCATTGATTACTGTAAAAATGTCACTGGCAATTAAGGGGTTAACACTAGGGGTAGTGAAGGGGTTAATATGTATCCTAGGGAGTGTTCTAACTGAAGGGGGGATTGGACTGTGCAGGGAAACTAACAGATCGCTGTTCATACTCTTTATGAACAGACAAGCTTTCAGTTCACTACTCAGAGAACCGGAAACTGTGTGTTTACACACACAGCTTCCGTTTCTCTGTGTGCCCCGAGCGATTGTGGGAGCCTGGCAGTGATCGAGACCGCCGGGCACTTGCATCAGCTTGGGGAGTGAGCGGAGGGGCACGCAAGTGGCCGTTTATGTTACTGACGTAGCATAACTGCGATTCGCGCAGCCGAGCCATGCTGCCGCTGTAAAACTGCGGCGGCTGGTCGGCTAGCGGTTAAAATGTAAGCTGTAGCTGTAAAAATGTCCCATGTGCATGAGCCCTAAGGGTAATTTTTAATAACATTAAATTATAATTTAACTTCCTCCAAAGGCATCTGACTGTTGACATACATATGCTCAGGACCATTTTTAAGGCAGGGCAAAAGGGGCAGCTGCCCTGGGCCCCATCATTGTAGTGGGGCTCAAAACAGCTGCCTCATACTTGCCAACTATCCCAGTTTAAATTCCCTTATCCCTTGAAGTTTAAGTCCTGTGCTGTGTCCTGATATCTCAGTATAAACTTCTGCTGCTGCTGCCAGCTCTGCCCTTTTGCCATGTATAGATGACTCATCTGCAGCCCCTGGGTTTACATGTAAACAGTGGCGGCATTAATATGCAAATATTTGTGGACTGTGGCATTAATATGTAAATAGAGGCAGCATTCATATGTATATCATGTCCCCTTGAGGTTACATCCACCATTACTTCTGCTGAATGAGGCCCACTGGGGAGGTAAAGGAGCATGCTTGAATGTCCTGCCTACAACTGTGGTCTTTAAGCCTAACATCAGCCTGTTCTGCAAAAGTAAGCAAATTGGAGGTGGAACCCTTCTTCAAAATAACATGGTGCCACAGCACCCTGAATTTTGGTGCATGTGAATACGCAGGCAGGCAGTGAGGAGATGATGTGCTGTAGCCTTTAGCAACCAATCTGTTAGGGTCTTCAGGTAGTGAGTCTGACTTGGTGGAAGGGGACCTCTCTTACGGCTCTGGTTCTAGTCTCTCTGGAATGGAAACAGGGAGACCGGAGCGCAGCGGGGTAGGAGGATCCAGCCAGGTGCAGCAGCAGATGCTAGGTAGATGAGGATCCTCTGGTGCAGGAGCTCTCTGTAGCAAGAAGGCAGCTGGTGGAGAAGGCCACGGACCGTGGGACCAGGATGGGTGGATCTCTGGATGAGGAGGTAGCAGACACAGAAGCAAGCAGGAGCCAGCAGAAGAATCAGGTAACAAGCAGAGGTTCAGCAACAGGAATCAGTCCAAGAAGGGTCAAACAAGCCGGGGTCGGAGCAGGAGAGATCAGCAGAGTCAGACGGAGCCGGGTCAGGTATCAGATAGGGTTCAGGCAGAATAGCAGGTCACTTCAGGTACAAGCTGCAGACGAAACAGCACAGAACCCCCGCAGCTGTGCCTTTAAAAAGGGCCACTGGCGCCAATCGTACTAACGCTCGCCCGTGCGTGCGTGTACCGCGCGCACATACGAACGACGTGCACCCGCGCGCGTCTGAAGACGCTCGTGCCCACGACGACCCGCGGCACGAACGCGCGTGCGCGTACGGAGAGCCGATCGCACGGAATGGGCGGATTCCTGACATTGCCCCCCCACAAGGGGCAACCTCCGGGTGCCCCTAGTGGCTCTTTTCTCCGGGTGTGCAGCAAAAAAGGCCTGGATTAGTCTATTAGCATGTAAGTTAGTAGCAGGTTCCCATGAATTATTCTCTGGGCCATAGCCCTTCCATTTAATCAGAAACTGACCTTGTCCCCGTCGTCTTCTGAAATCCAGGATGGCCTCCACTTCAAATTCCTCGCTGCCATCAATCAGCACAGGGTCAGGTGGCCTTGTTCCTCTACCAGGGAAGGGATCAGGTACAGCAGGCTTAAGCAGAGCTACATGAAAGACTGGGTGTATTCTCATGGAATCAGGTAAGGACAATTCATATGACACCTCGTTAATCCTCCTCTTAACAGGAAACGGGCCCAGAAACTTGGGTGCCAACTTCCTGGAGGGGCAGGCTAATTTTAAATTAGAAGAAGACAGCCATACCTGGTCCCCGACTTGAAGGATCAATTCTCCCCTTCTCCCTCGATCGAAGCTCCTCTTGCTGTCAGCCTGAGCCTTGGTTATGGCCTCCTGCAGGGTCCGGTTATTCTGCTGAAGAAAGGATACTGTGTCCTGTACTGCTGGAACATGGGATTCTGTAAGGATATCGGGAAGAAAAGACAGGTTAAAACCGTAATTGGCAAAGAACGGGGACTGCCCTGTGGTAGCATGGCTGGCATTGTTGTAGGCGAATTCCGACAGAGGTAACAGGGAAACCCAATCGTCCTGAACAAAGGAAGAGAAACATCTGATGTATTGCTCGAGGGTTTGGTTGGTGCGTTCCGTTTGCCCATTGGTCTGTGGGTGGTAGGCGGAGGACAGGGCCAACTCTATTTTCAAAGCCTCACATAGGGCTCTCCAGAAACGGGAGGTGAACCCCTCTATCAGATACGATGTTGGTGGGTACCCCGTGAAGCCTGATTATCTCCTTGATGAAAATGTGGGCAGTCTCGGTCGCGGAGGGGGTTCCTTTTAAGGGTAGGAAGTGGGCCATCTTAGACAAACGGTCACAAACTACAAAGATGGCAGTACAGTTCTCAGAAGGGGGAAGTTCCACAATGAAATCCATAGTAATCATCCGCTAGGGGCGGTCGGGTGCGGGAAGAGGTTTAAGCAGCCCCCAGGCCCGATTTCTGGGGACCTTATTCCGGCTACATACGGGGCAAGAATTCACTTACTGCTTGCAGAACTCCCTCATGCCTGGCCACCAGAAGGAGCGTTGTACAAGCTCCAAAGTCTTGCGGACACCAAAGTGCCCAGCGAGCGGATGGTCATGGAGGAGACCCAAGACCTTTACTCTCACGTCTTCAGGGACGAAG